>NW_028097543.1:1036604-1342653 GCF_014824575.4 Sturnira hondurensis | reverse complement strand
TAGTTGCCTGTTACCCAGCGCCGACGCCTACTCTCACCTGAGGACCCTTAGATGGGCTTCGGCTGGACCGCGACAAGTAATAGTGAATGGGAATAGTGATACCCACGTGTTGTTGAGAAGATTGTGTGAAATGACGTATGTAACATTTCTAGGACATAACCCCCTCACCAAAAAAAAATTATCTTCTGAGGGCAGGCCTCTTGTAGTACAAGCTTCTCTCACTGGATAAGTGTTCTAAGAACCCATCTGTATCAGTGCACCAGCTGACATTGTTGTGAGAGGCCGCGTTTGGATTCAGTGAGGGTTTTTTTGTTTGTTTGTTTGTTTTTAAATATTTTATTTTTTTATTTTTATAGGGGACGGGAAAGAGGGAAGCAGAGAAATATTAATGTCTGGTTGCCTCTTGTGAGTTTCCTGCTGGGAACTGGCTTGGAACCCAGGCATGTTCCCTGACTGGGAATCTGACCGCGATCGTGTGATTCGCAGGCCCTCACTCAATCCACTGAGCTACACCAGCCAGGTCAGTGAGGGTTTTTTGAAGACTCTTTCAACTGCTTGCCCATTTAATGATGGGTGATTTATAAGAACACCTGCCCACATTGCACTGTGTTCAGCAGTTTTTGACCAAAACAGCACGACCCCATGTCCAAACATCCCTATGTACCTGATCTTGCCTCCAAGAGCTTTTATTTTTGTTTCCCTGGATGAAAAAAAAATCTCAAAGGGAAAAATCTTATCAATGTGGAAGAAGTGAAATAAAAAACAGCAGAAGCACCAGAAGGCATCAAAATTGATGAGTTAAAAAACTGTTTTGAGCAGTGGTAAAACACCTCCATAGATGTATTGCATCAAATGGAGAGTACTTTGAAGGCGACTAAAGTTTAAACGTGTAAGAATAAATACACAATTTTTTATAAATAAATTCAAGGTATCTGGGTTTCCCCCTAAAACACTCACAGTGTCCATCCTTCTTCCTTGCTCCTCTAGTATGCTCACAAGAGAGTCTACTGAGAGAAGGGAACTACCATTAACAGAGGTCTCATAGGAGTCTGCAAGTAATGCTCCATAGATGGGCAGGAATTCCTGGAGGCAGGGACCATGGCCAAAGTGTTTCCTGAGGAACTCTGTGTCTGATGCCCAGAAAGTGAAATATCTCCCCTGGGCTTAAATGAGGAGAATCTAGACAACCTCAAAGTAGCAGATAACTCCCAAGTTGTAAAGCCCACAAGAGTCAGGAAACTTAGCAGCCTGGCTCAAGAATGAGCCTCTACATTCCAGAAGAAATCAGCAGGAGGAAAGGCCAGCAGCAATAAAAATGGGTGATACAGGACTTCTGGACAAGATGGAGGTGTAGGTGGAAACACTGTGCCTCTTCACACAACCAAATTTAAAGGCCACAAAGTTTTAGTAACAAAAACGCTACCAAAACACAGAAGTTTGAACTATATGAAAGTCCAACAACTATGAACCCTTCAGCCTGACAGGTAAGACTGGCAAAGCCAGTGGCTGGTGGAGGGGGATTGTGCAGAAAAACTCAGCCAGACTGACCCAGACAGGCAGGCAGCGGTTGGCAAATCCCAGTTATGAAGTTGCAACAGGCATACCCAGTGAGGGTGCAAGGCAGCAGGCTGACCACGGGCACACATTGGCGTGCAGATAAACCAGGCAAAGGAGGGAGCAGTGAGACAGACCACACAGGCCCCAGTGTCAGGAATCAGCAGAGGGAACCACCATTGCCCCTTTTTGACCCCGCCTCCACATACAGCGTCACAACCCAGCAACTGAGTTGCCCCGCCCTGGTAAACACCTAGGGCTCTGCCCCTCATACATAACAGACACAAACAGACCAAAACATTATGGCTCAAGAACAACTAAAAGCCCCAGAGCCAATAACTCTAAGCGATCAAGAAATAGCCAACCTATCAGATGCACAATTCAAAACACTGGTAATCAGGATGCTCAGAGAACTGGTTGATTTTAGTCACAAATTAGATGAAAAAATGAAGGCTACACTAAGTGAAATGAAGCAAAATGCACAGGAAACCAATAGTGATGGGAAGAAAACTGGGACTAAAATCAATCAAGTGGACCAGAAGGAAGAAAAAAATGAGCAAATAGAAAAGTATGAAGAAATAAGAATTCAAAGAAATGAGGAGAGGCTTGGGAACCTCCAGGACATCTTTAAATGTTCCAACATCTGAATTATAGGGGTACCAGAAGAAGAAGAGGAAATGTGACAAGTGGAAAACTTATTTGAACAAATAATAAAGGAGAACTTCCCCAAACTGGCAAAGGAAATAGACTTCCAGGAAATCCAGGAAGCTCAGAGAGTCCCAAAGAAGTTGGGCCCAAGGAGAAACACACCAAGGCACATCATAATCACATTAGCCAAGATTTAAATGTAGGAGAGAATCCTAGAAGCAGCAAGACATAAGGGGACAGTCACCTACAAAGGAGTGCCCATCAGACTGTCAGCTGATTTCTCAACAGAGACCTTAGAGGCAAGAAGGGGCTGGAAAGAAATATATCAAGTCATGAAAGGCAAAAACCTACATCCAAGATTGCTCTATCCAGCAAAGCTTTCATTTAGAATGGGAGGACAGATAAGTGTTACTCAGATAAGATCAAATTCAAGGAGTTCATCATCACCAAGCCCTTATTCTATGAAATGTTAAAGGGACTTATCTAAGAAAAAGAAGATACAAAATATGAACAGTGAAAGGACAGCAAACTCACATTTATTAACAATCACACCTAAAGCAAAAGCAAACTAAGTGGACAGCTAGATCAGGAGTGGGACCATAGAAATGAAGATCACATGGAGGGTTAGCAACAGGGGAGTGGGAGGAGGAGAAGGGAGGGAGAAGGTACAGAGAATAAATAGCATAGACAGTAGGTAGAAAATAGACAGGGGGAGGGCAAGAATAGTATGTGAAATATAGAATCTAAAGAACTTGAGACACATGGACATAAACTAAAGGGGGTAAATGGGGGTGTGTGCAGGGTGGGGGTGTACAATGGTGGAGGGGAGTGAAGGGGGGATATAGGACAACTGTAATGGCATAATCAATAAAATATATTTTTTTAAAATGGGTGATACACCTGGCTGGCGTAGCTCAGTGGATTGAGCGCGGGCCTGCGAACCAGATGATTGCGGTTCGATTCCCAGCCAGGGCAGATGCCTAGGTTGCAGGCCGGTTCTTTGCAGGCCAACTACCAGCAGGGGACGCACAAAAAGCAACCATACATTGATGTTTCTCTCCCTCTCTCCTTCCTCTCTAAAGATATATAAATAAATAAAATCTTTTTTTAAAAAATGGGTGATACATTTGGGGCCTGGTGAAGACACGGGTGACCTAGAACGCAGACAGCATGTAGATAAGACATGGGACAGGGGCTGAGGTTTGAAGATGAAAGTAGTCATTGTTAGTCTGAAAGGTGGATGTTATCCCAAGGATGACAGGGAGCCACAGAGGGTGTTAAGCATGGAGCCGCCTGGTCAAGCTATGCTCTTGAAAATTCACAGTGGAGAGGGTCATTAGATGGTAACATACATGACTCCACCAGGAAGAACATCCTTCATCCCATCAGGAACTTGGGGAGTCAGAGGGGACAAATAAAAGAGTGTGAGCTCAGTGAATGCCCACTGCCTTCTTCATATCAGACATTTGACAACTAGGGAATGGGTAATAAACTGAGGAGGTGAAAGTGAGTGTGGATAGGGACAGTGGTTGGCCAGTTCATTGTCATCACCTGAACAAAGACAGTTCACACCGCCAAAACAGGCAATTGATGCCCCATTAGAGGCTTATCGTAGCTCAGGGGTGCATGGGGTCCCCAGATCCTGGGAATAAGAGAGAATATAGGGCATGCCATGTTGGGAAGGGTCTCTTTGGATTACTGAGTAGTGGCTGGTGTCCCACTCACCCACATATCCTGGAGAATTGGGGGCTTCAGGGAAGAAAAGGTGTTTCTACATAGCCACCTACAGTTTTGAGTGTGAGAATCACTGTTTTTTAAAGTATATTTTATTGATTGTTCTATTACAGTTGTCCCCTTTTTCTCTCCCCTTTATCCCCCTCTACCCTGCACCCACCTCCCTCCAGCATCCCCGACCCCACCTCACTTCATGTCCATGGGTCGTACATATAAGTTTTTCAGCTTCTCGGGACTTCCGCCAAAATGGAGGCATAGGTGGAAACACTGTGCCTTCTCCCACAACCAAGTTTGAATACAACAAAGGTTTGGAGAACTAGGACACACCCAAAGACCAGAAAGTGGAATTATACGGAAGTCTGACAACTACGAGCCGTTCAACACGGATGGTAAGAGAGGCAGAGCCAGCAGTGGAGCTGGGTCGGGCAGGACAGATCCCCCGACCTAGGCGCACAGGCAGCCTGGACCCAGTCGGGGTGTGGGGCAGACTGACCGTGATCGCACATTCGCACACAGTGAGACAGACCATACAGGCCCCAGGGGGCGAACCCAGTGGTGGAGGGCTGACAGCGGTGGCACACTCGCGTGCAGTGGAACAAAATGCGTGGGCCTGGTGACGGTGGTGGCTGCGGCGTCGGGGCCGCAGCGGCAGGCGGCAGACAGGAAACCATTGTCCCTCTTTGACCCCGCCCCCACATACAACGTCACAACCCAGCCACTTAGTTGCCCTGTTCTAGTGAACACTTTAGGGCTCTGATCCTGCTACGGAACAGGCCTGAACAGCCCAAAAGATGGTGCAAGAAGAACTCAAAGTCCCAGAGCCAATAACTCTAAGCGACCAAGAAATTACCAGCCTCTCAGAAGCACAATTCAAGACACTATTTATCAGGATGCTCACAGAACTGGTAGATTATAGTCACAAATTAGAGCAACATAGTCACAAATTAGAGGAACATATGAAGGCTAAACTAATTGAAATGAAGGGAGATGCACAGGAAACCAATAGTGATGGAAAGGAAACTGGGACTCAAATCAATAGAATGGACCAGAAGGAAGAAAACATCCCACCAGAAAGGAATGAAGAAATGAGAATTCAAAAAAATGAGGAGAGGCTTAGGAACCTCCAGGACATCTTTACACGTTCCAACATCCGGATTATAGGGGTACCAGAAGGGGGAAAGAAACAGCCACAAGTGGAAAACTTATTTGAACAAATAATAAAGGAGAACTTCCCCAGTCTGGCAAAGGAAATAGACTTCCAGGAAATCCAGGAAGCTCAGAGAGTCCCAAAGAAGTTGGACCCAAGAAGGAACACACCAAGGCACATCATAATTACATTAGCCAAGACTAAAATGAAGGAGAGAATCCTAGAAGCAGCAAGAGATAAGGGGACAGTCACCTACAAAGGAGTACCCATCAGACTGTCAGCGGATTTCTCAAAAGAGACCTTACAGGCAAGAAGGGGCTGGAAAGAAGTATTCCAAGTCATGAAATCCAAAGACCTACAGCCAAGATTGCTTTATCCAGCAAAACTTTCATTTAGAATGGAAGGACAGATAAAGTGCTTCTCAGATAAGGTCAAGTTCAAGGAGTTCATCATCACCAAGCCCTTATTATATGAAATGCTAAAGGGACTTATATAAGAAAAAGAAGATGAAAAATATGAACAGTGAAAGGACAGCAAACACACAGTTATTAACAACCACACCTAAAACAAAAGCAAACCAAGAGGACAGCTAGATCAGGAGTGGAACCATAGAAATGAAGAACACATGGAGGGTTAGAAACAGGGGGGTGGGAGGGGGAGAAGGCACAGAAAATAGCATAGATGGTAGGTAGAAAATAGATAGGGGGAGGGCGAGAATAGTGGGGGAAATGTAGAATCTAAAGAACTTGAGACACGTGGTTATAAACTAAGGCGGGGGGGAGAATGGTGGGGGAGGGAGTGTGCAGGTGGAGGGGAATGAAGGGGGGAATAGAACAACTGTAATGGTATAATCAATAAAATATATTTAAAAAAAGTTTTTCAGCTTCTCCATTTCCTATACTATCCTTAACCTCCCCCTGTCTATTTTTGCTTCTTATTACCTGTACCTTTTCCCCCATTCTTCCACCTCCACTTCCCTACTGATAACTCTCCACGTGATCTTTAGTTCTGTGGTTCTGTTCCTGTTCTAGTTGTTTGCTTAGTTTGTTTTTGTTTTAGGTGTGGTTGTTAATAATTGTGAGTTTGCTGTCATTTTATATACATGTTTTTTATCTTCTTTTTCTTAAATAAGTCCTTTTAACATTTCCTAAAATAATGGCTTGGTTACAAAAACCCAGATTTGTGTGTGTTTCTGTGCTTTAGCCCTTTGCCCATTAGGCCAATAAGCATATTTTGTAATAACTGCTTTGTGGAAGGGATGACACAGTAGAAAAGAGAGAAAATGTGAATCATTTCTTTGCTTTTGAGTTTCCAAAATTTAGTTTAGAGTGGGAAAGAAATCATTTGGCAGGAAGAATAGAAATGGGAGAAGCCAGAACTCTTTTTTCTGGTTTCAAGGGAAGGAGAGGAAATGAATGATGATAAACTCCTTTAACTTGACCTTACCTGGAAAGCACTTTATCTGCCCTCCCATTCTAAACCATAGCTTTGCTGGATAGAGTCATCTTAGATGGAGGTCCATGTCTTTCATGACTTGGAATATTTTCATGCAGAGCCTTCTCGCCTGTAAAGCTTCTTTTGAGAAACCAGCTGATAGTCTTATAGGAACTCCTTTGTATGTACCTATTTTAAAAAAACCTTTTGAGGTTAGAGCCGAAATACCCACCTTTTTGACAATGGGAGAGGAAATCTGACAAGAAGTGACTTTTCTCTGTACAGTGGCAAAGGTCCATGGGGATGAGAAATGTGGTGGGAGGACACCACGCAAGGTGTCTTCTGTTTACCTCCTGAATCCTCTGTCCACCTGCACTGGGGCCTGGGAACCTGGACTATATGGATGGTCTCAGGTCCCAGTTGGGTTTGGTTAATAAGGAAGCACAGCAGCAAACTGAAGAGAAGGAGGAAGGAGAGGAAGAATTGGTGTTCTGAGCTGGATTCTTATGTGGAAGCCCTAACACCCAGTATCTCAGGATACGACTGTGTTTGGGGAATGAGACCTTTAAAGAGGTAATGAAATGAAAGTGAAGCCATTATGGTGAGCCCTAATCCAATCCACCTGGTGTCCTTGTAAGAGGGGATGTTTGGACACACAGAGGCACCAGGCACATGTGCCCACAGAGTGAAGTCCACGCTGGGACAAAGTGAGAAAACTGCCATCTGCAGGCCAAAAAGAGAGGCCTCTGAAGAAACCAAACCTGGCCAACAGCTTCATCTTGGACTTCTCGCTCTCAGAACTGTGAGAAAATAAGTTTCTCTTGTTCAAGCCTGTACCAATTGGTGGTGTTTTGCTATAAAAACAATAGCAAACTAATACAGTTGGGTAATTCTTCCCCTGATGGTTGTCAAGGGCTGGCTTCATCCTTCAATGATGGCTTGGCTCCTACCAGATGATCTTCTTCATTCATCCCCCTTCTTTTCATATACAACCATGACCTCCTGCATACAGCCCCTCTTTTCCTCTTTTTTTAATTGTAAAAAATGTTTATTGATATTAGAACAAGACAAAGAGAGAAAAAGAGAGAGAGAAACATCAACCAGCCTGTCCCATACATGCTCCAGTTAGGTATGGAACCCACAACCCAGCTATGTGCCCTGACCAGGAGTCAGACCACCAACCCTCTGGTGAAAGACAGAGGGGGCAACACTTCAACCAACTGAGACACACTGGCCAGGGCCAGCCCCTCTCTTTCACATGCAACCCTTGGGACTTCGAGGGTAGGTATATTAACAGCTTCCTGCTACCACCAGCTCTGAGGTCTTCTACCTCTTGTTGCTTCTTCTCAACCCTATTCTCACCTTTGTAACAATTTCTGTATTAAACTCTTCTCAACTACCTAGCTGAGGGTGCCACTTGTTCCCACAAGAACCCTGACTAAGACAAAAGTAACCCAGATTTTTGTTTCTTTCTGTGTTTTAGCCCTTTGCCCATTAGCCCAATAAGCATATTTTTTAATTACGGCTTTGTGGAAGGAATGACACAGTAAAAAAGAGAGAAAATGGGAATCATTTCTTTGCTTTTGAGTTTCCAACATCTAGTTTAGAGTGGGAAGGAAATCATTTGGCGGGAAGAATAGATATGGGAGAAACCAGAACTCTTTTCTTGTTTCAAGGGAAGGAGAGGAAATGAATGGGAGAATGTTGTTCATCTCTAAAAAGGGAGACTCTGTCCCCTTCCTCCTGTCCGCGTGCAATTCCTGGACCTGGCTAGGTTTCATTTGGACAGAAGTGGGCCCATGTTGGTTAGTCAGGGTGCTGGGGTGCCTCTGGCAGACCCCACAGGCAGCCTGCATCAGGACTCTTGTTAGGGGTACTGTGGTTTGGCCCCGAGAGTGGAGAGATCTTAACACCCAATTCTGATGCAGAGGCAACATGATTACTAAATTAAGTCCAAGACAATAGTAAGACAAAAGGACTGACTGAGTTAAAGGTCCACTTGTGTCTTGCTGTCAAAATTCAGATGTCAAAGTCTTAGTTCTGGATATCTCACAATGTGACCTTGTTTGGGAAGAAGGCCTTTGCAAATGCAATTCATCAAGACGAGGTTGGAGTAGGGTGAGTCCTGATCCAACGTGACTGGTGTCTTTGTAAAAAGAAGAAATTTGGACACCAAGACATACACAGCGAGAGCCATGTAAAGATGAAGGCAGAGACTGAAGTGATGCTTTTACAAGCCAAGGAATTACAACAATTGCCAGCAAACCACAGCAGTTAGGGGAGATGTCAGGAACAGATCCTCCCTCACATTCCTCAGAAGAACCCAATTCTGCAGACACCTTGATCTTGAACCACTGGCCTTCAGAACTGAGATGATACATTTCTGGGCTTTTTTGGCTGCTCAGTCTGTGTTACTGAGTTTTTTTTCCTATTTAATTATTGTTCAAGTACAGTTTTCTGTCTTTTACTCCCATCCCAGCCCACCCCCTCAGTGCTCCCCACCTCCCTCCCATTTCCACCCGTTAGTTTTTGTCCATGTGTCCTTTATGCTTGTTCCTATAAATCCTTCCCATTTTCCCCTAAAATTCCCTCCCCTCTCACCTCTGGTCCCTGTCAACCTGTTCTTTATTTCAGTGTCTTTGATTATATTTTGCTTGCTATTTTGTTTAGGTTCCTGTTAAAGGTGAGATCATATGGTATTTGTCTTTCACCACCTGGCTTATTTCACTCAGCATAATGCTTCCCAGTTCCATCCATGCTGTGGCAAAGGGTAGGAGCTCCTTCCTTCTTTCTGCTGCATAGAATTTCGTTGTGTGAATGTACCATAGTTTTTTGATCCATTCATTTACTGATGGGCACCTAGGTTGCTTCCAACTCTTGGCTATTGTAAACTCTGCTGCTATGAAGATTGGTGTGCATAGGTTCTTTTGGATTGGTGTTTCAGGGTTGTTACGATATAATCCTAACAGTGGAATTGCTGGCTCAAAAGGCAGGTTCATTTTTAGTTTTCTTAGAAAATTCCATACTGTTTTCCATAATGGTTGTACCAGTCTGCAATACCACCAACAGTGAACTAGGGTTCCTTTTTCTCCACAACCTCTCCAACACTTGTTTGTTGCTTTGTTTTATGATGGCCATTCTGACCAGTGTAAAGTAGCATCTCATTGTGGTTTTAATTTGCATCTCTCTGATAGCTAGCAATATTGAGCATCTTTTCATGTGTCCCTGGATCCTCCGTATGTCCTCCTTGGAGAAGTGTCTGTTCAAGTCCTTTGCCCGCTTTTTAATTGGATTGCTTGTCTTCTTAGAGTGGAGTCGTGTAAGTTCTTTGTACATTTTGGAGATCAAACCCTGTCTGAGGTATCACTGGCAAATATGTTTTCCCATATAGTTGGTTCTCTTTTTATTTTAATACTGTTTTCTTTAGCTGTGCAGAAGATTTTTATTTTGATGAGATACCATTTGTTTATTCTTTCCTTTATGTCCCTTGAGCTAGGGGACATATCAGTAAAAATGTTGCTGTGTGAAATATCTGAGATTTTCTTGACAATGTTCTCCTCTAGGACTTTAATGCTAGCTCCAGGGAACTAATTACTACAGTCTTCACAGATAGCCACTCAGAGTTCAACCATCCATTTCTTCATTTATTCCACAAGCACTTACATCCATTTCTTACTTTCTTGGGGCTCTCATTCTAGTGGAAAAGGCAGACAATAAGTCAATATGCAAATTGAAACATCATGTTTGGTAATGTTACATGCTCTGCAAAAAACTAAAGCTGGGTTAGGGGCTAAAGAGGGGTGGGGTTGTTGCTTCAGCTGGGACAGTCTGACAAGGGGTGACACATGAGTAGTGTGGCCTGAATGCTCCGCTATGAGTCTTGAAAATACGTGGTGACTGGACACAAAGGTGACCCAATAGTGACTTGACTTGGACTTTCATCCCAAAAGCACAGAGTGGGGATGAGATTGGGCCTGAATTTTGACAAGAAGGCACTGGCTGCCAAGAGGAGGGGGCATATGGACCACTGGGGAAGACAGCACAGGGAACCAGGCAGAGGTCACCAGCAAGCAGGTATCAGAAGTGTGGCCTGAATCCAAGCCTGTTGTCTGGCTCCAAAACTCATCTGAGAACAGTGGAAGGGAACTCCCTGCCTTCTTGAGACTTGAAAATGAAGGTCAGAGAAAGAAGGACCTACCACAAGGTCCCCAGTAAGCTGTGCCACAGGGAAAGGCCACATTGACAAAGATGAGGTGGAAGTCTTGGGTGAGAGCCCTGCATCTGTAGACATTCCTGTGTGTGTTTCTCTTATGCCCTTCTCAAAGTGGCCATGAATACTTGGGACAAAGCAGGCAGGGCCCTTAATCATCTGAAAAAAAATTCTGGAACTCTGTTCTGATGCCTCTCCCACCCCCGTGTACTAACTGTTCATGATAAGGCACGTGCCGCTACCTGGTCTGCCCCGGAATAACCCAGGTACTTCTCTTGCCTTATAAAGAGGAATCCTAGCCCTGCCTGTAGGGACCTGATGAAGTACTTTCCCCTCACTTTGCCTCAGTTTCCCTAGCTGTAAAATGAGAATGTATGGGGCCATGCAGAAGCAGGTAGATCTGAAGTAAATGGTTAAATTCAAGATTTGGACAAAGTTACTAGCTTTGGGAACTTGAACAAATGTCTTGATCTCTCTGTGCCTAAGTTTCTTTATCTATAAAATGGGATAATAATCACATGGTTATTTTGAACTCTTTGAAGACATGGGTTTACTAGACATGACAGATAAGAGTTCCTCAAAAGTTTTCCTCTTTCTATTCCATTCTAATAAACCAAATGCATCCATGTGGAGACCTGAGGCACTGGGATAGGTGGACAAGGAGGGATTCTGGGATTCCACAAGTGGGCAGCGACCTGAGGTGCTCAGGTACAATATGGAGTCCCACAACCCCAGATTTTGGACTCTGTCATGTACCTGCAGGGGCCAGGGCTCAGATAACTCAAAACACCATCTGACAACAGGTCAGAAAATATTCCGAGAAAATGAAAAATTGGCATTCCAAAGCCCAATTCCTGCTTCAACCTGAGCACTGAGCTGCATCCTGGTCATTCAGTGAATGCTGACCCTTGTCACACATCAGGACCTAGCCAAGCTGCTGACCCCACACTGATCCTGAACACAGTCTGGCCATGAGAAGCATCTTGGAGACAGTCTGGCAAGAGCAGAGAGCAGGAGACATGAAGCTATGTATTTGATGTGCTTGCTTAGAGGTAAAAAGCACAAGTGCTTAGGCCAGAGGGTCCATCAGGGACAGTTTGGGGAAAGGAATCCAGAGAGCTCCCTTTGGCTGTTAGCAAAATCTTTGAATGTCTCACTGGTAAGTTTTGACATTTTCTTAGGGCCTTGGGAAACCATGGTGGATTTTAAACAGAGTCACAGTCAGATTTGTGCTTTAGAAAATTTACTGTGGTTTGAAAACTGGATTAGAGGAATGAGGCTGGATGTAGGGGGACGTGGAAAGGGGAGCAGGCTAGGTGTGATAGTCAGTGTGGCTTAACCAAGAAAGAACCTACAAAATCTCAGTGCCTTAAAGCAACAAAAGTTTCTCTTTCACAGTGAGAGTTTGGTGGGTTTCCCCTACTGGAAACTGTAGGGCAACTTGGCCCGCAAGTCCCCCCATCTGCCACATATGAAAGTAATACTACCAAGACATGATCTGCTTGGGGTCCAGCCAAGATGGAGGTGTAGGTGGAAACACTGTGCCTCCTCACACAACCAGCTTTAAAGACAACAAAGATTTGGTGACAAAAACGCAGCCAAAGCAGACAGAAAATTGAACTGTACAGAAAGTCCGACAACAATGAACCATTTAGCCAGACTGGTAAGAGGGGCAGAGTCAGCAGCTGGCGGAGAGGGGTCATACAGAAAAAAGTGGCCAGACCTACCCAGGTGCACAGGTGGCCATTGGCAGATTCCAGGCATGGGGTGGCAACAGGCAGACCCAGTGAGGGTGCAAGTTGGCTGGCTGACCGCGGTCACACATTCACAAGCAGATAAACCAGGCAAAGGAGCACAGTGAGATAAACCAGTCAGTGAGACAGACTGCACAAACCAGGGCCCCAGCGATGGGAATTAAAGCCTAAAAGCACAAATTGAAAAAAACTTTTGGGGGTCAAGGTGCCAGGAGAGGCTCCCAGGCTCACAGAGTTCATTGGAGAGACTCACAGGATCCTGGAGGATGTACAAGCCCACACACCCAGAACCAACACTAGAAGGGCCCAATTTGCTTGCAGGGAGCAGCAGAGGGGGCTGAAATCTGAGAGAGAGCAAAACAGATGCCATTGCCCCTCTCTGACCCTGCTCCCACATGCAGTATCACAACCCAGTGACCTGGCTTGCCCCTCCCTGGTGAACACCTAAGGCTTTGCCCCTCATACCTAACAGACACAAACAGACCAAAACATTATGGCTCAAGAAGAACAACCCGAAGCCCCAGAGACAATACTTCTAAGTGATCAAGAAATAGCCAACCTATCAGATGCACAGTTCAAAATACTGGTGATCAGAATGCTCACAGAACTGGCTGACTTTAGTCACAAATTAGATGAAAAAAATGAAGGCTTCACTAAGTGAAATGAAGGAAAATGCACAGGAAACCAATAGTGATGGGAAGAAAACTGGGACTAAAATCAATCGAGTGGACCAGGAGGAAGATAAAAGTGACCAAACAGAAAAGAATGAAGAAACAAGAATTCAAAGAAATGAGGAGAGGCTTAAGAACCTCCAGGACATCTTTAAACGTCCCAACATCCAACTTATAGGGGCACCAGAAGGGGAAGAGGAATAGCAACAAGTGGAAAACTTATTTGAGCAAATAATAAAGGAGAACTTCCCCAATCTGGCAAAGGAAATAGACTTCCAGGAAGTCCAGGAAGCTAAGAGGGTCCCAAAGAAAGTGGACCCAAGGAGGAACACACCAGGGCACATCATAATTACATTAGCCAAGATTAAAATGAAGAAGCGACTTCTAGAAGCAGCAAGAGATAAGGGGAGAGTCACCTACAAAGGAGTGTCCATCAGACTGTCAGCTGATTTCTCAACAGAGACCTTAGAGGCAAGATGGGGCTGGAAAGAAGTATTCCAATGAATACTTCCAGAATGTTTCATGAATACTACATGAAATTCAATGACCAACATTCAAGAGTGCTCTATCCAGCAAAGCTTTCATTTAGAATGGAAGGACAGATAAAGTGCTTTTCAGATAATGTCAAATTTAAGGAGTTCATCATCACCAAGCCCTTATTCTATGAAATGTTAAAGGGGTTTATCTAAGAAAAAGAAGATGAAAAATATGAACAGTGAAAGGACAGCAAACTCACAGTTATTAACAACCACACCTAAAACAAAAGCAAACTAAGTGGACATCTAGATCAGGAGCGGAACCATAGAAATGGAGATCACATAGAGGGTTAGCCACAGGGGAGTGGGAGGAGGAGAGAGGGGGAGAAGGTACAGAGAATGAATAACATAGATGGTAGGTAGAAAATAGACAGGGGGAGGGCAAGAATGGTATGGGAAATATAGAATCTAAAGAACTTGTGACACATGGACACAAACTAAAGGGGGGAATGGTGGAGGAGGGGTGTGCAGAGTGGAGAGGAATGAAGGGGGAATGGGACAACTGTAATGGCATAATCAATAAAATATATTTTTTTAAAAAGACATGATCTGCTTAGGGAGGAGAGGTGGCTTATCTCTCAGAGGAGAAAAGGTCAGGATCCCCTTCCTCAATTGATTTTATTGGGTTCTAATACACAGGAATACAGGCTGTAACGATCAAACAGTAGATAGCATTTCGAAGAAATCTGAGGGCTTAGTCTGAGTCAGTGTTGTCAGGAAAGGGGGTGTAGAAACTTTGGGAGACATACTCATTTCCTGCTCAAACTCTTATCATATGAATGAAAACACTCTTAGCAAAGCAGGCTTCACAGGACTTTTAGAAATTCTTTCTTATGCTGATCACCCCAGATCCCACTCTAGCTGGGCAAGGGGCTGCACAGCCTCCCCCATCACAGGTTTTCAGGCTTAAGTGGAAGCGCTTCTCCCAGAGGACGTGGGGACTCAGGCTGTGTCAGAATAGCCGGGGGCCAAGGGTCCATCTCTCCCTCTTAGTTGCAGCCCCCTGAGTCCTTCCATGATGGCCTCCCAAGTGATTGTGTCTGGCTTAGGTTGCCCCTCCTCTGAGGGGTCTTACCCGTCTCTGACTATCCAACCATGCACTGAGGGCAGGGGAGTAAGCAGAGACATGCTTTATCTCCTTGTGGCTCACATTCTGGAAGTCACTCACACATCGTCAGCCATGGGAGGCAGTTACAATTTCTGAAACTGGGCAGAGCAGTTTCCAACAGATGACTTTGCTTTTTGTTTTTCCATTTTGTGGCTCTTCTTTTGTGCTAACAGAGGGAAACAGCGTGAAAGATTTCACCGTGGCTGTGGCTGCCACAGCATGGGTCTGGTCATGGAGATTCAATATTCAGGGTTTCTTTATTAACTCAATAAATATTGATTGAGCTAATGTATTTCAGACACTGTTCTAAGTACCTAGAATTCAACCAGGAACTAAAGTTCCTGCTCCTGTGGACTTTGGATATTTGTGGAGAAGACTGGTAATACCACAAAAGTGCTATTTCTATTTCAGTTGCAAATAGCAGAAATTCACCTAAAACCAGCTAAGAAAGCTACAAGAAAAAAAAGAGGGCAGTATTTATTAGTTCCCATAATTGGGTATTCCATGAGTGGATCTGGCTTTAGTAATTCTCTCTTTTTCTCCCTCTCTCTCTCCTCCCACATCCTTTGCACCTGTCCCCTTTCCCCCATCACCATTGTTAATGGCTTCATTCTGTGTCAGTAACATCTATTGGTGGGAAAGATGGTCACTGACAGCCCTAGTTTTACACCCACTCAGGGGAGACTCTTATTGGCTCTGCCTGGGTCACATGCCTATCCTTGGTTCAATCACCATGAGTTTATGACTGTAGCAGCCAGAGCCATTCACTCACCCTTGAAGATGGTGAGAGGGACAACACAGTGTGATTGACAGCCTCACCAGAGCCAGTTATTGGGGAATTTCTCTAAATCAGGGTGTCACCAGGTAAGGGAGGGAGTGAATGTGTGCTTCGATGACAATAAACAGTAGCTTCCTCAGTCCTAGCCTGCATTTTAGAAGACCAGAATCAAGACATACCCACTTGCTCCTACACGCAGCTCAACAATGCCCCCTCTCAACACAAAAGTAACTCTCCCACAAATTACCAAAAGTTTGTTCATCCTCCTCCCCCCAAAAGTTTAATTCCTCTGCCAGTGTCTAATCAAGAAACTCTGAGTAAGGTGTAAGGTGAATGATATACAGTGAGCTGTCAGTCAGATGTCCAAAATCTACAGAGTGACAATTAAACCACTGTCTAAACACCTATGGTGGAGTTTGTTGATTGCCTACACCACATTCCCATTCCTTTTCCCTTTCTCCTTTTTGTAAGGGCTTGAGTCCCACAAAAAATACTCACTTTGAGAATACTCACTTTGCCAGCATCCCTTGTGAGTAGGGGTATCCATGCATTAAAGTTTTATTTAGGCAATGAGACATACATATATGGTGTTCTAAAAATATTATTATTCCCCCTTAATAAAAAGAGAGCAGAATATGAAGTAAGTCCTCCTAACATGCAGGATGCCCTCTGCTTTCTATCTTTGGAGAAGGTGATGTAAGGACATGATATCTGCTGCCTGTGAGCATGACAATGAGCCTAAAGTCTAAAAGTCAACAAATAAGATGATCGAGCAACAGAATGAAGTAAGTTGGGTTTCTTGCTACCTTATTGAGTTATTAAATAACCTGGCTGGTGTAGCTCAGTGGATTGAGTGCGTGCCTGCGAACCAGAGGATTGCAGTTCGATTCCCAGTCGGGGCACATGCTTGGATTGCAGGGCAGTTTCTGGCAGGGGACACATGATACATTGTGTGTCCCCAGCAGAGGCAACCATACATTGACATTTCTCTCCCTCTCTCCTTCCCTTCTCCTCTAAAGATAAATAAATTAAATAAGTAAATAAATAAATAAGCAAGCAAGCTCTGGCACTTCTTACTTCCCAACTTGTTGCTTTGTAAGATAATTAAATATCTTTATTGTTTTTCTACTTTTTAATATATTTTATTCATTATGCCATTACAGTTGTCCCATTCCCCCACTTCATTCCCCTCCATGCTGCACACTGCTCCCCTCTCCCCCACCATTCCCCCCCTTTAGTTCATGTCTATGTGTCACAGTTCTTTAGATCCTATATTTTCCATACTATTCCTGCCCTCCCCCTGTCTATTTTCTACCTGCCGTCTATGCTACTTATTCTCGATACCTTCTCCCCATGTCTCCTCCTCCCACTCCCCTGTTGCTAACCCTCCATGTGATCTTCATTTCTATGGTTCCACTCCTGATCTAGCTGTCCGCTTGGTTTGTTTTTGTTTTAGGTGTGGTGTTGGTAACTGTGAATTTGCTGTCCTTTCACTGTTCATATTTTTCATCTTCTTTTTCTTAGATAAGTCCCTTTAGCATTTCATAGAATAAGGGCTTGGTGATGATGAACTCCTTGAATTTGATCTTATCTGAGAAATACTTTATCTGCCCTCCCATTGTAAATGAAAGCTTTGCTGGATAGAGCAATCTTGGATATTGATCATTGATTTCATGACTTGATATATTCTTTCCAACCCGTCTTGCCTCTAAGGTCTCTGTTGAGAAATCAGCTGACAGTCTGATGGACACTCCTTTGTAGGTGACTCTCCCCTTATCTCTTGCTGCTTCTAGGATTCTCTCCTACAATTTAATCTTGGCTAATGTAATGATGATGTGCCTTGGTGTGTTCCTCCTTGGGTCCAACTTCTTTGGGACTCTCTGAGCTTCCTGGATTTCCTGGAAGTCTGTTTCCTTTGCCAGATTGGGGAAGTTCTCCTTTATTATTTGTTCAAATAAGTTTTCCACTTGTTGCTATTCCTCTTCCCCTTCTGGTGCCCCTATAATTCAGATGTTGGAATGTTTAAAGATGTCCTGGAGGTTCCCAAGCCTCTCCTCATTTCTTTCAATTCTTGTTTCTTCATTCGTTTCTGTTTGGTCGCTTTTATCTTCCTTCTGGTCCACTCCAGTCCCAGTTTTCTTCCCATCACTATTGGTTTCCTGTGCATTTCCCTTCGCTTCAATTAGTTTAGCCTTCACTTGTTCCCCTAATTTGTGACTAAAGTCAGCCAGTTCTGTGAGCATCCTGATCACCAGTATTTTGAACTGTGCATCTAATAGGTTGGCTATCTCTTGGTCACTTAAAAGTATTGGCTCTGGGGCTTTGTGCTGTTCTTCTCTTTGAGCCACAATGTTTTGGTCTGCTTGTTCCTGTTCCATATGAGGTGCAGAGCCTTAGGTGTTCACCAGGGTGGGGCAACCCAGGTCACTGGGTTGTGACACTATATGTGGGGGTGGGGTCAGAGAGGGGCAATGGCATCTGTTCAGCTCTCTCTCGGATTTTGGTCCCCTCTGCTGCTTCCCACAAGCAAATTGGGCCCTTCTGGTGCTGGTTCCCAGATGTGTGGGCCTGTGCACACTTCAGGATCCTGTGGGTCTCTCCAACATACTCTGTGAGCCTGGGAGCTTCTCCTCGCACCTCAACCCTGAGGGTTTTTCCAATTTGTGCTTTTAGGCTTTAATTCCCATTTCTGGGGCCGTAGCCTGCACGGTCTTTCTCACTGCTTGCTCCTTCGCCTGGTTTATCTACTCGCGAATGTGTGACCGCAGTCAGCCAGCTGCCTTGTGCTCTCACTGGGTCCACCCGTTGCCACCCCACACCTGGGATCTGCCAACCACTGCCTGTGTACCTAGGTCAGTCTGGTCCAGCTGCTTTTTACTGCGCAGCCCCGCTCTGCCAGCCACTGACTCCACCCCTCTTACCGGTCTGGACAAATGGTTCGTTGTTGTTGGACTTTGGTACAGTTCAATTTTCCGTGTTTTGGTTGCGTTTTTGTTACTAAAACTTTGTTGACTTTAAACTTGGTTGCGCAAGAAGACACAGTGTTTCCACCTACTCCTCCATCTTGGCCAGAAGTCCTTGTTCTTTTACTTAAATATATTTATTGTTAAATCCACTGTTGATCCAAGATTCTTGTTTCACCATTCACTGGTGACCAAGCTGTGCAACTAAGGTTAAAAAGTAAAGAAAACAGCATTAAAATGAAAAGAGAGACACTGTATGGGAAAACATATTTGCCAATAACACCTCAGACAAGGGCTCGATTTCCAAAATATATAAAGAACTCACACAACTCCACTCCAGGAAGACAAAATACTGACTTAAAATGAGGAAAAGGGACACATGGACAACAACTAAGGGGAGTGGAAATGGGAGGGAGGTGGGGAGCACTGGGGGTGGGCTGGGATGGGAGTGAAAGACAGAAAACTGCACTTGAACAATAATTAAATTTTAAAAATAAAATTAAAATAAAAAAAAATTTTGAATGTGGAAAAGACCTGAACAGACACTTCTCCAAGGAGGACATACAGAAGGCTCAGAGACATATGAAAAGGTACTCAGCATCACTAGCCATCAGAGAGGTGCAAATTAAAATCACAGTGAGATACCACTTCACACCCATCAGAATGGCCATCATAAACAAACCAACAAACAAGTGTTGGAGAAGATGTAGAGAAAAGGGAACCCCAGTGCAATGTTGGTGGGAATACAGACTGGTGCAGCCACTGTGAAAAACAGTATGGAATTTTCTCAGAAAACTAAACATGGAACTGCCTTTTGATCCAGCAATTCTACTGCTGGGATTATACCCTAAGAGCCCTGAAACATCAATCCAAAAGAACCTATGCACCCCAATGTTCACAGCAGCACAATTTACAATAGCCAACTACTGGAAGCAACCTAAGTGCCCATCAGCAAATGAGTGGACCAAAAAAAAAAAAACCATCATATGTTTATACAATGGGATTCTATGCAGCAGAAAGAAAGGAGCCCCTACCCTTTGCCACAGCATGGATGGCACTGGAAAACATTATGCTAAGTGAAATAAGCCAGGCAGTGAGGGTCAAATACCATATGATATCACCTTTAACTGGACCATAATCAACAAAAAAAGCAAATGAAATATAACCAGAGTCACTGAAAATAAGAACAATCTAACAATAGCCAGAGGGAAGAAAGTAGGGGACAGAGGGGAGAAGGGTTTTCAGGAACCACTATAAAGGACACGTGGACAAAACCAAGGTGGAGGGTGAAAACAAGGGAGGGAGGTGGGTTTGGAGGAGATGGGGAGAAAATACAAACAACTGTAGGTGAACAACAATAAAATAATTTTTAAAAAGTAAATAAATGCCACCTAGGGAAGAGGCCAATGGATGATTCAAGGTGACTGGAAACAGACAACATGCACACCAGACTCAAGTTGTTACAGCCTTTATTTAGGGCAAGAGAGGCGAGAGTGTGGAAGATCCAGCCCTTTGCAATGCGTCAGTCCCCTAACCAGAAGATCCACTCCATGGCCATGCTGCCCATGTCACTAAACACACCCCAGTCTGTGCTACATTGGAAGGACAAGGATTCCTTCCCTATGGGGTCTGAAATTCAAAAATCTGCAATATATAGATGATGTATGATAGAGTTGTAAAAGAAAGAAAGAAAGATATAGAGGAAGGAAAGAGAAAAGGAAAGAAGAGAGGAGAGGAGAGGAGAGGAGAGGAGAGGANAGGAAGGGAGGGGAGGGGAGGGGAGGGGAGGGGAGAGGAACAAATCCTGGGTGCTTGCCTGAACACCACTGACACATGCATTTCAGCAGAACTAGAGAGTACTCACTGAGTCCAAAACAGGAAAAGATTCCCTCACAAGGCCATGAGCCCAGCACAGGCTATGAGGGCTTCTTATCTCTTGGTAAGGAAGTGTCCAGGGCCAAGGTCCATTCTTATGCAGCCCAGCTGGGGTCGGAAGACTGCACACATGAGACCACCTTCCCCAACAATTCTGCTGCCTGTAAATAAAAGTATTCTAGCTGCCAACATCTTGGCAGTTGAATGAGTGACTCCCTTTAATAACCCCCATGATTGGTGCTAATCCTCATCTCTGAAAATTACTTCTCCAATGTGTCATCCTTGTCCAGCCTGAAGGGGGTTTGGAAGAGGATTCGCCTCCATCAACCACAAGCCACTATTTGCCAGAATCAAGTTCGGTTTGCACAACTCCTTTAAAGCAACCCCCATTAGAGAGATGCTTCAATTCTTAGGAACTCCACAGAGGTTGTTCCTTATGCAGGAAACCTTGACAACCTTGGTTCTTGAATCTGAATTCAGGCCAGTCAGGTGCCTTTGTGTGATTAGAAAAAGGCACTCCTACTGGATAGATGAATTAGAAAAAGGATCTCATCTGGGCAGATCCATTCCTCAGTGTGCAAAGCTTGCAGTGTTTTCCTGGAGTTAGAGGCAGCCTTGCACCAAGGTACATGACTTGTTAGGTAAAGCGTGAGCAAGACTGCAGTGGCTGTTCTCTCTGTGCAGTGAACAACCTGCACAACCGCACAGCCATTCACTCTTTGGACCCAATCTCAAAAGTCTGCCTGTCTGCAACAGTTGTCAGAGCTCTAGAGCCCTGAGGGGAGTCAACAGAGCTGGACTTAGTGACAGATGTTGTTCAAGTTACTAACAGCTGGTGGAACCAATATTGTCCATCAGGGCTTCTCCAAGAAGAGAGCCTGGGAAATGTCTGTGCTCATTAATGTACAAGTGAAGACTGACTTGCTGTAAACTATAGATCCTAATACAGTGTCTTAAATAAAAAGGAAGGTTCTTCCCTGGCTGGTATAGCTCAGTGGATTGAGTGTGACCTGAGAACCAAAGGGTCGCCGGTTCAATTCCCAATCACTGCATGTGACAGGGTTGTGGGTCAAGTGCCCAGTTGGGGGTGCATAAGAGGCAACCACACATTGATGTTTCTCTCCCTCTCTTTCTCCTTCCCTTCCCCTCTCCCCCAAAATAAATAAATAAAATCTTTAAAAAAAAAGAAAAGCTCTGGACCAGCATTTAAATAAGGGCTGGGGGTGCCCTAGCTAGTGTGGCTCTGTGGATTTAGCATTGGCCTGTGAACTGAAAGGTCGCCAGTTGGATTTCCAGTCAGGGCACATGCCTAGGTTTCAAGGCAGTTCCCTAGTAGGGGGCATGCAAGAGGAAAGCAATTGATGTTTCTCTCCCTCTTTTTCTCCCTCCTTTCCCCTCTCTCTATAAATTAATTAATTGGTTAGTTAGTTAATTAATTAAATAAAACCAGGGCAGGCAGAGAAAGGAGGGCTGGCCCACCATCAGGGCTGAGAGTGTAGGTGGCACCGTGCGGAGGGGAGCCATGAGGTAGAAGCCATGCAGGACAGGAGTCAGGATTCCACCATGCTGTCTGTAGTGAGAAAGAAGCTACTTCTGCTTCTCTGAGAACTCTGCCATGAGGGCTGAAAGAGTAGGGAGGCAGCCACGTGGGCAGAGGAAAGGGTGAAAGGAGAAAGCTGATGCAGATGTGCAGGGATCCAGAAAAGCTGATGGAGCTGGGAATTGCGGGAACCTGCCTAACCAAGCACAAATTCATGAGAGATGCTTGGAATGCTGAACTGTGAACAGGGAATGCTGACTTCTGCTTCTCTGAAGGACATACAGAGAGGCCACCCTCTTGGGATGTGTGCCTCTCTGGACTTCACTGTAATCCAGTGTAACATGGCACAAGTATTCCTGGACTACTACATGGTGGCTGAGGACAACGTAGCCGAGATCCTGGAGGAGAGAGCTGCTTCAAGAGGATGGCAACGCTGAAATCCACAAATGCACATTTCTCGAAGGATGGAGATCTGCTTATGCAGCTGGCTTAAGAACAGATAAGGATATGGGGAACTTCTGATTTGGAGCATGCTTTTGGCTTAGCCTGGTGGGGAGTAAGGGAAGTGCCAGGTTTCATGGGAGAACAGTGTTCTGAGCAGGAGTGCTCCCAGCACCCCACCCCCCACCCACTAAGGTGGGAATCCTGTAAATAAAAACCTCTTTCCGCCCTGGCTGGTGTAGCTCAGTGGATTGAGCACAGGCTTGTGAACCAGACAATCACAGTTCAATTCCGTCAGGGCACATGCCTGGGTTGCGGGCCAGTTCCCAGCAGGGGACTCAAGAGAGGCAACCATACATTGATATTTCTCTCCCTCTCTCCTTCCCTTCCCCTCTAAAGATAAATAAATAAAATCTTTAAAAAGCCTGTTTCCCTCAATGCTAATTGTTGTGTCATGCATCAAGGTACCATGTGCACGAGCCCTGGGTTGCTCAGTTACAATTTGTCCTTCTTGAATCATCCCTTCTTATCCAAGAAGTGGTCAGGATGGAAGTCCTCTAACTGTTCAAAGACCTCAGGCACAGAAGAAACTTGAAGTCTGGGCATACACCACAGTTTAAGAGGGTGAGAGAGTCCAGTCTAGCATAAGAGTTAGTGGTATAGATTCTGAAGAGAGTTTGCCTGAATTTAAATCACCAACTTGCCATATTCCAGCTTTGTGACTCTCAACAAGTAACTGCTCTCTAAGCTCAGTTCCCTCTCCTATAATATGGAGATCATTACTCTATCCATTTCATGGTGTTTCTATGAGAATTCACAGTGTTTTGTTTTTAATCCTCACCTGAGGACACCCTCACCAATTTTTAAAGGGAGGGGACAGGAGAGAAAGTGATTGAGAGGAAGACATTGATGTGAGAGTAAAATATTGACCAGTTGCCTCCCATACTCACCCAGACTGGGGATCAGGCCCACAACCCAGGTATGTGCCCAGACCAGAACTGAACCCACACAACCTTTCAGTGTATGGGAGGACACTCCAACCAGATGAGCAACACTGGGTGACTTCATTTTATAAAGGAGGAAACAGAGTTAGACCAATAAAGTCATATAGATTATAGGGGATAGACCAGGAACTCTAACTTGGGTTTGATTCACATAGCTCAAATCGTAATCACATCTCAAGGAAGCTGGATTTCTAGTACCTTCTCTGTCTTCTAGGTAGACTGCACCATCTAGTGGGTAGAGGCTGACCTTTGATAGGTTTGGATGAGGCTGAGCTAGGCAAGAAAGCTTCCTCTCTGTGGCCACTCTGGCTTTTCACAATTACTTGGGCAGGTGGGAGAATCCCCACAGGAAATAAGAGGAACACTGGGCCCAGACAGCGTTACATCATTGTGTCTGAATCATCCTAACAACTCAGTTTATCCTGTTGCTGTCCTCATTTTAGAAATGCATAAACTAAGGCTCAGAGTTAGTAAACCACGACTAGGAAGGAAGAGGCAGAACAGGGATAACGTGGATAATTACCGGAGCCGGGCTCTTTATGAAGCTGGGAGACATCGCCACCTGGTGGTAACTTGTCTGAGCTACTTCTGGACTAAAAACAAAACAAAACAGGAATAGCTAACACACAGCATTGACCATGTGCCAGGCACTGTTCTAAATGCTTTCCTTAGGTTTAATCTAAACTAATTTGTTTAATCTCTCCTCCTAACAGACTTGTAAGACAGATAATAATTCATTGTCTCCCTATTTTTTATTTTATTTTCCTTTTCTGTCTTTGAATTTTTTTTTTACTGTGGAAGACTTTAAGCACACACAAAAGTAGATATGAATGTTATCATCAGTATTCACATATAGCATACCAATCATATTAGGACATATAGAATATATACAATATATATTCTAGAAAGGAGAGCAAAGGGAAGTCGACATCGAGCTTAATAAAATGGGAAGCATGAGACTGTTTGCTTCGCCAAAAAGCTACAGCTTTCCACACTTCAGGGACACAGCACTGTGCTCTGCCAAGGGAATTACCAGTAACCCTTCCATTCCCCTCTTCAGTACCAGATTGTTGGGGTTGCAGGGGTTCTGGACCACGGAGATCTGTCCGTCTAACTAGTGGGTGTGGAGCCATCTCAAGGCTGCAAAATCTTGTGAAGTTGATTGGTCGTTTTGCAGAAACACTTGGTCTGTCTCAAGCCCACGCTAATATGATCCTAGGGGAACAAAGAAGCTCTTTCTCTTTCTCTCTCTGTCCTCCCACCCCCATGCCAACACCCCCAACCCCCGGAACCTTGGTGATGCACTCACCCCGTTTGCACACTGTCTTTTAGCTGGGAGCACTCAACCATGTGAGTCTAGCAGCTACCAGGGCCCCCAGCAGATGGTGTGGGCTCCAAAAGGACAGCTCTCTCTCTCTGGCTGGGGTCCTGCACTTGCCCCATACTGGTGAGTCTGTGCTCCACAACCATGTGGTTTTAGCACCACTTGGCCCACAGCCATGTGACTCCACACACAGGCTCCTGGAGGAAACCTAAATACCACAGCACAACAAGAAGCTGCAGCTGGGAACACACACTAAGTGAACAGGATGTTGGACTGGACTGGACTTTAACGTGGAGCAGAAACTCTGGACTCCGGCTTTTGTCTTGGCCTTGCTGAAGACAAGATTAAGCCTTTTCCATGGTGGGACAGATGGAGATGGGACATTCAGAAGTCAGGAGGGGAACCCCTTTATTTCACATCATCGATAAAGTCTAACACAGAGCTTCATCCTCCAATGCAGTTCTCAGGGAATTCTTTTTCTTGCAATACTGTAAAAAACCCACTTCCATCAGTAACATAATATGAAACCAGAAAAGACACCGGTGTTCAGGCTGCCTGTCACTACCAAACTCAATAAGCAATGACAGCGATTGAATCTTTATGGGTGCTTTATTCAGATGGCCAACGATCCGAGAAGATGCTTTCCTTAGGGTTCATACCCTAACAGACAATCTTACATTTTTCTTTCCAAGCCAGCCTTTCTGTAATGGAGAACAAAGTGCAGTGAGGGGTTTTGAAATTGAGGGAAAATTAGATTTAAAAAACTACAGTTTTCTGACTTCCGGCCAAGATGGAGGCATAGGTGGAAACACTGAACCTCCTCGCACAACCAAATTTAAGGACAACAAAGATCTAGAAACAAAAATGCAACCAAAACAGACAGAAAATTGAACTGTACAGAAGTCCGACGACCACAAACCATTCACCCAGACGAATAAGAGGGGCAAAGTCGGCGGCCGGCAGAGAGGGGTCGAGGCAGGGAAAAGCAGTGGCTGCCAGACCAACCCAGGTGCACAGATGGCAGTTGGCAGATCCCAGGTGTGGGTGGCAACAGGCAGACCCAGTGAGGGTGCAAGGTGGCTGGCTGACCACAGTCACACATTCACGTGCAGATAAACCAGGTGAAAAAACAGACAGTGAGAAAGACCGCGCAACGCAGGGCCCCAGTGCTGGGAAATAAGCCTAAAAGCACCAATTCAAATAAATTTCAGGGGTTGAGGTGCCTGGAGAGGCTCCCAGCCTCACAGGAGAGTTTGTTGGAGAGACCCACAGGGTCCTAGTACGTACACAAGCCCACCCACCAGGGCCCAATTTGCTTGTGGGAAGCAGCAGAGGGGACTAAAATCCAAAAGAGAGTGGAACAAACACCATTTCTTCTTCTCTGACCCCACCCCCAGTCATGACCCAGTGACTGGATTGACCCACCTTGGTGAACACCTAAGCTTTTACCCCTCATACGTAACAGGCACGAACAGACCAAAACATTATGGCTCAAGCAGAAGAACAACTCAAAGCCCCAGAGCCAATACTTCTAAGTGACAAAGAGATAGCCAACTTATCAGATGCACAGCTGAAAACACTGGTGATAAGGATGCTCAGAGAACTGGTTGATTTTAGTCACAAATTAGATGAAAAAATGAAGGCTACATTAAGTGAAATGAAGCAAAATGCACAGGGAACCAATAGTGATGGAAAGAAAACTGGGACTCAAATCAATGGAGTGGACCAGAAGGAAGAAAGAAACAACCAACCAGAAAAGAATGAAGAAACAAGAATTCAAAATAATGAGGAGAGGCTTAGGAACCTCCAGAACATCTTTAAACATTCCAACATCTGAATTATAAGGGTACCAGCAGGGGAAGAGGAACAGCAACAAGTGGAAAACTTATTTGAACAAATAATAAAGGAGAACTTCCCCAATCTGGCAAAGGAAATAGACTTCCAGGAAGTCCAGGAAGCTCAGAGAGTCTCAAAGAAGTTGGACTCAAGTAGGAACACACCAAGGCACATCATAGTTACATTAGCCAAGATGAAAATGAAGGAGAGAATCCTAGAAGCAGCAAGACATAAGGGGACAGTCACCTACAAAGGAGTGTCCATCAGACTGTCAGCTGATTTCTCAAAAGAGACCTTACAGGCAAGAAGGGGCTGGAAAGAAATATATCAAGTCATGAAAGGCAAAAACCTACATCCAAGATTGCTCTATCCAGCAAAGCTTTCATTTAGAATGGAAGGACAGATAAAGTGCTTCTCAGATAAGGTCAAGTTCAAGGAGTTCATCATCACCAAGCCCTTATTATATGAAATGCTAAAGGGACTTATCTAAGAAAAAGAAGATGAAAAATATGAACAGTGAAAGGACAGCAAATTCACAGTTACTAACAACCACACCTAAAACAAAAGCAAACCAAGAGGACAGCTAGATCAGGAGTGGAGCCACAGAAGTAGAGATCACATGGAAAGTTAACAATGGGGGAGTGGGAGGAGGAGAGAGGGGGAGAAGGTACAGAGAATAAGTAGCATAGACGGTAGGTAGAAAATAGACAGGGGGAGGGCAAGAGTAGTGCGGGAAATGTAGAAGCTAAAGAACTTATGACACATGGACATGAACTAAAGGGGGGAATGTGGGTGGGAGGGGGTGTGCAGGGTGGAGGGGAATGATGGGGGGAATGGGACAACTGTAATGGCATAATCAATAAAATATATTTTTAAAAAACTCTCACCATTCCCTTTCCCCCAAAAGATACCCTGGTCTAAAAATAATCCTTTTGTTCTTGTTCACAGCTCCCTTGCCCCACCCTTCTTCCTATACCATCCTTCCCTTTTTGCAATCCTTCCAGCGTCCTTCCAGCTGCCAATTGGGATGCTGCCCAATTCATGAATTGCTCAATTAAGCCGAGTAGATCTTCTCATTTAATCGGGTTGATTTCGTTCTTTCATAGCAGCAGCGGAAAACTAACACAGCCAAGTATCAAGTTCCTGAGACCTGGGAGGAAAGGGAGGCTGTCCTGCCATGAGCCCTGGCCTCAGCCTCCTCCCTTCCACACTTTTACAGTGGGTTTGTGGCAACAAAGAGTTGGTGAGTCCCTCTGGCTTAAACAGCCCAGTTCCCCCAACCAGACCACGTATGTCTCCCCTTCTGGTGTTTATCCAAACTCTCCCCACCCCGCTGGGTTTCCCTCCATGGTTGGATTTAGGTCAGTGTAGACCCAGGGTTCAGATTCATTCTGAGGCCTGGATCACCAGTCAGTCTGTACCTGGGGTCAGGAGTCTGCTGATTTGTACTCTCCTGAAATGTCCACTAATTACATGAGATTATCCAACCCCTGCCCACGGGGCCCTGGGAGAGAATCCAAACTGCAGTAGCATCTGGTTTGGGCTTCCCTTGAAGTCATCTCAGCCCTCTTGGAGAAATTGAGCAAAACACTAAGACTGTTGCCATAGGTGTTTACCTTCAAAAGACATTATTCCAAAATTTTTGGTCCTGGGAAAGTGACTAATGGCAACACTCTTGAGCCTTACCCTCCTCACCTGTAAAATGGAGATTAAGTAAGGAAATGTCTCTTTAGTGCCAGGCATAGCTCCTGACACCACACACTCCATGTCTTTGTTGTTCAATTTGTAACAGTTACTTAAAATTAGGTCTGTGCCCAGTGACTTAGGGTCAAGCATCCAAAACACACAGTTCTGGACACGGAGTTGGTATAAAGTAGCTATAGCCAACTCCTTTATTAATTCAGGGCACAGTGGATCACAGAATGCAAAACAGAAAACATGCACTGCTCTTAAGGTGGGGACTAGTCTATAGTCCAGGATATGTGCACTTAGAAGGGTCTGGGAAGATATTCCACTGGACAGGCAGACACAGGGGTTAAGTAAAGGAAATTAATGCCCAGATCCTCATCTTCCCCATATGCAATTACCTAATTAAACCTGCCTGAGAATATTCCTGGTTCTAGAGGAATGAATCATCCATTTCCCAGTGCCACCCTTCCTGTGTTTGTTTAAAAAACAAAACACCCTACCCCTCTCCATTCTCATTTTTTGCTCTCGAGGTACAAAGTCCTCTGGTGAACAAAGAGACATCTAGAACATTAATATCGGTGCTGACAAAGGGAGGCACTCTGACGACTGGACAACGAATCCTTTCCCCGGTCTCTGCTTTTCAAGTTTTTGTTTCCAATACTTTGCATTCAACAAAGTTGAAGGAGAATCTAGATGACTTATCAGCTGAGAAATCACTAAACTAGTTTCTGGAGATACATCACAACTGATTTTTAGCAGAGTTTTGAAGGATTTCAAAGGATTAAAGAACATCTTTATCCTGGTATTTGTTAGGTCCTCACCATTTTCTCCAAGCTTGATGAAAAAAGAGAGAGGAGACTTACTCATTTTTCCCTGGGTATCCCCTGTGTATACAGAAGATACACATGTTAATAAACCTTTGTTTGTTTTCCTCTCATTTAAAGAGAGAGGGAGAGAGGGAGGGAGAAAATGAGAGTGGCAGAGAAAAAGGAATAAATTTTTAAAACAAAGATATACATAAGAAAGAGACTACCAGACTATTTTATGCCAAAGTTTTTTAAAAAATAAATTAAGTGGATGAATTCTTAATTTAAAAAATAATAATACATGCCCCAGACAGTGTGGCTCATTTTGTTGGACATCATCCCACAAACCAAAAGGCCACAGGTTCAATTACTAGTCAGGGTATGTGCCTGGGTTGCAGGTTCAGTCCCAGGCCAGGGTGCATGTGGAAGGCAACTGATCAATGTTTCTTTCTCAATAAATGTTTCTTTCCCTCTCTTTCTCCTTCCCTTTCCCTATCTCTAGAATTTAAAAAGTACAAAATAAGGTATTTTTTTGAAAACAAAAATAATACAACTTGCCAAAATTTACACAGGGAGAAATAATAAACATGAATAGTCCTATAACAATTAAGGAAATTGAATCTATGATTAAACACTTTCCCCTCCAAAGTCTCTGAAAGCTTCACTAGTGACTTTTACAAAACAATTAAGGAAGAAATAATGTCAATCTTATACAAACTCTTTCAGGGAATAGAAAAAAAAGGAAGCCAGCAGAAACTTGATACTAAAATCTGCCTTTGACAATAAAATTACAGGCCAATCTTACTAATGAACTTAGACGTAAAAATCATAAGTCAAATATCAGCAAACACAATCTTGAGAAACATAAAAAGTTTTGCACAGTTCAGTTGCCTTTATCGCAGGAAGAATGGCTTAACATTAGAAAATCATTCAATGTAATTAACAGATAAAAAGAGAAAATGTACGGCCCTGGCCAGGTAGACCAGTTGGTTGGAGCATTACCCCTATACGCCAAAGTTGTGGGTTTGATGCCCAGTCAGGGTACATATAGGAGTCAACCAATGATCCATAAAGAAGTGGAACAACAAATCAATGTTTCTCTCTCTCTCCCATCCTCTCTCTAAAATCAAATAAGTATTAAAAATTAAATTTAAAAGAGAAATTTATATGATGATCTCAATGGATATGAAAACAACTCAACAAAATTTAGTACCTATCATGGTTTAAAGAAAATCTCCTAGCAAACTAAGAATAAAATGCCTTCATCTGATAAAGTTTTCAGCAAACTTTGTGCCTAATAGTGAATCATACCATAGTAGTTTTCCCTTTGAGATTGGCAACAAGACAATCACAGTAAGCTGTAAGAACCTTACTCTTATTTCTTCAGTACAGGACTTAGCCTTTGCACTAAGGCAAAGAAAGAAAAAGAGAAATGAAAAAATAGCCCTGGCTGATGTAGCTCAGTAGATTGAGTGTGGGCCTGCGAACCACACGATCGCAGTTCGATTCCCAGTCAGGGCACATGCGGGCCAGTTCCCAGCAGGGGACTCACGAGAGGCAACCATACATTGATATTTCTCTCCTTCTCTCCTTCCTTTCCCCTCTAAAGATAAATTAATAAAAAATCTTAAAAAAAAGAAAAGAAAAAATAAATAAGTGGCATAAGGGTTGGTGAGGGAAAAATGAACCTGCCATTACCAGCAGATGACACAATTTGTGGTTGTGACCTAAAAATTAATAAGTAAGCATAGAAAGGTTGCTGGAAAAAAATTATATGCTGGTACTTAAGTTTGTAGTGGAAAGCAACAATAAGTAAATGGCATTTTAAAAAATTTAAAAAGACCAAATACCTGAGAATAAATCTAACAAAAGATATGCAAAAACACTACAGAGAAATATGATGAAATCTTATTGAGATCGATTTTTAAAAGCAAGTAAATTAAGAGAGAAACCATGTTCCTAAATTGGCAGATTTAATACTTTAAACATGCCAGTTCTCCCCAAATGGATCTACAGATTCACTCTAAACCAAACCAAAATTCCAAACGGTTACTTTGTAGAATTTAATAAGCTTATCCTAAAATGTACATGAACAGTACACCTTAAACCTACACAATGCTATATACCCATTGTACCCTAAGAAAGCTGGGAAATAAAAATGCATGTACAAATGCAAAACATCAAGAAAAAAGCCAAGATACACCTAAATCAGAACAAAGTGAGACAATTTACACTACTTGATATCAAAATTTATTTGAAGCTATAGTAATTATTTTGGTGCAAAAGTGCCACAAACATGAGCAAAGACCAATGGAAGAAAACAGAGCCCCAAATAGGGATGCACGCTGNAAATGTACATGAACAGTACACCTTAAATCTACACAATGCTATATACCCATTGTACCCTAAGAAAGCTGGGAAATAAAAATGCATGTACAAATGCAAAACATCAAGAAAAAAGCCAAGATATACCTAAATCAGAACAAAGTGAGACAATTTACACTACTTGATATCAAAATTTATTTGAAGCTATAGTAATTATTTTGGTGCAAAAGTGCCACAAACATGAGCAAAGACCAATGGAAGAAAACAGAGCCCCAAATAGGGATGCACGCTGGGATGATTCTAAAGATGGCAATACAGAGCAGTGGGGAAAAGATGGTTTCCCAATAATGGGATTGAGATGATTGAGTACATGGAGAATAAAGGAAATTTGTCACCTACCTGACATGACACCAAATACCAACCCTAGATTGTAGACCTAAATGTGAAAGATACATTTTCTTTTCCAATCATTCATCGAAGGACACTTGGGTTGTTTCCATGTCTTAGTTATTGTGCAATGAACATAAGGGTACGTATAGCTCTATGAATAAGTGTTTTCATGTTTTTCAAGTGAATATCCAGAAGTGGAATTGCTGGGTCATTAGATTCTATTCTTAATTTTTTGAGAAACCTCCATATTGTTTTCTGCAATTCATAATCCAACCAACAACGCACAAGTGTTCCCTTTTCTCTACATCCTAACACTGTGTATTTCTATATGTACAGTGGAATACTACTCAGCATAAGAAATGATGGAATGTTGCAACAGCATGGATAGATCTTGACAATACCATGCTAAGCGAAATAGGTTATGCTAAGTGAAATAAGCCAGGCGGTGAGGGACAAATACCATATGATCTCATCTTTAACTGGAACATAATGAACAAAAGAAAAAAACAAGCAAAATATAACCAGAGACATAGAAATTATGAACAATTTGACAATAATCAGAGGGGAGGTGGGAGGGAATAATGAGGGGAAGGGTTTTCAGGAACTACTATGAGGGGCACATGGACAAAATCAGTGGAGGGAATGGAAGCAAGGAAGGAAGGTGAATTTGACTGGAGTGGGGGGAGTGGTTGGGGGGAAATGTAGACAACTGTAATTGAACAACAATAAAATAATTATTTAAAAATAAGAACCCTATAAAAAATAAAAATAAGAGCCCTATAATTTCAATAATATGTGGGACACAGAACAGAAAGCAACAAAGCAAACAACCAAACTCATAGACACAGACAGCAGTATAGTGGCCACCAGAGGGGAAGGAGGGTGAGGGGAGGATGAGGATGAAGAGGGTAATGGGGGTCAAATATATGGGGACAGAAGGAGACTAGACTTTGGACGATGAACACAACACAATATACAGCTGATGTGTCATAGAATTGTACATCTGAAACATATAATAGTATTAGCTAATGCTACTTCATTAAATTTAATTTTTAATGTGAAAGGCAAAACAAGAAAATTTTCAGAAGATAATACAGGATCATATCAAGGAAGGGAAAATGTTCATCAACAGGATACCAAAAATCACCAACTTTAATGGAAAATATTGATAAATGGGACTACAGTCAATAATAGTTCATCCAAAGACACCAGGAAAGGAGTGAAAAGGCAAGCCTGAGAGTGGAGAACATATTCTCAATAACATCAAAGAGCTCATATCCAGTAAATACGAAGAATACCTAGAAACAGTCATAAAAAGATAGACAACCCCTCCAAAATGGTCAAAATTTACAAGCATTCACAAAAGAATTTCAAATGTCCAATAAACATACTGAAAGATGCTCAACCCATTATTTGTCAGAGAAGGCAAATTAAAACCGTAACACAACACAACTGCACATTCACGGATTTGCCAAAATTCAAAGGTGGAACAGATCTCATAAGCTGCTGATTAGTATGAACACTTAGGAAACTGGGTAGTGACCACAGTAGTAAAATGAAAGAAATTTTTTTGTTTCCCTAGTACATTTAAAAAAATTTTTTAATTAAAAAATTACTATTTTCAATTACAATTGTTTTTATTTTCCTCCCACTATTTCCACTGCCTTGCCCTGCCCCACATTTAATCCTTCCCCCATGTTTTCCTTGTTCATTTACATCCAATGACCCACTGTCTTCCTTCTGGGTATATTCTCAGCAGAAATACATAAACATACTTGTATAGCAAGAGATATGTATTTTAAATGTTTGTGGGCCCTGGCTGGTGTAGCTCAGTGGGTTGAGTGAGGGCCTGAGAACCAAAGGATAGTGGTTCGATTCCCAGTTGGGGAGCATGCCTGGGTTGTGGGACAGGTCCCCAGCAGGTGGCAAAACAGCCACACATTGATGTTTCTCTCCCTCTCTCTCCTTGCCTTCCCCTCTCTCTAAAAATAAATAAATAAACTCTTTTTAAAACTTTTTTTAAATGCTCATGGTAGCAGCAAATACTCATACTGAGCAAAATTCTATTGGTACAATGAGGACTGTTTATCCACAGATCCAAGAACTAATTAGGGAAAAAGTCCATTCATCTCCTTAAGAAATGAATCAAATATAATTTAGCTTCTTATATTCAATAATTGCACATCAAATGATGCAATGATTTATGTTTTCATCACTTGCATACAAATAATAGTTGCCATAAAAACTCAATTCAGGAAGAAAAATATTGCCCTGGCTGTCATGGTTCAGTGGATTGGGCGTGGGCTGCAAACCAAAGGGTTGCCAGTTTGATTCCCAGTCAGGACACATGCCTGGGTTGTGGGCCAGGTCCCCAGTGGGGGCCACATGAGAGGCAACCACACACTAATATCTCTCTCTCTCTCTCTTTCTCCCTCCTTTCCCCTTTCTAAAAATAAAATAAATAAAATCTTTTTTAAAATTTAAAAACATTAAAAAAAAGAAAAATGATAATTTCTTAGCCTAATGGTCACAGGAAACAAACTTTGTTTAATTTATATTTATTTACTTAAGTTTCTTGGGCAGAAATATGATAGAATGATCTCTAAAAATTATCTAAGCATAAAAATATATTAGGATAAAATTCTGTGGCAGAATTAGAATAAAATACAAGTTAAAAGGGAAAAACTAAAATGTAAAATTAAAGAAAAAGGTACTTATGTCTTTTCTTAAATGGTTAATAGTGGATCTCAGGTCTCAAAGATGCCGCTGGATATACTTAAAAGAGTAGTGTACCTTTTATTCTTAAAGGTCAATATTTACAATACACCAGAAATCACAACAACTTAAACTCCTGAAAAAAACTTTGCCATCAACTTACAATGTACGGAGAGACAGAAGTTTTCAAAAAACAATTTATTTTGCATAAGCAAAATAGTCCAAAGATTGCTCTTCTTCAAGTAACTGAAAAGGAATTTAGTCAAAATTGTGGCCCCCAAATTCAGGGGTTTGCAAAGCTATGATTTTTTAAAATATTCACCTCGGTTTATATAATTTACGATATTAGTGAAAACTGCCTAGAAAGGAGTAGATGAGAGTGGAAGCATCTCCAGGGATCTTCATGACTGGCACAAAATTCTAAAATGACCCATTTTAATGCAAAATCTATATTAGCTGCATATCATTTTTGAAAAGTATTATAAAATACAAATTCTGGTAGAAAGTTGGCTGAGACCCTCTTCCATCTGTTTGGGGATAGCAAGCTTTCTTTCTCCTTGGCCCCTCCTTTGCCTCCTTGATTCCCCCTCCTTTGTCCTCCTCCTGAGGCAGGAGATAGTCAGGAAGGAGGACACTCCGGAGGTGCCCCAGGAGTAAGATTAAGGACATTGATACAGGAGAGAGTTCCCACTTTCTGGAAAAGCACTGCATCCTGGTGACTCATGAATGCACCAGTGCAAAAGATGCTACAGGACCCCTGCTTCATTATAATAGCATTATAATAAATTAACATTATGCAACCCCCTTCTCTGGTGGCCAATCAAGGAAAATCATGGGAGACCACGTGTGCAGTAGCTTTAAAGTAATACAGCTACTGGTATATGTGCAACAAAAGCCCATCAAAACTAGCCAGGAAGGATCCGCCCTATAAGAATAGAATCCCTCCAGCCCCAGAGGTCAATCTCTGCTTGGAGTTGGCCCACTCTCCTGTTCTGTAGAGTGTACTATCACTCTTTCCTCCCAGGTCATGCCCCTCCTTGGAATGAGAAACCAACTCCCTCAAATGCCCAGCACTACGTGATGGAATCATCATCAACCTGAATTCCTCCGAATACCCGATGCTACTCTCTGAGCTCCCAACAGGCTATTCCTCCCAACAGGCTGTTCCTCATGTCCTTCCTCTACTCATTCTTCAGGATGACACATGCCCTTCTCCAGGAAGCCCTCCCCTCAGGACCCACAATTTCCAGGCTGGGGCAGACACTTACTATGAGTTCCCACAGTTCCCAACCCAGACCATGCTGGGCAGTCAGCAGTGACTGATCTGCTTACCCCACAGGGCTGTGAGGCGGAGTCACCTTTGTCTTCACTGTGACCTCAGCATTGCCCTGCCAGGCCTGGCCGCACAACTTGCTGGCATCAACTCTGGATGTAAGGAGCTGAGGCCCAGGTGCCCTGGGACCACCAGCACTTGGAACGGGCAGGTGGGCCCTCTGGCACCCTTGTTCTGTGGCTCCCCCAAGCAGCCACTCCTTATTCTGGAAGTTGGAGCATGTTGAAATAAAATGTGGAATTAAATGAAGAAGACAGACTTCTGCCAAGATGGAGGCATAGGTGGAAACACTGTGCCTTCTCCCACAACCAAGTTTGAATACAACAAAGGTTTGGAGAACAAAGACACAGCCAAAGAACAGAAAATTGAATTATACTGAAGTCCGACAATGACGAACCGTTCAAAGGGGACGGTAAGAGGGGCGGAGCCAGCAGCAGAGCAGGGTAGGGCAGGACAGATCCCCAGACCTAGGCACGCAAGAGGCCCAGACCCAGTCAGGGTGTGGGGCGGACTGACCGCGGTCACACATTCACACACAGTGAGACAGACCACGCAGGCACCAGGGGGCGAGGGCTGACGGCATGGCACACTCCCGTGCAGTGGGACGAAACGCGTGGACCCGGTGACGGTGGCAGCTGCCGCACCTGTGGCTGCGTCGAGGGAGGCGGCAGACGAGTCGCCATTGTTCCTCTTTGACTCCGCCCCCACATACAGTGTCACAACCCAGCAACTGAGTTGCCCTGCTCTGGTGAACACCTAAGGATCGGATCCTGCTATGGAACAGGCACGAACAGCCCAAAAGATGGTGCAAGAAGAACTCAAAGTCCCAGAGCCAATAACTCTCAGTGACCAAGAAATTGCCAGCCTCTCAGAAGCACAATTCAAGACACTGTTTATCAGGATGCTCACAGAACTGGTTGATTATAGTCACAAATTAGAGGAACATATGAAGGCTAAACTAATTGAAATGAAGGGAGATGCACAGGAAACCAATAGTGATGGAAAGGAAACTGGGACTCAAATCAATGGAATGGACCAGAAGGAAGAACAAAACATCCCACCAGAAAGGAATGAAGAAATGAGAATTCAAAAAAATGAGGAGAGGCTTAGGAACCTCCAGGACATCTTTAAACGTTCCAACATCCGGATTATAGGGGTACCAGAAGGGGGAAAGAAACAGCCACGAGTGGAAAACTTATTTGAACAAATAATAAAGGAGAACTTCCCCAGTCTGGCAAAGGAAATAGACTTCCAGGAAATCCAGGAAGCTCAGAGAGTGCCAAAGAAGTTGGACCCAAGAAGGAACACACCAAGGCACATCATAATTACATTAGCCAAGACTAAAATGAAGGAGAGAATCCTAGAAGCAGCAAGGGATAAGGGGACAGTCACCTACAAAGGAGTACCCATCAGACTGTCAGCGGATTTCTCAAAAGAGACCTTACAGGCAAGAAGGGGCTGGAAAGAAGTATTCCAAGTCATGAAATCCAAAGACCTACAGCCAAGATTGCTTTATCCAGCAAAACTTTCATTTAGAATGGAAGGACAGATAAAGTGCTTCTCAGATAAGGTCAAGTTCAAGGAGTTCATCATCACCAAGCCCTTATTATATGAAATGCTAAAGGGATTTATATAAGAAAAAGAAGATGAAAAATATGAACAGTGAAAGGACAGCAAACTCACGGTTATTAACAACCACACCTAAAACAAAAGCAAACCAAGAGGACAGCTAGATCAAGAGTGGAACCATAGAAATGAAGAACGCATGGAGGGTTAGCAACAGGGGGGTGGGAGGAGGAGAAGGGGGGAGAAGGCACAGAAAATAGCATAGATGGTAGGTAGAAAGTAGATAGGGGGAGGGCAAGAATAGTGGGGGAAATATAGAATCTAAAGAACTTGAGACACGTGGTTATAAACTAAGGGGGGGAGAATGGTGGGGGAGGGAGTGTGTGGGTGGAGGGGAATGAAGGGGGGAATAGAACAACTGTAATGGTATAATCAATAAAATATATTTAAAAAAAATAAATGAAGAAGACATTTACTTTAGACTTAGAGAAAAGAATGCATAAAAGGGAGTGTGACTTCCCCAAAGTAACACCCTGAATGTGGGTAGGGCCTTTTGGCTCTCCAAGGGTGGGGCTCATTCTGTAGAAATATATAACATAACAGAACCAGTCCAGACTGGTTCCAGCAGCAAAACAAAGACATTAGTAACCTTAGTTGCTCAGAATGGAGGGCTCGTGGTGAGGGCAGGAACTGGCAGAACCAGGAAATAAGGAGTTGAAAGGAAAAAGGGAATAATTTCTCGGTGGTCTTCGAAATTTTTAAGGAGCTCATAATCATCTACTCCTTGATAATTAAGTCTCTATGAAAACCTATAGTGGAGATGATAATACTGACTTCAGGCTATTCGAGGTGTGGGTGCCATGTCTGCCACGGAACAGGCATCCATATCACCACTTCGGCAAACAGTAGCGGGTGGGTGCACTCTGATTACCTGCCAGGACTGGGCATTGAACATTGATGCCTGTCAATCTCCCAGGGGGTATACTAATATACCTTCCCATCCCACTGATGAGAAGAACTGGAATAAGCAGCATTACGCAGCAGTATTGGCATTACCATATTTGATCGTTACTGTGTTCGGAGAGGCAGATAGGAGCCCCATTTACAGATGGGTAAAACTGAGACATTGCCTAATGGCCAGAGTCACTCTAGGAGTTGTAGCAGTGGCAAGGCAGAGTTAAATTCGGATCATCGTTGGTTCCAACCCAAGGCAGCATCCTCCAAAGCTCAAACTTGGACCTCCCACGCCTCTTCCTCCATTTCCCAAACTTTTTCTGTTGCATTTCAACAAGCTGCCCTGGCTTTTGCCAATTATTTCCTAAGATGCTACCCACCACCCTTCTTCAACTCCACCAGCCAGCTAAGCTGTATATTTTTATTAAACAAGACAAGTCTTGCCCTGTGAGAATTCCAAAGCCAGCTGCTAAGACTGGTACATTTTCACTCCACTTAATGTCCATGTCATCCAAGGTGTGGTTTGGGGCACTGGCATGCAGGGGTGAGGAAGACAGACATCTAGCTCCGGGCTTAGAGCTGCAACCAGCATCAGAGTGTTACCAGACATGACCTGGCTAGGAGAGGATCTGTCTCGGCCCAGCCTATGGTGTGTGGGCTCTTGACTTTGCGCAGGAAAGCTTTTACAATACAAGTCCGGGTGGTTTTGAAAGTACGTTTTTAAAGCTGAGGACCGTGAGACAAGGACAGGCCTAGGATAGAAGAAGCAACAGGAGAGAGCCTAGGTGGAGCTGCTTTGGCTCTTTAGAAATGTTGTAGAAACAGTGAGCCAAGGTGGGGCCACCGTCAGCTCACTACAGAGTCACAGAAAGAAGGGCCTTGGGAACAAGTTCAGGGTGAGCTACCAGTGCCCATTGCTCCCCTGGTTGCAAGTCTCATGGGGTCCCTTAGGGTTTAGGAGATGCATGCCTGTGGAGGAAAAAAGGGGAGAGACGGCTTGAGCACGTCACCCAGGAAGGAGAGTGTGCTGAGTCCTATGTTTTAAGGGTCTTACAAGCTGGGAATATAAGGGAAGCCTTAGGGAGTGGATCTCAAAAGAATGTTCATCACCTTTATGCTGATGCAACAAAATGAGATTTGTTTCCTTAACTTCATCCATCCTTGTGTGTGATTGGCACAAATGGTCCTGAATGCATTTCTGCTATCATCCTGAGTATGGTGATTTAAGCTATAGCTATTTACCCTCTGGTTGAAAAGGCAAAGTGTAAGTTAGTTCATTAGTTAGTTAGTTAGTTAGTTAGAATGTTGTGGCCACTCTGCCTGGTTCTAGGAATTGTAACTCGACCCCCTGTGGCTAAGGGCGAGCGACGACCTCTGGAATGCGAGCCATAGGAGACAAAGCCTGTCTCTGGTAGCAAATGCTGCCTCAGTTTCCTCTCCCTGCCCCCAAAGCACGGTCAAAAGTTCTTGACGAGTAAGACCCCTCAGAGGAGGGGCAACCTAGGACAGATACAATCACTTGGGAGGCCAGCATGGAAGGACTCGGGGGGCTGCAACAAAGAGCAATGGACTCTTGCCCCCCAGCTTTGACAAAGCCAGAGTCCCCATGTTCTCTGGGAAAAGCATTTGCTGGCTCTAATCCCTTAAACCTGAATACCTGATAGAGAGAGGTGCAGCTCCTTGCCTTGCTACAGCGTGTCCTGGGGAAAAATCTGGCATCCCAAAGACTTCCTGATAAACCTGTGAAATCTGCTCTGTTAAGAGTGCTTTCATTCATATGTTAAGGGTTCAAGCAGGAAACCCTAAAACTCTTCCTGACAGACTCTGACTTGGACTAAGCCCTCAGATCTCTTTGAAATGTTATCTATTGTTTGATCCTTGCTGCCCTGTATTCCTGTGTATTACAACCCAATAAAAGCCCTTGGGGGAAGGGGCTCAATGCCTTTTTCCCCTGAGAAACTGGCCACTGCTCAAGGCCTTTTTCCTCTGGGAAACTGGCCACCTCTCCTCCCCAAGCAGATCACATCATGTCTCAGTCATGTTCACTCTCATTCGTGGCACACAGGGGGACATGCGAGGAAAGTCGCCCCCACAGTTATAAGAGGAGACGGGAGGGAGAGAAACATCAATATATGCTTGCCTCTCATACTCTCCCAACCCAGGACATGGCTTGAAACCCAGGCATGTGCTGACTGGGAATTGACCCAGCGACCCTTTGGTTCACAGGCCAACACACAGTCCACTGAGCCACGCCAACCAGGTCTAAATCATTTACTCTTAAGTGTCCTTGGTTATGGAAGATAGGATTTTGTGATTTACTGGATGGTCACAAGCTGCTTGGCCATTTAACTGTCTCGATTTCTACTCCTCTTGTCCTGGCTTACTGGCCTGTCTCAAAAGGATCAGAGAGGCACAGTTGAAAGACCTTGCTGGCTGCAGGGGAGAGTGAATGGGGGTGGTGAGCCTGCAGACCTCGGGACTAGGAGCTCCTGGGAGAGACAGGGTCAGCCCAGGTGGGGAGAGACTGGGCTGCAGCCCAGTGGAGGGCAGGACGGAGCTTTGAAGCCAGAAGCCCTATGACTCAGGCACTTGAAATGAAGAAGTTCTCAACCAGAAAAAGATGCAGTGTTGTCTCTGACAGAATAAATGAAACAACCTAGAGACTGGTCTGTGGACTGAAAAGGAACTACATACTAAACTAGGCAAGCTCAGGGGAGGCCTACCTTATAAATTAAAAGACCAAAAGTAACCAAAGAGTGTGACTAAATGAAAAAAAGGGGTTCATCTGACTGCTGCTACAAAAGGCAAACTCAAGGGCAAGAGCTTGGTGAAAAAGAAAAGAAGTTTTTATTTGGATGCTACATGATCTGGGAGAATGGAGGATTCCCCAACTCATAGCTCATCTCCTTTGCCATCCAAAACCCAGCCATCCTCAGCAGGACTAGAACAAAAGGCAGTACCCAGAGTTCCTGCTCCATTTTAAAGTATCACTCTTTGGAGCTTTGAGGCAGCTGCTAAGTGGTCATTTAGATAGCTTAGCTTGTTCCCAGATGCTTTCTAGCTCCAGGCTCCCTCCTGGAGGCTGAGTGTAGAGCCTGAGCAGCCATGGCCATGAAGCAACTAGGGACGTAGGATTGAATGCTCCTGGGTGGGAGAACACAAAAATGCACCAGCAAATGCTCCATCAGGTCAGAGAGAGAGAGAGAGAGAGAGAGAGAGCGGAACAAGAGACAGAAACAGAAAGATGCTCCCTCCTGGAGGCCATGAGCCACATGACTGCAAAGGCCACGTGGCCCATAGAGAGGACAGGCCACAGCATCTTTCAAGTGTAGACCCTGAGCAGTGAACAATAAGCAAGAGCCCATTTCTTTGTTCCCTTGGGACTATATTTGTATTGGGTGTGTAAACAGCCAGCTGCTTTCTCAGAATGACCAATTAACTTTTCAAACATTCGTGTGCTTTGCATGGGCCTATCTTCCAACCAATCCCTCCTATCCCCAGGCTAGACTAACACGACTTTTTGGCCTAGCACCTCCCCCTGCCACCATTCTGGCCTCTATGGCACATTTACCTGCCTCCCACTGCCCCACCCCTAATCTGGTACCAGAATGAGTGAGTAGGAGGGCTTTTTCCCCTATCCAACTGTCTTGCATGTGCTCAGTGTTAGAACCTCCCCCTGCCTCCATCTTGGCCAGGGGTGAGGAGACTGCCCCGGTGCTCCATCAACAATTGATGTCCGTCTCTCTCTGTCATCAATTTTTAAAAATTATTGTTGTTTTTAAAATTAAGTAAAGTAAGTGGTAAAACTGCCAGTCTCTGGAGCATTTTCTCAATCCCTTGATATCTTGCTTTCTGGCAATTGTAAGTATGGCTCAAAAAACTCTAGAAATTCTTACAGACATGTTTGTTATGTTGCTATTACTCAGCACAGTGTGGCAGGATTACAAAGAAGCCCACCCAGGGTTACCTTGCAGACCCAGATTTATGCTGGGTACCAGGAGGGTCCCATTGTGCCCCTCCAGCTCCTTGAATCAGGTGAACTTGTGTAAGTTTCCGTTGGAATTCAAGACCTCCCTGTTATGAGGTAAAATACCTTAATTTTATTTGAGCTGTATTTCTTAAAGTCCTTGAGGTACAAGCTAAAGGTTAAGGGTTGAGAGAACCAAGACTAAAGTGGAGCAGGAGGAAAATGGGTGGCTGATTTTTAATTTTGGCTTTTCAATGGGAATTGCTTTTTGAAAATCTAAACAAAAGTCTTTTTTTTTTTAAACAAAAGAGAACCTGAACTCCTTTGGCCTCAAAAATAAGGGACACTTCCTCCCTCCAACAGAAATCTTGGGTGTTGTTAGGTGTCTCAGAATCCTCGTGGAGGTGTCCGGGGCATCCCCCAATGTGCAAGAGCCCCATAGGGAATTTCAACTCAACCGTAATTAACTTGATTCATCTGGGGACACGCACATAAAGGTTGGTTACTCAGCACTCCAAGTCCTCACAGCTGTATTACACAGGTAGGGAGGCAAACTAAGATGGATGAGAGGGTTTGCAATGATTCAGATGGTGACAGCCCCTTGGAGCTCCACCCTCATGTACCACCCTTCAGCCCACTACACAATATCCTTAGAAATTTGTTCAGACTCCAAAATTCCAAGGTGAAACTGAAATCAAAGTGGGAAATTGTGCCTCCAAGGCCAGAAACTCCCATGTCCCATCCCCCATTAATACTCCTGCAGGTGTACAATTAATAGGAAGCCTTTACTTGCAAGTACTTACAGAAATGGGAAGATTTAATTAGAAATAATATCAACTTAGTTCTGGCCAAGATGGAGGAGGCATAGGTAGATACACTTTTTCTCCTCACACAACCAAAAGAAGGACAACAACATATTTAAAAACAAAAAATAAGCCCTGGCTGGTGTGGCTCAGTGGATTGAGCACCAGTCTGGGAAGCAAAGGGTCGCCAGTTCAATTCTCAGTCAGGCCATATGCCTGGGTTGTGGTCCAGGTCCCCAGTCTGGGGCATGCAAGAGGCAACCACACATTGCTGTTTCTTTCCCTCACATTCTCCCTCTCTTCCCCTCTGTCCAAAAATAAACAGATAAAATATTTTAAAATAAATTAATAAATAATAAAGATAAAAATAAGCAGAACTGCCAGAAAATCGAACTGTATGGAAGTCCTACAACCAAGGAGTGAAAGAAGAAACATTCATCCAGAACAGTAGGAGGTGTGGAGATAGGCAGCCAGAGTGGAGAGGACTAGAGGCAAGGAGGTAACTAGAGGACCAAGATGGGTGAGGCTGTGGCTAATGGACTGGACGAGGAGGCCCAGGCTTGCATGCAGATAAACTGGAGGAACAACTGGGGAGCAAGACAGACAGCACAACCCAGAGTTCCAATATGGGGAAATAAAGCCTCAAAATCTTTGCCTATAAAACCTGAGGATGTTGTGCTGGTGGGAGAAACACCTAGCCTCACAGGAGAGTTCACTAGAAAGACCCACAGGATCCTAGAACTACACAACACCACCCACCCGGGAATCAGCACCAGAAGGGCTCAATTTGCTTATGGGTAGTGGGGGAAGTGACTGAAAGCCAGCCAAGAGCCAAGCAAACAGCACTGTTCCCTCTTGGACCCCTCCCTCACATACAGAGTCACAACACAGTATAATGTAACAGGCACGCCAAGCAAAGATATGCGGCCCAAATGAAAGAACAGATTAAAACTCCAAAAATAAGACTAAGCAATGAAGAGATAGCCAACCTATCAGATTCACTGTTCAAAACACTGGTAATCAAGATGCTCACAGAAATGGTTGAGTATGGTCGCAAAATAGAGGAAGAAGTGGAGGCTATGAATAGTGAAATAAAGAAAAATATACAGGGAACCAACAGTGACAGGAAGGAAACCTGGGTTCATATCAACAATTTGGACCAAAAGAAAGAAATAAACATTCAACCAGAACAGAATGAAGAAATAAGAATTCAAAAATATGAGGAAAGGTTTAGGAACCTCCAGGACAACTTTAAATGTCCCAACAACCAAATCATAGGGATACTAGAAGAAGAAGAGGAAGAGCAAGAAATTGAAATCTTATTTAAAAAAATAATGAAGGAAAACTTCCCCAATCTGGAAATGAAATAGACTTCCAGGAAGTCCAGGAAGCTCAGAGAGCCCCAAAGAAATTGGACCCAAAGAAGCACACACCAAGGCACATCATAATCACATTACCCAAGATTAAAGTTAAGGAGAGAAACCTAAAAGCAGCAAGAGAAAATGAGACCGTTATCTGCAAAGGAGTTCCTATCAGACTGTCAGCTGGTTTCTCAAAAGAAACTTTACTGGAAAGAAGCATTTAAAGTCATGAAAGCCAAGAACTTCCTTCCAAGGTTGCTCTATCCAGCAAAGCTTTCATTTAAGAATGGAAGGGCAGATAAAGTGCTTCCCAGATAAGGTCAAGTTAAAGAAGTTCATCATCACCCAACCCTTAGTATATGAAATGTTAAAGGGACTTGCCTAAGAAAAAGAAGATCAAAACTATGAACAGTAAAATGACAACAAACTCACAACCATCAACAACTGGACCTTAAAACCCCCAAAATACAAAAAACAAAATAAACAAACAACTAGAACAGGAACAGAATCACAAAAATGGAGATCTAGTCAGGGGTTATCAGTGAGGAGGGGGAGAAGGGATCATGGAGGAAAAAGGTATGGGGAATAAGAAGCATAAATGGTGGGCACAAAATAAATGGGGAGGTTAGGAACAGTATAAGAAATATAGAAGCCAAAGAACTTGTACGTATGACCCACGGACATGAACTAAGCAGGGGGAATGCTGGAGGGGATTTTTGTGGGGGCGTTGTGCCTAAATTAATTTTTTTGCATGCAAAATTTAAAATGTCAGCTCTACAATTAAACTGAATGAATGAGAAGCATATCTTGATTGGAAATTAGAAGCATCTAGAAGGAGCTTAGATAGATTTTTTTAAAGAGGTTAATAAAAATCTTTAGAGACTGTCTCTGAACTAAAAACTTCTGAAGCTAATAAATACCCACACCCTATTCCTTCCCTGTTTCTCTGCTGCTTCTTTGCTCCTGGAGTTTCCTTGTCTAGACTTGCCCTTCCCACCCCACCCCCCTTCTTCTTTCTCCTTCTATCTCATCCATCCACTGCTACTCCCTATTGACGTAGGGGAAAAACTAGAACAGGAATTCAGACAAAGATAATGCAGGAATTCTAGCAGCTCCCTTTGGAGAAAAGCTGGTCAGGAGGCAGGGAATAAGCAAATGGTGTATGTTCCTTCATCTAGAAGGAAGTTAAGGAATCGACCTAAAGACTTTTCTGATTTTCTCCAAGTCCCTGATGGTTCATTCACAAAGAAAATTAGTGTAACTGTTAGAACATGTAACCCTGGCTATGTTGACCTGTTCCAATTAATATACCTACCGGTTTCTGGGAGCAGAAGCAGCAGGTAAGTAAATCAAGTTCACTGGGAAACTCCTGTGGAGGAGCCTGTTCACCTCAAGAAGGACTGTAGGAAACCGAAATGTAACTCAGGAGAAAAGAATCAGAAGCAAGAATGTGGTTGCTCCAAGGGCTATAAAAGGGTGTTCCCCTTTCTTCTTACTAACAGTTTAGTAGAAATGAAAATTACCATGAAAACAGGAAACGACCAAGACCCTTGTAGATCCTGGGGCTACTTTATGTGTTCTTAACCGCGCCCAACTAAACTGCCTCCTCCCTAGAGTAAAGCTTCTGTGAAAATGGCGGTGTCACAGGGCATCTGGTGAGATTGCTGGGAAGCTGGGAGACATCGAGAAGGGCCAGAGGTGCAGGACTAAGGGCCAAAGGCGGCAGGACTAACGCTGCAGCCAGTGTATGATAAATTTCTGTACCTGTAGATAGAGGTAAACAAAAAAGCACAACTCGTGACAGAGCAGCAGGAAGCTTGCACAGAATGTGCACAGGCTAAAAAGTTCGGAACACACGAGTGCTGTGGAAATCAACTTGGCAACAAGAGTGATACAGGGTGCAGCCAAGGGGGGGCCCAGAAAAGATTTGTAATGGTGTCCAGAACTCAAGGTGTACAGGAATATTGGAGGAAATATTGAGATGTCCTCACCCACCCCCCCCTCAAGGTGTCAGTTGGGGGAAGGGATGAATGGAGCAGGGCCATTGAGAGCTGTGTTGCATAGCAACAGTTTTGCAGCTAACCTCTGGAATGGTTATTTAACAGATCTATAACCTTTAACTGGTTGCATAGATATGTTAAATAGCTGTGGCCAAGTTTTGGGCCAGGGAGAAGTGAGTGGTGGAAAAAAACCCAGGCTAGAATTGGGAGCTGCTTCTCTGAGAGAGGGTCTGCTTGAGAGCCATGTGGCTTTAGCAGAGTGGGGGCTAACCAGGCTGGAACTGGGGCTGCTTCTCGGAGAGAGTGCCTGCTAGAGAGCCATGTGGCTTTAGCAGAGTGAGGACCCCCTCTTGGCCAGATGAGGGGGAGAGCCATGCTATTTAGAAAGATGTAGACCCCTGTAGCCATTAGGAGGGAGAGCCATGCGGTTTCAGCAGAGTGCAGACCCCCTCTTGGCCAGGTGAAAGGGAAGACCACGCAGCTTTGCCAGAATGGAGATCCCTGCGGCCAGGTGAAGAAGAAAGACGCGCACTTTTGGTGGAGTGCGGCTTTGGTAGAAGAGGCCCACGCAACTTTGGCGTGCTCCCTTTGGCTGAGTAGCCTGGAAACTAGGAGAGACTTTGACTAGAACTTGGTACAAAGAACTCTTGCCAGTGGAAGGTGCCGCATGACTTTGGATTACTTGGAGATCCTGCCTGGACAGGCAGACGACGCAGCTCACGTGCCAGCGACCTGAAAACGGACGTGTGCTCTTTTCCTGATTTACGGTACCCGGAGTTGGGACAGTGGGAGAAGGGAGCGCTGTGTGTGTGTGTGTAGGTGTATACCCTTAAAGACTTTAATATTTTAAGGAAGGCATTAGGCCTGAATAGCATTAAATAAACATTTTGTTTCCTTTTCACAAATCTCTGGCATTGAGAGATGTGTTTCCAATTGGCGGCGGACAGAAGGACCTTAAGATTTTAGTGTATCGTCCTTGGGAGGGGTCCCTATTTTCTGTAGCAGTGTTTGGCATCCCTCGGTGGGCCAAGTATTGCCCCCCCCTCGGACCCTTGTTCGGTAACAAGAGGAGGGGCATGCCTGCCAGTCTAGCTGGGATTGGCTAGATGAGTAGGGTACTTCTGGAGTGCATAGGATTCGGGGCCTGAAGATTTGAACAAAAGGCAGGCAAAGACTTGGCCCCCTTTTTGCCCCTCTGCACCCCCTTCCTTGCCTGGATGGGGAAGCAGCTTGCAGGCCAAGTACTACACACTGGGCCACACCCCAGGAACACGTGCCCTGGTGGCAGCCTGCTGGCCGCTGCAGCTCCGTGCCCCATGGGTCCTAGACTGCACCCCTTCTCTCACTCTGACGTCAATGCATGAACATACAGGCCAGGACACTCATTTGTTCGGCAGTGCGAGCAGCTTCAGACACTGGGCCCCACAGCCGGAGCCTCTGCATGCAGCAGTCAGCAGTGGCCCCAGGCCACAGAGTGGAAAAAAGGCTGCAGTGAGGTGCTGGCAGTGCCAGCCCCACCAATGCACGCTCCAAGAGTGGAGCCTGAGGCTGAAGAGCCATTCACGCACCAGCCTCAAGCCCCCAAACAAAAAGACATAAGAATGACCTGGGTAAATGACTCATGGATGTGGATAGCAGGGTGGAGACTGACTGTGGGGGTGGGGCAGGGGAGAGCAGTGGGGGGAAATTGGGACAATGGTAATAGAACAATAAGAGAATTAATTAATCTTAAAAAATGAAGTGAGATTTCTGGACTCTCTCTCTAGTTCCGGGGTGATTGGATTCTTTCTACGTTTTGCAAAAAAGAGCAGCCTGAGGCCAAAGGATCCCCTGCTACCCCAAATTGGGCAACGCTTTAATTAATAAGATCTTTTTCTTTCCCCATCAGTCTTTAAAGTGTTATTCCTGTATTCCGTGGCAAGCGTCTGAATCCTACTCTTTTTGGTAACAGGAAGTAACATTGTTTGATATTTTGTCAAACAATGACTGTTTTATATCAGAACCTGTCCCCTTTCAACAAGGGAATGTTCGGGGGCAATATATACTCCAATTCACCTGATAGGGCAAGATTTCTTCTAAACCAGTGACACCCACTTATACTTTTTCCAATAGGGTGAAATGCATTTGGAAGTAAGTGTTAGGGTGGGCGGGGATAGGAGGAAGTTCCGGCTGGACTTTGCCAAGACGGACATCCTCACAGTAACCTGAGTCCGAGAAAGAGACCACCAATGCTGTATTGCTTCTTTGTTCAGAGGGCACCAATCCCCAGCTCCCACGGGGAGCCAACGAAAATAAAACCCCACTGCATTCCCTGCTTGGGCGTGACTTCTCCCCACCTCATCCTGCAGACCAGGAGAACTTCACCCCGGGGTCCAAACCCCAATAAAGCTCTTTATTGCCTATTTTATGGCTGATTGGCATTTCTTTCTTCGCGGAGCCTAAGAAAACCTCTCAGTAAGTGAATCAGATACTTAACCCATAGAGAAAATAATTGTTGTAAAGGAACGTCTACAAGAGGAAAGTAGCCTTGAGCCTGAAGGGTTGTTACAGGATGTTCTAATGTAACCTCAGGCCTTTCCAGCCACTGATTACCTCTATGCAGTAGCTGGAGTAAAGCCCAATATGCAAGATTACTTTTTAAATATTGGCTTATAAGTCCATGTACAAGTCACTGTAATTCTTCTACTCTTCCAGTAAAAATAAATAAATAGAGCCCCGGCTGGTGTAGCTCAGTGGATTGAGCGCGGGCCTGCAAACCACACGATCGCGGTTCGATTCCCAGTCAGGGCACATGCCTGGGTTGCAGACCAGTTCCCAGCAGGGGACCCACAAGAAGCAACCATACATTGATATTTCTCTCCTTCTCTCCTTCCCTTCCCCTCTAAAGATGAATAAATAAAATCTTTAAAAAATGGCACTGAAAAAATAAAATAAATAAATAAATAAATAAACAAACCCTCAGTGGGAAAGGATGGAGATTTGCTCAGAGTCTCATGGCTATAAGTAGTTCTTCCCAAACATAATGTGGTTCCAAATCCACATAATCTGTTATCAGGTATTCCTGTGGACTGCCTGTTGAGGGCAAAGGGGAACTAGCCAGAACATAGCTGTAAGGAAGCAAAAGGTTGTTTTACTAACTAACGCAAAGAGGCTCCGAGACACACCCGAAGAACAGGGTGTGCCAGAACAACGGTCAGTCAGGCAGATAGACAGTCACTAGGGGGAAAAATTTTACCCCTGTGCACGAGCTCAACTGACCAATCAAGTAAAGGAGCACGAGCCAGTGCACGAGTTAACTCACCAATAATGAGTAACCCTATTGTGCCCCTGAGCCAACCGCTAACCGCCACATCTGCTTCTGTATCCAGCTTGCTTGCGCGCCTCCATAAAACCCTAAGCCTGTAAGCGTTTGGCGCGACTCTCATTTGCAGCCCTTGCGGGCACCGTGTCTCCGGACACTTTGGAGAGTTCGCCCCTGCGCAGGTTAAACTTGGCCAATAAAGTAACATCTTTGGAACCCTGAAAGTCTCCGACATTTGTTCTCGCAGTTGGTGAATGCAACACTGCCTATACTTTTCAAGTATAGATCTATGTAGTGCCTTTTCAGCTTTACCGTTTAAAAAAAAACCCGAGAGAAATACCTCTTTGTCTTCACCTGGAAGATTACAAGTTTTCTTGGATGGTAATCCCCCAGGGGCATATAGAGTCCCCACCCATTGTCTTAGATACTAAAAGCTGATTTAAATGACGTGAAATTTCCTAGAGATTCCACTGTCATCCAATATGTGGGTTTAGTTTTATGATCTAGGAAGTTACTAGACTCCCTGAAGAACACAATTAACATATTACAAGAGCCAGCTATAAAGAGACAAAAGATATCAAAGGGCAGGCTCTGATTCTGCTTGCCCCAGGTAAAATACTTTGGCTCTTGGCTGTCTACCGACAGGCTGCTGCCCTGGCTGGGAGGGCTCATTGGTTGAGACATCCTCCTGTAACTGAAAAGTTACAGGTTTGATTGTCAGTCAGGGCACGTGCCTGGGTTGCTGGTTTGATTTCTGCTCCAGTCGTGTACAATTCCCGACCTGGGTACATACAGGAGGCAACGAATCAATGCTTCTCTCACATTGTAACCAGAAAAGACACCGGCATTGGGACTGCCTGTCACTACCAAATCCAATAAGCAATGACTGTGATGGAATCTTTTATGGGCGCTTTATTCAGATGGCCAGAGATCCAAGAAGATGACGGGTTCATACACTAACAAACCATCTTTCCCTCTCTTCCTGGCCAGATCTTTCATAAGGGGAGTGGGGAAGGACAAACAAGGTGCGGTGAGGGCTTTGAGATTCAGAAGCTGCAACACTCCTAGGGGGGGTGTGGGGGGGGGGGCAGGGGCCGATGGTGGTTGGGGCTGGTTGTCTGTTCCTCTGGAAGACAAAAGGCCCGGATACCTCCAACTTGTCCCCAGGTGGTAATCTCTAGCCAGTGCCCCTGGAGGTCAGTTGTTTTTCCCAGGAGCCAGGATGGGCTTTATCAGCAGTTTCTGAAACAAAAGCTTTAACATCCACATTACTCGATAGACATAACTTTCTACCTTAAGCTAAAATTTTCCAAGTTTTTGAGTCTCCTATCACATTGATGTGCTTTTTTAAAACATATTTTTAAAGACTTTATTTATTTTTAGAGAGAGAGGAGGGAGAAAGAAAGGAAGAGAAATACTGTGGTGTAAAAGAAACATTGATCAGTTGTCTCTTGTGCGCCTCCAGCTGGCGACCTGGCCCACAGCCCAGGCATGTGCCCTGACTGGGAATCTACCGGAGACCTTGCAGTCCACAGGCCAGCACTCAGTCCACTAAAGCACACCAGCCAGGGCACAAATCTTTAGAGATTTATCTAAAGCTCCCACTCTGGGACAGCTTAATTATAAACTTTTAACTTTTTATGCATTAAAAAAAATGAAGGAAAGACTTTTAGAAAGAAGTTTTAAGTCCAAAACATACAGATCATATTATAGTCAGCAATGAGACTCGGTAGGCAAAGGGCTTCCGCCCTGTGTGACAGCCATCTCTCCGCAGACGTGCAGTGTGCGCGAACAGGAAAGACAGTGTGGGCTCTCCTTCGTTTATGTTCCCCATTCCGATGGGTCTCCGTTGGATTCTCATCACATTCTACACTTCTTTTTGCATCTAAGGAAAGCAGGCCCTATGTATTCAAAAACTATAAAAGGAATCAAATTGTGTTTGATTTACAATATAAATCAAACACAATTCATTTTTAAAACTTAAGTGACTAATATGTATCCAAATTCTGACCAAATCAGGGCAATAATCCAATGTGCAGACAGGTTATTATATAGCCCCAAAAGCAAAAAGCAATAAACACAAATGTCTTGTCAATATAGACATTACATGAATAGACAAATCTACAGTGTTAGTGTAACACAAATAAATCTTAAGTACATGTGTTGGCTAACTTTTTCCAACATAAAATCAGTAAATTTTTTTAGGTTTTAATTTGAGTTGTTTATTTATTTTTTAGAGAGGGAAAGGAAGAGAGAAAGAGAGGGAGCGAAGCATCAACGTGTGATTGCATCTCATGTGCCCCCCACTGGGGACCTGGCCCACAACCCAGGTCCTTTGAGAATCAAACCTGTGACCCTTTGATTCTCAGGCTGGCGCTCAATCCATTGAGCCACACCAGCCAGGGCTAAAAATTTTATGTATTTTTAGAGAGATCGGAAGAGAGGGAGAAACAGAAGGAAACATCAATGTGTGGTTGCCTTTTGCATGCCCCCTACTGGGGACCTGGCCTGCAACTCAGTCATGGGCCCTGACTGGGAATCCTACCCCCAACCCTTTGGTTCATGGGTTGGCACTCAATCCACTGAGTCACACCAGCCAGGGCAAATGTTTCTGTACTTGGTAAAAACATACATACTGCCTAAAACCTTTAATTGCGTGTAATGAGGTCTAACAAGTGTGAACCAAGTAGAATATAAGGTTTTCTTATGTGAAGATGGACATGTGAAATCTTTCTGAAGTCATTTCAGAAAGAACCCAACTTAAAGTAAATCCATTATCACAGATATTATAAAGAGGGCCCACAAAAACGCTTATCCTTTGCAACCACATACACAGAACAAACTTCCCAGGAACTTGTTTTATTTCTGGTATTATAGTGACCTGCCTGAAAAGACAAATTACTTATTTGGAGGCTTAAATAGCAGAGTTCAATGTGAATTAAATAATGTATGAGTAAAAAAATATACACAATGTACAAGAGCAAGAGGTTAGAAACTTGAATACTGCGGTGAAGATATATTAGTCCATACAAGTCGGTTTTGATAAAATACTGACTACTTGTTGCAATAAATTACCAAGATTTTTACTGCAACAGTGTTTTCCCATACACAGTCAAAATCTGGAAGCTACGCGTCTTTCTCAAATTGTCATTTTTGTGGGGTTTCTTTCCAACCCTCAAAACAAAGGCATAGGTTTTTTAATATCAACAGGCAATTTAGGGAAGTCATAAGATAACAGCTATTCATAAACATTACACAGACTTCAATGGAGAGAGGTACCTAGACAAACACCACCAATGCTTACAGCAAAAGGTGTTGTTCTAACAAGTGTTAGGTGCTAACATGAACCACATAAATACACTATTCATGTCCTTCTGAAACCAGAGTGAGGAAAAACCTTACTGCCATTGTGCCAAACATCACGTAACTGAAAATGCTGTGCAAAGGCTCATGAATCCAATGCACACGTATAACAGAATTAAAACTCCAGTTAAGCAATTGAGCTACTCATTGAAGTAAGTTAGAAAGACATATCAATGCTGTTTTAGAAACATCAGAACAGAGATTTAATTATAAATTGGCCTGGACTGTATGCTGTAAAGAGAATTTTGCTTAGTACTAAAAGAGAATCTGTCAACAGGCATCCTAGGAAAGCTGTGGAATCATGCTCTTTTTTATTCCTAAAGAAATTCACCAGATGATACCTGTAATCTCCCAGTATTTCCAGGAATTCTACTTACCAATTAATTCAGTAATTGACAGGAGTATTTAAGCAAAAAAGAAGACCAAAGTAGGCCTTGTTCTCGACATATATTAGATAGGTGGATTTTTAAAAATCACATGATAAGTGTAAAATCATAAAATCAAGCACCCTGGCTGGTGTGGCGGCTCAGTGGACTGAGTGCCAGTCTGTGAACCAAAGGGTCACTGGTTCAATTCCCAGTCAGGACACATGCCTGGGTTGGGGGCCAGGTCCCTGATGTGGGTGCACAAGAGGCAACCACACATTAATGTTTCTCTCCCTCTCTTTCTCCCTCCTTTTCCCTCTCTAAAAATAAGTAAAAAAAATCAAGTGCACTTAGAAAGGTACACTGATTTTATGTTACATAAAAAAACCTTAGACTGCAAACTGTGTGTGTTGATGATAACATTTTACCTGGGAAAGCCAGTAAGTGGGGTTTCCTGCAAATATTTACTTGCATGATACAGAACAAATATGTGCAAACTGCAAGGTCCCTGTATATGTACAGAAAGATATCAGTATCTGATCAGATATACAAGAGAAGGCATTTCCCAGAGTTTATGACACAGAGGAATAACCTCTGCAGGCTCCTGCTCCATGGCCTTCTCCCCAGTGTGACAGTCTGGCTCCTTTGCTCCGGTTCTCCCTTCCCCACCGTCCAGGCGTCCGAATGATCCTTTCAACAAGTTCCTCAAAGGCACCATGTAGACCATCACAGGTGTTCCCACTTGCCTCTCTAACAACATGCAAATGCTTTCATGCAAATTGCAGGCCCTCATTTAAATATGAACTTCATGATTTTCCTTCTCAGTTTTATTTCCAACTAGCATGTTTACTATGTCATGTCTCATGCAGTATGTTTCCAATCCATTTAACCAATTACCCAGCATAACAAAGGCGTCTCTTCTTGTGATATCATGTACTGACAGAACACCCTGAGCACCTCCACAATAACCGGGGGTTCGAGTTCTAAACCTCTCTTCACCAGCACTATCCCATATTGCAAGTTTAGCCTTGTTTCCGTGCACTGAAACTGTCTTCACCTTAAAGTCAACACCTACCGTTGCTGCAAGTTCTGGATCAAAAGTATCAGCTGTCAACCTCAAGAGCAGACTAGACTTGCCCGCACCAATGTCAATGAGGTGTCAATGAGGCTCTTCAGGGTGGTCAACACAGCCTCAACCCTCCTCAACCCTTGTCCGCCCTGAGCCCAGCCACCACTGTCTGGCTCCGAAAACTTCCCTGAGAAGAGGTGCCGTGCATGTGCCTCAGCACTTCCGTCAGCCAACGGGCTCTTGCCTTCTGCACCTAATCTTACTTGAAGTCAAAGCAACAGTGTTAACCCAGCACCTTTGCTTCCTTCTTTGCAGGGTGAGGACATCCACAATTGTGTTGTGCTTACTGACCACCTTCTTGTTCCTACAAATAGTTTACAGCAGATTTCTATTGATAATACCGATTTAATTTGGTTTACAGATGGATTTTCAAAAAAATAAACAGGGATGTTACCCAGCCGGATATACAATAACTTCCATGCAGACGTAAGTGAAGGTTCTTATTTGCCTGAGTGAGATCTGCACCACTAGCCTGATTAATGGTACTAACTCAGGCTTCTCAACTGGCCAAAGATCAAATAGCCAGTATTTACATTGATAACAGCTACACCTTTGGTGCAACTCACAACTTCAGAATATTGTTAAAGCAGTAAGCCTTCTTAACTTTCTCAGGACAGCCCACAAAGAATGGAAAATAGAATTATAGAATTATTAGAATTATTAGATTCTAATAATTATAGAATTATTAGATATCATATGGAAATTGAAACAATTGGCAATTATTAAAATTCCAAGACATTCTATAACTGTCGCCATAGAAGCGAAAGGAGATTACTTAGCTGATGCAACAGCTAGACAGGCAGCGTTAAACCACCAAAGTATCCACCTGAGAATCCTCCTTACTTCCTTCTAAATTAACTTTTAAAATCTCTTATACAGTTCCGCCAGAAAGCTGCCAAAGAAAATATGGCAACAAAAAGAGGAAACTATTGTCCCAAGGCAAACAGGTATGGCTTGGACCCAACCAGAAACCAATCTTATCTATGGGAGCTTAATTCCCTATATTTTCACATGTCCAAGAACTAAAACATTAGAGCTCTAAAAGATTTCATGGAGTGAATAATATCACCACTGCTTTAGCTCATAGAGTGTATAGTAGGTGTTCATATGTTCAAATCACTTTGTGGCTCCTTTCCCACTTCCTCTAGCTCCATCTGAGCTATGGTGATCAGATTTTATCCAAATGCTACCATTTCAAAAATACAAATATGTGTCAGTTATGATGCATGGGTTGAGGCATTTCCTCGGAGAAAAGCAAAGCCTTAATGGTAGGTAAATTATTATCATAGAGAAAATGAATTCCTGGCTGGGGAACTCCCTCTGAGCTACAATGACTGAGGGACTCCTTTTACTAGACAGATAATGCCATCCGTTTGTAATATTTGGCCTATTCTACAGAATTTTCATTGTGCCTATCACCCCCAATCCTCTGGATTGGTGAAACACATAAATTGGTACAACTAAAACTTAACTAGGTATATTTTCAGAAGCTTTTAATCTCTCTTGGCCAAAAGGTCTCCCTATACTGCTCCTCAACCTGGAATCTATGGTAAACATAGTCTTTCTTGTTATGAAATAGTCACCAGCTGCCCTGTGAATCTGGGTGAAGGGACACATGAATCAACTACTAAAAGGAGACATTCTGCATTGATATCAAGGGCTCATTAACCAGCTTGGAGGGAATGATAAGTTAGTAACATACATTTTGTTATTGGTGGAGAACGAATTCTAGTGGTATGTTGAGGAAAAGAATTCCCTGAGACCAGCATGGGGGAATGTGGCTCCATGGTGAGTTTTGTTGATGATATAAAATGAAGGGGGTTCCCCTACTGACTTCCCACTGTCCCCTCTCCACCTGTCCCACCATGGAAAAGGCTTGATCTTGTCTTCAATAAGACCAAGGCAAAAGCCAGTGTCCAGTTTCTGCTTTATGTCAAAGTCCAGTCCAGTCCAACATCCTGCTGGCTTAGTGTGTGTTCCCAGCTGTGGCCCATTGTTGTGCTGTGGTATTCAAGCTACTAGGGCCACAGGGCCATAGACAGAACAGGTGCATGCACCATGCAAGTGCAGGTGGTCAGGCAAGACAGAGCATTCTTTGTTCCCCTCGGCTTTCAACCGGGAGCTTGGGTTTGGAACAAACCAGGTGCTTTCTCAAAATGACTAATTGACTTCCCAAGTTGTCATGGGCTTTAGATGGGTCCACACCTATTTAGGCTGGCAGGCCTCTATGGTCCATCATCTCCCCCTGAACTCCCCTCCCCAACAATCTGGTACCAAAGTGGGGAGGGAAGAGCGTTAATTCCCTTGGCAGAGCAATGCTACAGTCCCCGGGAGTGTAAAGAGCTGTAGCTTCCTGGTGAGGCAGACAGGCTTATGCTTCCTAGTTTATTAAGGTCAATATCTAAATCCCTTTGTTCCCCTTTCCCATCAATAATTCACTAAATACCAATAGTAACAATTTCACACTGTGCTGCTGGAAGACAAAGACTTCAAAGACCATAACTTACAACAAGGAGATTTTTGTCCGTTAGAGAATACATTAATTTAAGACTCTCTCCAACATTGTTGGAAGGGATCTCATCAGATGCCTGACAGAGCCCGGACATCTGCCCCTGGCTCTGACGCCTGCCTCCACCTCTGGTGGAGACTGAAGTCTCTCCAGGATGAGAAGCTGCCGGCATCAGAGAGAGGCAGCCATCCCAAGCTGGTGTGCCTGCAAATCCATGGTGAGCCTTGTTTGATTGCCTTTACCTGCCTGCTAATATTAACAATAATAATTTTATTTCTATTATTATTATTATTATATTTGTTTTTTAGGCTTTTATCAAACCTTGTGTACATAGCCCAGTTGTCAATAATCACTTAAGGTGTACAAGAAAACTTTTGTATTATCAATAAAACTATTTTTATGGTTCCTCAGCTATTCTTCTTCCTCAGAATGCTATTGCAAAAGTAAGGAAAGAGGTGTATACATTTTTTAAATTTTTTATTATTTAATTACAGTTGTCCCCTTTTTTCTCCCATTAATCTCCCCTGCCCTGCCCACCCCACCTCCCACATTAACTCTGCACCCCCACTGTCCTTGTCCATGTGTCCTTTATAGCTGTTCCTTGATTCATCCTTCCCTTTCTTTCCCCGTTACCCCCTCCCTCCTCCCTCTGGTCACTGTCAGTTTGGTCTTAATTTTAGTGTCTCTGGTTCTATTTTGTTCACTTGTTTGTTTTGTTGATTAGGTTCTACTTATAAGTGAGATCATATAGTATTTGTCTTTCACCACCTGGCTTATTTCACATGACATAATGCTCTCTAGTTCCATCCATGCTGTCGTGAAGGGTAGGAGCTCCTTCTTTCTTTCTGCTGCATAATATTCCATTGTGTAAAAGAGAAGTTAAAAGAAAATAGTTTGTCCTGATAACTTAATTATTGCTAAATGAATAAAAAGACAAACAAAAAACCAATGGAAGTTGTAGAAATTAGTGGAAAAGGAATATTGAGAAAGGAATTTTATGTATAAACACCAGAATCTAATTATGGGAATGTGCTCACCCCCTACAAGGTCCACTAACTACGTTAATTTAGATGGGAGCTGAAGTGGCTATAAAAACATGGCCCTCTCTAACTGCTGAGGAAAAAAAAATGTTTACTTATACCATTCTTTCTTTCTGGACTCTGGATTTATGGAGCATCATGTTCTTACGGCCTTGGCCCGACTGAACCTTGAGGTCACAAACCCCAGTTGCACAACCAGAGGGAATTATGTTAATAACAGCACCTGAGTGCCCACAGTGGGAAGTAAGTGGGCCATGGTAAAAACAAACCCACCTCGGGGTCAGATTATGGAAACTGGGAGGGTGTATGGCGCCCTCCAACTATAAGAAAATATTTTTTTGAAGTATCAATATTAGTTTATTAGTTATAATAAATGTTAATAGGAAAAACTGGGTTCAAGCAAATTTTCTTTTTTTAATATATTTTATTGATTATACCATTACAGTTGTTCTATTCCCCCCTTCATTCCCCTCCACCCGCACCCTCCCTCCCCCACCATTCTCCCCCCCTTAGTTTATAACCATGTGTCTCAAGTTCTTTGGATTCTATATTTCCCCCACTATTCTCGCCCTCCCCCTATCTATTTTCTACCTACCATCTATGCTATTTTCTGTGCCTTCTCCCCCCTTCTCCCCCTCCCACCCCCTATTTCTAACCCTCCATGTGTTCTTCATTTCTATGGTTCCACTCCTGATCTAGCTGTCCTCTTGGTTTGCTTTTGTTTTAGGTGTGGTTGTTAATAACTGTGTGTTTGCTGTCCTTTCACTGTTCATATTTTTCATCTTCTTTTTCTTATATAAGTCCCTTTAGCATTTCATATAATAAGGGCTTGGTGATGATGAACTCCTTGAACTTGACCTTATCTGAGAAGCACTTTATCTGTCCTTCCATTCTAAATGAAAGTTTTGCTGGATAAAGCAATCTTGGCTGTAGGTCTTTGGATTTCATGACTTGGAATACTTCTTTCCAGCCCCTTCTTGCCTGTAAGGTCTCTTTTGAGAAATCCGCTGACAGTCTGATGGGTACTCCTTTGTAGGTGACTGTCCCCTTATCCCTTGCTGCTTCTAGGATTCTCTCCTTCATTTTGGTCTTGGCTAATGTAATTATGATGTGCCTTGGTGTGTTCCTTCTTGGGTCCAACTTCTTTGGCACTCTCTGAGCTTCCTGGATTTCCTGGAAGTCTATTTCCTTTGCCAGACTGGGGAAGTTCTCCTTTATTATTTGTTCAAATACGTTTTCCACTCGTGGCTGTTTCTTTCCCCCTTCTGGTACCCCTATAATCCGGATGTTGGAACGTTTAAAGATGTCCTGGAGGTTCCTAAGCCTCTCCTCATTTTTTTGAATTCTCATTTCTTCATTCCTTTCTGGTGGGATGTTTTGTTCTTCCTTCTGGTCCATTCCATTGATTTTAGTCCCAGTTTCCTTTCCATCACTATTGGTTTCCTGTGCATCTCCCTTCATTTCAATTAGTTTAGCCTTCATATGTTCCTCTAATTTGTGACTTTGTTCCTCTAATTTGTGACTATAATCTACCAGTTCTGTGAGCATCCTGATAAATAGTGTCCTGAATTGTGCTTCTGAGAGGCTGGCAATTTCTTGGTCGCTTAGAGTTATTGGCTCTGGGACTTTGAGTTCTTCTTGTGCCATCTTTCGGGTTGTTCGTGCCTGTTCCATAGCAGGATCAGAGCCCTAAAGTGTTCACTAGAACAGGGCAACTAAGTGGCTGGGTTGTGACGTTGTATGTGGGGGCGGGGTCAAAGAGGGACAATGGCTCTCACTGGTATTGTAGGGCAACTAAGTTGCTGGGTTGTGACGCTATATGTGGGGGCGGGGTCAAAGAGGGACTATGGTGTCCTGTCCGCCACGGCCCTCACCGGTGCCACAGTTGCTGCCATCACGGGGCCCAGGCGTTTCGTCCCACTGCACGCGAGTATGCCACCGCCGTCAGCCCTCGCCCCCTGGGGCCTGCGTGGTCTGTCTCACTGTGCGCGAATATGCGCCCGCGGTCTGCCCCACACCCCAACTGGTTCCCGTCTGCCTGCGCGCTTGGGTTGGGGGCCCTGCTCGCTGCTGGCTCCGCCCCTCTTACCGTCCCCGTTGAACGGTTAGATGTAGTCGGACTTCCGTATAATTCAATTTTCTGTCCTTTGGTTGTGTCTTTGTTTCTCCAAATCTTTGTTGTAGTCAAACTTAGTTGTGGGAGAAGGCACAGTGTTTCCACCTATGCCTCCATCTTGGCGGAAGTCTCTATAAGAAAATATTTTATACCACACACAAAATATAGAAAAGTGAGACAGACAACTCCCAGGGCAGTTTTTTTCTCTAACAAAGGTCAATGGTCACCTTAACTGAGCCTGCCCATGGCTGTTTGCATCTAGGATAACAGATATGATAAAATGTTTTTAAACTATCAAAGTAATATTCTACCTCCACCCAGCAATTCACAACCACGGTACACAAAATCCCTCATTATTATTGTCACGTTCATGATTTCCTGCACTTTGTACCCACCTATGTAAAAGAAGTATGTGTCACCCTGACAGGTGGCTCGGGTGGTTGGAGCGCCGTCCCATACACCAGGAGGTTGCAGGTTCCAAGCTTGTCAGAGCACATGCCTAAGTTACAGGTTCCATCCTGTCAGGGCACACAGTTGGGGGTGGGGGGGCGGGCAACTGATTGATGTTCCTCACACTGACGTTTCACTCCTTCTCTCCCTTTCCATCACTCTAAAATCAATAACATACCCCCAGGTGATTAAAATAATAATAAACAAGAGCCCTGGCTGGTGTAGCTCAGTGGATTGAGCACAGGCCTTCGAAGCAGAGGATCGCGGTTCGATTCCCAGTCAGGGCACATGCCTGGGTTGCAGGCTGGTTCCCTGCAGGCCAACTCCCAGCGGGGGATGCACAAAAGGCAACCATACATTGATGTATCTCTCTCTCCTTCCCCTCTAAAGATACATAAATAAATAAAATCTTTTAAAAAATTAACTACATAGTTTTTAAAAATTATAAAAAAATAAATAATAATAATAAACATAAAAGAAATACATGTCTATTCATTTTACTTTTCATCTAATCCCAGAGGCTCCCCTGCTGTGCTTTCTCCCACCTCCCTAATCTATCACCAAAGAATTTTAACAGACTATAGAAATGATCCCTGAAAGTATAGCCTTTATCGCCAAAGAATTTTACGTCACCCTCCTCGAAAGGACAAAGCCTGTTCCATTTCCTATTGTGGCGCTATCTGCCGAGCAGGCCTACGACCTCGTTAAACACAAATGCCACTTTATTCTTCTGAGCTTCTGTCCCCACAACTGGAAGTTACCGGAGAGTGGGAACAAAACAAAACTAAATGCCCCCCCAGCCGCAGGCAAAAGGTTACTGAACAGAGGTCCAAGGTGGGGGCAACACTTGGCCCACCGAGGGATGCCAAAAAACTGCTACAGAACAACAGGGGCCCCTCCCAAGGATGGTATACTAATACCTACTGGGCTGGTCTGTCCTTCGCCAATTGGAAAGACATCTCTCAGTGCCAGAGATTTGTGAAAAGGAAACGAAATGTTTATTTAATGCTATTCAGGCCTAATGCCTTCATTAAAATATCAAAGTCTTTAAGGGTATACATCTACACACACACACACACACACACACACAGCGCTCGCTACCTTCTCCCCCTGTCCTAATTCTGGGTACTGGAAATTAGGAAAAGAGCACACGTCCATTTTCCCAGGCCGCTGGTATTGTCAGCTGTGTTGACTGTCCAGGCAGGATCTCCAATTAATCCAAAGTCATGCGGCACCTTCCACTGGCAAGAGTTCTTTGTACCAAGTTCCAGTCGGAGTCTCTCCTGCTTTCCAGGCCACTCAGTCAAAGGGAGCGCCCCAAAGCCGTGTGGGCCTGTTCTACCAAAGCTGCAGGGGTCCGCACTCCACCAAAAGCACATGTCTTTCTTCTTCACCTGGCCGCAGGGATCTCCATTCTGGCAAAGCTGCGTGGTTTTCCCTTTCACTCTGCTGAAAACGCGTGGCTCTCCCGTTCTGGCTGCAGGGGTCTACATCCTTCCAAAACAGCGTGGCTCTCCCTCACCTGGCCAAGAGGGGGGTCCACACTCTGCTGAAACCGCGTAGCTCTCTCTAACGGCTGCCGCGTCTGGGTTTTAAATCCCCATGCCCATCTTCCTCTGTACCCCTATTTCCAACTCCTCCCACAATCAGTTACACCTGCCAGTATTTCTGTATTATTCCAAGTTTACTGGGCTGCCATCGTGAGTCTGGGCAGGTACGGCCCCATGTCCTGGAGCCAATCTTCTCCAAGCTCCCACGCAGGCGCTGTAACTCAGGGGACCTGCCGCCGCCCAGTTACATCTTGGGGGGAAGTGACTTCATCCCCCTGGCTCCAAGCCTGGCCACAGCCATTTAACATACCCAAGTGACCGGCCAAAGGCTATAGATATGTTAAATGACCCTGCCATGGATTAGCTGCAAGGCTGTGGCTGTGCAAAACAGCCCTGCAATGTTCCTGCTCCATGTGTCCCTTCCCCCAACTCACATCCGTGGGGGAGGGGTGAGGACATCTTCTATGTCTCTCCCATATTCCTATACACTTTGAGTTCTGGACACCATTCCAAATCTTTTTTTTTTGCCCCCCGGCCCTGCCTTGGCTGCACCCTGTATCAAAAAGACAACATTGGAGCAAACTGCAGCTTATACAAAACCACCCGAAACCTCCAGCAGCCCAGGGAACAACGGGGCCTGCCTCTCAATGCAGAGAAAAGGGTGGCATTTTTAAACTCCAGCCGCTTTTCCACCCCTTTGCCTAACTCTCTAGCATCCCCCCATCTCTTCTCCCTGCTTCTCTTCCTCCACCCTCTCCCCCTGCGCCCCCTTCAGATCAGTTTCTTCCAGCCATTCCTGATCTGGCCATCCCCTCAGTAACCCCTAAACCTGCGACCCAGCCCCCTCCCTGTGAGGTGGCTGGATCGGAGAGCATTATTTGGGCCCAGGCTCCCTTGCCAATGTCCAACCCCTCCCAAATTGAGGTCAGAACTTGGCAGTTTTTCAGCAACTTCATCAAATGTACAAAGGAGTTTGAATGTCCCACCTTCTCGGATGACATCTATGTGACTGTTTTGTAACTGCTGATGTGTGCTTCTTCATCCCTTTGCCTTGCTCACTTAAACTCCCCCCGCCTTTTTTAAAGATTTTATTTATGTATCTTTAGAGGGGAAGGCAAGGAGAGAGGGAGAGAAACATCAATGTATAGTTGCCTCTCGTGAGTCCCCTGCTGAGAACTGGCCTGCAACCCAGGCATGTGCCCTGACTGGGAATCGAACCGCGATCGTGTGGTTCGCAGGCTCACGCTCAATCCACTGAGCTACACCAGCCAGGGCCACTTAACTCCCCTTTATCTTTGGCAACCATCACCTTCCCTCAGGATAAGCTCTGTACAAATGTTGACAGGAGAGACCTGGTTCTTGCTGACGCATGTAGAGAATTACATATCAGCACATCTATTAGCATGTAATCAGTTTATCAGTGGCCTGTTCCCATGGAAGAGAACAGAACTGGGTAGGGTAGGGGGTAAAAGGCAAAGTTTCAGGGCAAAGCAGGGAGACATAAGCAAGAGTGGCTGAAGACCAGGGTGGCAAGCCCCTGGGCAGCCCGAGGCCGGGTTGTTACCGAACAAGGGTCTGAGGGGGGGGCAATACTTGGCCCACCGAGGGATGCCAAACACTGCTACAGAAAACAGGGGCCCCTCCCAAGGAGGATACTCTAATATCTATAGGGTTCTTCTGTCCGCCGCCAATTGGAAACACATCTCTCAATGCCAGAGATTTGTGAAAAGGAAACAAAATGTTTATTTAATGCTATTCAGGCCTAATGCCTTCCTTAAAATATTAAAGTCTTTAAGGATATACACCTACACACACACACACAGCGCTCCCTTCTCCCACTGTCCCAACTCCGGGTACCGTAAATCAGGAAAAGAGCACACGTCCGTTTTTCAGGTCGCTGGCACGTGAGCTGTGTCGCCTGCCTGTCCAGGCAGGATCTCCAATTAATCCAAAGTCATGCGGCACCTTCCACTGGCAAGAGTTCTTTGTACCAAGTTCTAGTCAAAGTCTCTCCTGCTTTCCAGGCTACTCAGCCAAAGGGAGCACGCCAAAGCCGTGTGGGCCTCTTCTACCAAAGCCGCGTCTTTCTTCTTCACCTGGCCGCAGGGATCTCCATTCTGGCAAAGCTGCGTGGTCTTCCCTTTCACCTGGCCAAGAGGGGGTCTGCACTCTGCTGAAACCGCATGGCTCTCCCTCCTAATGGCTACAGGGGTCTACATCTTTCCAAAACAGCGTGGCTCTCCCCCTCACCTGGCCAAGAGGGGGTCCTCACTCTGCTAAAGCCACATGGCTCTCTCGCAGGCACTCTCTCCGAGAAGCAGCTCCCAATTCCAGCCTGGGTAGCAGCCACTCACTTCTCCCTGGCCCAAAACTTGGCCACAGCTATTTAACATATCTATGAAACCAGTTAAAGGTTATAGATATGTTAAATGACCATTCCAGAGGTTACCTGCAAGACTGTTGCTATGCAAAACAGCTCTCAATGGCCCTGCTCCATTCATCCCTTCATCCCTTCCCCCAACTGACACCTTGGGGGGGGGGGGTGAGGATATCTTAATATTTCCTCCAATATTCCTGTACACTTTGCATTCTGGACACCATTCCAAATCTTTTCTGGGCTCCCCCTTGGCTGCACCCTGTATCAGGGTGGCCAGAGGCCCAATGCTCTGAGAGCCAAGAGCACCCTGGGCCAGAGAGAGAGAGAGAGCGTCCTTTGTTCTGAGGACTTATATAGTTGGGATAGGAGAAAAAAAGTTACATATTGATTAATGGGTAAATGTGGTGCCAGCTTCCTGGGGGAATGTGACTACCCAAACTCAGGTATGCGTGGGGGTCTGTTAGCTTGAATCCTTATCTTGCTCCAGACCCCATTTGTTCATCTTGTAAAACAAATCCGTGACAGGAGACAGTTGATTAAAATTGGGGCACTTCCCAGAGTTATTCACGGGCTCTTTCTATAAGCATCAGGGACTCCCTCGTAAAACAGATCGTGACCAGGGGTAGGCAATTAACCAAAGTTGTTTTATGGGCTCCTTTTTGGGCACCGGGGACCCTCTCCCGCATTCCAAGCTCTGGGATTAAAGCAGTTCCAAGGCTTTCTTTCCCAGATGGTGGGAACGCTACATAGAATTCCAAGGACTCCCTTCTTTCTTGCTAACATAGTGTTTCTTGTGATGTTGGAACAGCTGGCAATATTATCAGACCAGGCTCAGGACTGCTGAGTTAAGATGTGAGACCTGTGTTTTTCCTCCCCCCTGCCTCAGTTTACTATTTAATCTACCTAATTGGTAAAAGGCGTTTCCTGCCAAACGCTGGCCAGTAACAATATTGCAGTCTCAGGGTTCTTCCTGTGCTGTCTCCTGCCTCACCTGGACTCTGGATGTCATGAGAAAGCCTTAAGGAACTAGTTTTGACTTCTAAAGCCAGTAAGAACCCCTTGGAGAAACGACCTGGTACCTTGATTTGTCGCGTGGTTCACGGCAATCTTTCCGGGTAAGAAACAAAGATTGCTTTCCTGAAAGATGGCAAGGAAGGAATCTGAAGACATTTCAGGGACCCCAAGAACTTGAGGAATTCGCCCAAACCTGTAGGCACTGCAGGCAAAACCAGACAGCAGCTGTGTGGCTTGGCTTCTGTGCCCTGAAGGGTTGACTAAATGGCAGTTTAAGGGTTCCTGTGAAAATTCCAGCAAAGCAGACTTGAAAGAGGTTATGTGATCAACTACTATTCTTGTTGTGTTAAAATCATCCGGCCAAATTGAAACCAGACTTAATGCAGTCGCTTTGATAAAACGAGGGTGACTTAGGGAGTGTGGAAAAGGAGCCACATATCAACCAGACACGCTCAGGAGAGGTCTGTGACGCAGCCTTTCAAACTCAGAGACCTAAAGCAGCCACACAGGATGGTCTAACATGAAACCTTATTAACTAAGAGCAGTCCATGGCAGGTAGTCATGGCCTAGGCCAATACTTTCCCCCGACAAAGGTCAACCTTTACCTTAACGGAGCCTGTCTAGTGTCTCTTTGCATCTGTGCCATACCTTCGCAATGCCAACGTGACTTTTCTTCCCAAAGTTCTTGGGCACAAGCGGTGACCACAAAGCCCCTCATTGTGACTGTTATCACGTTAGCTTTTGACTGCGAACTATCCCTTACCCATCTATGGAAAGAACCCACCCATGTGTCTATCCTTTTACCTTTTATGCAATCCCAGAGGTGCCCCCCCCACCCCCTAATTTGCTTTCTCCTGCATCCCTAATCTATCCCCAATGGACTTCATGTAACCCTCCCCCTGAGGGCTCCTTCTTTGATTCTAATGTAGCAAATAAGATGCTAAACTGCTGGCTCCGGAGCATTTCTCAGACCATTGAGATCTTGCTTCCTGGCAATTCTCATCAGTTTGGCTCAAATAAACTCACCAAAAATTCTCCACGGGTTTGAATTGTTTCTTACGCTGACAGGAGAGAAACTGTGTTTCAATGGAAATCGCTGTGTCTAGTTGTCACCCACAAACTGAATTGAATCCTAATTTTTCTAGCTTTCTCCCAAGTTAATGTTTTACATTTTCTTTCGTCCTTTGACTTAAAATTATTGAGAACTACTAATGCAGTGTCAGCCATGCCGAATTTACCTGCCCTGCCTCTCCCTGTTTGGAATTTTAAAGCCGATATCTAGTCCTGGTTTTCCTGGCTATCTCCCTTCCTAGGACAGCAGCGTTTTTCTTTATTCTTTTTTTCTAAATATTTTATTTATGTATTTACTTTTAAATATTTTATTTATTTACTTATTTTTAGAGAGGGGAAGGAAGGGAGAAAGAGAGAGAGAGAGAAACATCAATGTGTGGTTGCCCCCCACTGAGGACCCGGCCCCACAACCCAGGCATGTGCCTGGACTGGGAATCGAACTGGTGACCCTTTGGTTTGTGGGCCAGCACACAATCCACTGAGTCACACCAGCCAGAGCTTTTTCTTCATTCTTATTTTTAGACCTTGTGTCCTCAATATCCTTCATTCCTTCATTCACCAGAGGGTCCAGGCTCTGGACATTCCCGTCACAAATGGCCTCTGGCCACAGCTCTCGCTTTTCTGACTGTTCAATTGATAAAGGACTCAAGAGTTGGAAATTTTTAGTTTAAGTAATAGCTAATAAGCTTAGTAATCAATGCACGTAAAAGGTATTGCTCCAGGAACTGAAGGTATGACCCACCCTGACTCCAGAAAACCACAAGCAGTTCCACCTTTGTGCCTCAGGAGGACTGCAGGCCAAGAAGATAGATGGTATCTGAGCCACTGTACTCCAGGGTGTGAGGACCACTGCCCAGGACACAGATAGAGACCACCGCCCAGAGTGAGAATGCTGCAGTTTTTAATCCAATTAACTTTTCCCTGAATTCCAAACCCCTTACCTACACTTTGTTCTCCTTATAAAAAGGCTGGCTTGGAAGGAAATGTAAGATGGTCCATTAGGGTGTGAACCTGCCATCTTCTCAGATCACCAGCCATCTGAATAAAGTGCCCAGAGAGATTCAATCCCTGTCTCTGCTTATTGGGTTCGGTATGTAACAGGCAGCAGGAATGCCGGGCTTTGGGTTTTTTTTTCCCCCCAGTTTCACAATTCCATCCTCTTCTCATTAATGACCCACTCCCAGACCCACAGACAGGGACAGCTCTACACCCCTCACCCACCAGAGGTAGTTATAGAAGAAGAGATCTCTGTCCCTACTCCTCAGAACCAAAATTAAGAATAAATCCATTTTAAAACCAGAGAGGAAATGAAAGGACAAAGCCAGTGCCATTTGCTGTCCTGTCACCATCAGCTGAGCAGGCCCATGACCTTGCTCAACACGACTGCCACTGTATACGTTTCTGAACTTACGTCCCCAGGACTGAAAACTACTAGAGAGGAAGAACAGAATGTGGTTATCTGCCCACCCCACCCCCAACTCCCCACAGCCACGGGCAAAAGATAACATGGGAGCAAACAGCAGCTTATGCAAAACCACCCCTAACCTCCTGAGGGGAGGTGCCCCCAACAGCCCAGGGGCCACACAACAGCAACCTCCCCCACCCACTTATGATTTCATTATAATCCAATAAAAGCTCGAAGCCCCCACCCCTCAGTGCTGGCCCACATCTCTGCACCCAACCCTTTTTCTTTCTTGGAGAAGTAAAATAAATTCCACTTTGTATTTTCTTCTCTTTGTGAGTTCTTTTGTAGCTGACCACCCTAACACCCCGTATGTCTTCCCCTTTTATTTTGATGTACAAAATAAATAGTAAAACTGCCACTTTGCAGAGCATTTTCTCAATCCCCTGAGATTTTGCTTCCTGGCAATTGTCAGTTTGGCTGAGATAAACTCATAAAAATTCTTACAGGTTTAGATGTTTCTTTCTTTCTTTCTTTCTTTTTTTTAGATTTTATTTATTTACTTTTTAGAGAGGAGGGAAGGGAGAGAGGGAGAGACAGCGTGTGGTTGCCTCATGCTCGCCCCCTACTGGGGACCTGGCCCACAACCCAGGCCTGTGCCTTGACTGGGAATAGAACTGGTGACCCTTTGGTTTCCAGGGAAGCCCTCAATCCACTGAGCCACATCAGCCAGGGCTGGACATTTTGTATACTGACAATCTGCTTCATTTCGCACTAGAAATAAAATGCAAAGAGTTTTCCAGGGCCCTGCAAGATGCCCCTGCTGCCCTCACTTACCTTGTCTCCTACATTCAACCTCTGATGCAACAGATATTTACTGAGCACCTACTGTGTGCCAGGCGCTGCTCTAGACACTGGGCGGGCGGCTTTGAACCAAACAGCTTAAACTGGGACGCTGTCACTTCTCCCACAAGCCCACCCCCCTGGTAGGCTTTTGCACTACCTGAAAATTATCTTAACTTACTACTTTATTTGCATGTGGATAAGAGTTCAGGGAGGGAGCAGGGCCCCAATCCGCTGTTACTCAAGGCTGCATCCCCAAGTCTAGAAGAAAGTCTTGTCTCTAGTTAGACCTCAATAACGATTAGTTGAAAAAATGGTAACTAACATTTATTTAACACATTCACTTGGCCCTGTTTTAAATTGTGCACTCACCCGTATCCATACAATCCTGAAATCAACCCCTATTCTCCAAGAGTTGACAGTGGCCCAGAGAAGCCAGGCTGTGAACTCAGTCAGGTAGCCCGGCCTCAGACAGGGTGTCCCTCGCCCATATGCACACTGCTGCCTACGCGAATGATTCAGCCAGTCATTCCGATTGGCCTGAGTTTAAAGTCCAGCGCTGTCTCTGGTTAGCTGGGTGGCCCAGGACCAACCGACTTAACTTTCTGAACCTCAGATTCTTTATTGTCAAAGGTCAATTTCTCCTCCTAGTTTGTAGCAAAGATGTCAGATGCTAGAGGAAATTGGCCCAAAGACACCACGCAGGCACGCACAGGTGAACGTGCGCGCACCCGGACTGCAAAGAGTGGGGAGGTGGGAGCTGGGAAGGGCCGCGCGGGTCACCGCCAAGTTCGGGGTGTGGCCTCCTGGAGGCTGCCCAAGTCTCCGGCTTCCAGGTTCCTTCAGTTTGCCCACGCCCTACTTCGGCCCCAGGAGCTGTCTCCGCCCCCCCCATCCTCCTCCCCCCAACCTGGGCAACTGGACAGAAAACTACTGGAGCGAGTGTCCTCAACACGAGGCGGCGGCGAGGGTCTAGAAAAAAGAAATCGGGCGGCGGGGAGCGTTTTTCTGGAGGCAGGGCAAGGGGCGGTCTGCCCTGCCTCTCTCCACCTGATTTCGTTGGGAAGGGAGCTGCCCCGACCGTCCCAGCCGGGTGGAGAGCCTCGGAACAGGGGAGGGACCAACCTGCGGCGATGGAGGCGACAAGCAGCTGGGCGCTGCTGCTGCTGCTGCTGCTGCTGTTGCTGCTGCCCCTGGCGCTGTCCCGGACGCGGACCCGAAGCCACCTGCCCCCTGGGCCCGCGCCGCTGCCGCTGCTGGGGAACCTGCTGCAGCTCTGGCCCGGGAAGCTGTACCCGGGGCTCTTGCGGGTAAGGAGCTGCGGGAACGCCCCTGCTGGAGGCAGGAGCCCAGGTCCAGGAGGGAGGAAGGGGACTGCGGGGAGAGAAACGGCAGTGCCGGGCAGAGGGGTCCTCGTGAGTCCTAAGGAGGAGGCAAGCTCGGGGTCCCGGGCAAAGCGGAGGTGGGGGGTGTCTAGGGCCGGGTCTGGAGTGGGGGCGGCTGGGGAGCGAGGACGAGGTGGGGGCAGGACTAGGAGGAGCTGAGACGTCTCCCCCAGGGAATCCTGGAGCGGGGCGAGAGCCGGGCGCCGGATCCAGTGGCAAGGGTCCCGGGGCAGAGGAGCCCTCGGAATCCTGGGACGGTGGCGAGGGCGGGGGAGGAAAGCAGAGAGAGAAGGCAGTTGTCAAGCAGGAGAGGAGCGGGAGGTGGTGATGGGCTGTCTCAAGGGAGCGGTAACTGGGGAGATACAGGTGAGCTCCTCAGAGGACGGGCGAAGAAGAAAACGGAGGTGTCCCTGGGGGGGAAGTGGAGGCAGAGGCCAGAGGATTCCAGGAATCTGTCTGCAGAGAATCTGGGGGGGGGGGGGGGAGTAGGTAGAGCTGGGCGCTCCTGCGGCAGAGAAGGGGAAGCAGCCCCAACTTTTGTGGGACGAGGAAGTGAGAAGAGACCAGAGGTGCCCCACGGGTAAGAAGAGTCTGGGGCGTTTCCAGGACATGGCGAGGGGTGGGGGTCTTGGGGAGGGCTGTGGCAGGTGCCCTGCAGTGTGTGCTCCAGAATTTGAGGGTCCAGCCGTGATTGAAAAGGGTGGCCAGTGTGGGGGTGGGGGAGTTGAGGAATGAGGGGAGGCCAAAGCTGCGGCTGCCCACTTTTGCTGGCGCCTGGGAGAATTGGGTGGGTATGGACGGGCTATGGAAGTGAGAAGAGGGGACGAGAGCTTGTTGGTGAGGGAGTCTGGGAACCTGGGGGTGGTTCCTGGCAGGTGGCTCCTACAGTGACAGGGGTCGTGAAGGAGACATGAAGACCGGAAGAGGCATCTCCCCCTTCTCCCTGCCTGTCCCCAGCTGAGTAAGAAGTACGGACCGGTGTTCACCGTGCACCTGGGACCCAGGCGGCGTGTGGTGGTCCTGGTTGGGCACCAGGCTGTGCAGGAGGCCCTGGGAGGTCAGGCTGAGGAGTTCAGCGGACGGGGGATGTTGGCGACGCTGGACCGGACCTTTGACGGCCATGGTGAGTCGTGGGTGGAGTGGAGGCTGCCCCCCTTCCCTCGGATCCTGCTTCCACTTACTGGTACGTGACCTTCAGGCTGGCTTCATGCCTCTGTATCCTCATCCACAAAATGGGGTGATACCGGTGCCTGCACATTGGGTTGTAGTGAAGGTGGAATGAGGGCTGCACAAAGCGCATGCTTAGCAGTGACCAGGTGCGGTAATGGTCCAGCTGGTCCAGCAGAAACCCCTAGGGCTGGGGGGGAAGGGGTGAGCTTTCAAGGCACTGGGCATTAACTGACGTGGAAACACGACATGCAGAAATGTACCGTTGCCTGTGCTAAGACTGAAAGCCAGAGTCTCGGCACAGCAGGGGCTACACAGCCCCATCCGGCTCCCCCCACAGTGCCTTGGCCAGTGGGAAGACAGACTTGTCACCAGACAGTGACAGTACAGAGAGGTCAGGAATGGGGAAGTGGGCATCCCTGGCAGAGGGCTCAGGGCCAGGGTGGGGGAAGCGGGAATAGGAGGAGGTTCCTGACCCTACCCATTTGCTGGAGGACGTCCAGAAGGCCTTCCTGAAAGGCGGGTGTCTGAGCTGAGACTCACAGGGTGAGCGGGAAGGGTGTTCCAGGGGGAGTGGCGAGTACAGAGGTGTGGAGGTGAAAGAAGCATTCATTCACTCAACTGACAAGCTTTCGTTATCCCTGGCCCTGCACTGGGTGCCGGGGACCCAGAGGTGCCTGAGACAAATGTGGTGTCCTGTCCTACTGTGGGAGAGGTAGGCTTGCAATAAGGCAATGGGGGGCAACGGGGCATTCTGTCCCAAGGGGGGGACAGAATAGAATTCCAAAATGAGAGGGACAGCCTTGAGAGCAGGACACAGAACCTGTAGAGGGTTGAGGGAGAATGGGAGGAAGCTAGGAAGGCTTCGCAGAGATGACATTTGAGTTGAGATGTGAAGGATGAATGAAATTAGTTCAGGGAGGATGGAGAGGTGAGCAATCCATGCAGAGAGAACAGCAGGGGAACAGGCGGGATCCTAGAGGTGCAGGATCCGGACACCTTTGGAGAAGTGAGAGAACACAGTGGGATCATAGTGGGAGGAGTAATAAAGCTGAAGAAGTTGGCAGAGCCGAGTCATGCAGGGCCTGAGTCACACCAGAGTGTTCGGGCTTTGGGTTTTGGGGAGGGAGCAGTAGATTTTAAGCTGGAAAAGGGTACAGAGTTCGAAGGATCCCCTGGGTTTCTGTGTGGGAGCCCAGGGAGGGAATGGGGTCTGACCAGGGTTAGGATCTCGGGGTTGGAATTGGGGGTGCTTGGGAGAGGAATCCAGGTCATAGAACACGGGTGGGGGATAGTGGGCTGAGAATAGGGAGCAGGAGAGCTGCTGAGGCCAGCTGAGGACACAGTAGAGGGCTAGGTGGGCAGAGGACATTCAGTGGGAGGCATCCAGGAAGCATTCTATGGGCGGGAATACTGAGCTCAGAGCAGCGAAGGCTCTGTCCAGGGCAAGTCTCAGATGAAGGAGGAGGGCACGGCAGCTGCATTCTCCTCCGCTGCTGTTCAACCTCCAAACAACAGGGGGCAAGGGGTCCAAATAGTTCTCCATAAATGGGATGGATGGATGGATGGATGGACTTCCATAAATGTTGGGGTGGGTGCATACCTAGGACCAAATAGTGCTCCATAAATGTTGAGATGGATGGAAGGATGGGGAAAAAAGGATTAAAGTGTAAGTGGGTAAAAAAGAATGAAAAGATGAATGGAAGAAGGAAGGAACCTTCCCTGGCTCTGGTTAATCACAGAACAGAAGGCGCCTGCGTGATCCCACTTGCCCACTGCTCAGGAGAATGTCACTCTCTGACCCGAGGTTAGGTATTTATTAAGCACCTTCTGCGTCCTCATCCCTGGGCTAGGTTGATGTAGACTCAGGACAGGCCCAGAAGAGCCTCCTCAGGGCACCTCTTGGGGAGGAAGGGGGTGGTCCTGGGGAATGGGGAGAGGAGCCAGTTTCCCCTTGAACTTCGCCTTCTGTGTAGGGGTTTTCTTTTCCAACGGGGAGCGGTGGAGGCAGCTGAGGAAATTCACCACACTTGCTCTGCGGGACCTGGGCATGGGAAGCGGCAAGGCGAGGAGCTGATCCAGGCGGAGGCCCAGTGTCTGGTGGAGGCGTTCCAGAGGACAGCAGGTGGGCAGGGCAGGGTCAGCCCAGGGTCCCCGGGCTCTCTGCGAGTGTGGAAGGGCCCTCCCGCAATGCCCAGGCTGGGGGCTCCATTCACCTCCACCTCCAGCTCCTCCTTCACCTCCGTCTCTGTCTCCCCAGGGTCTCTGTGTTCCTGGTATGTTTACATCCCTTTCTGCTTCTTTTTTCTCTCTCTATTGCCTTTCTCTCCTGTAAGTTTGTCTCTGCCTCTTTCTTTGTCTGTCTGTCTGTCTCCCTGTCCATCTCTTTCTCTCTTCCTTGTCTGTTTCTGTGTGTCTGTCTGTCTGTCTGTCTGTCTCTCTCTCTCTCTCTCTCCGGGCCTCTTCGTGGCGGCATCTGACCCCCACAGAGTTGGTCCTCTCTGACACCACCCCAACACTTCTTGCCTCATCTGCACCAGGACAGCCATTTGACCCCTCCCTGCTGCTGGCCCAGGCCACCTCCAATGTCATTTGCTCCCTCACCTTGGGCCTTCGTTTCCCCTATGAGGATGAGGAGTTCAAGGCTGTGGTCCAGGCGGCTGGTGGCATCCTGCTGGGGATCAGCTCTCCATGGGGCCAGGTAAGCAGATGTGACCCCTCTCCAGCTCCCTTCCCCAAAGGCTCCTGCCTACCTGTTCCAAGTAACCCCCAGGCCACCCCATCCACCTGCCCCTTCACCCTGGTGCAGGGCCAGGCCCCCAGTGGGAACAGCTGCCCTTCTCCCCACAGGCCTACGAGATGTTCTCCTGGCTCCTGCAGCCCCTTCCAGGCCCCCATACCCAGCTCCTCCGCCACGTGGATACCTTGGCCGCCTTCGCCATTGAGCAGGTGCAGCGGCACCGGGGGAGTCTGGACACCTCGGGCCCTGCAGGCGATGTTGTGGATGCCTTTCTGCTGAAGATGGCAAAGGTAGGGGAAGGCTGCAGTTGAGGGAGTCTCCCGAATGGGGCTGGTGGCCTGGCCGCCTGCCCCGCAGGTGTGGCTGGGAATCTGTCAGGCCATGCCTCTTCCTCTCTCTTTTCCTCCCTCTCTCTCTCCCCACATCTCCATGAATTGGCATCTGTGCCCGTGTGTGCTTCTCTCTTCTCTCTGGCCCTTTGTTCTCTCTGCCCCTCCCCACCGCCACCTCACCCGTGTCTGAGTCTCTTGCATCTCCCTTCTCTTTCCTCGATGCAGCCTCAACCCCGTGCCCGGGGACCTGCCACAGGCAATGCCACCACGGCCTCACCCCACCCCCTGCTCCCCCCATCCACACGGGGCCTTTCTGTGACGTACAGCCATGGCCTTATGAAACCTAGCAATAACAAATTATAGTGATAAAGCCTGCTTTGCTGATTATACAAGAACAATTTAGTGTATGAGAAAATGAGAATTAAGGGGGCTCCTGTGGAAACAACGAGTCCTGGACTGTAGGAATTTCAGAATTATGGGAGATATTCAGGGCCAAATCCGTTGAATAAATGCGGCCACCTTGTTTGTGGAGAGAGAGGATTTTTTCTTACTGCTGTGGCCCCATGCCTTTTCTCTTTTATTTTTTTTCATAAAAAAACTTAACTGTAGTAAACGACGCATACTGTAGAACTCACCATCTTAACCATTTCCGAGTGCCCAGTTCAATAGTGTGACGTGTGCTCGCATCGTTGTGCAAGCCATCCTCGCTGCCCTTTCCACCTGGCACAGCGGGAATTCCACACTCTCCAAAAGAGTCCCCATGCCCCTCCACCCACCCCAGGGGCCAGCACCCTTCCAGTTTCTGTCTTCACGAATTTGCCAACTCTAGGTGCCTGGTAACGGGCAACTGTACAGCATCCATCATTTAGCGTACTGTCCTCAAAGTTCCTGTGTATTGTAGCACGTGGCGGATTTTCTGTCTTTTTAAGGCTGAATCATATTCCATCGGATGGATAGCCCCTATATCACGCATCCGTTCATCCATCGATAGGCACTTGGGTGGCTCCCACCTTCCAGCCGTTGTGTCTGACGCCCCTGTGAAGGCGAGTGTACGAATGCCTCTCCCAGACCCTGCCTTGGAGACAAGCCCAGGGACGGTGCGGCTGGGTCGCGTGGGAATTCTGCGCTCACTCCTTGAGGAATTGCCCCCCTGCTCCCCAGGGCAGCGGCACCATTTTGCATCCTGGTCAACAGTGGCCGTGGTTGCGACTAGTGGTCTCACATCCTCACCCACACTTGTCGTTTTGTTTGTTTACGATGGCCGTTCTCTTTCGTTTTTAAAAATATTTCAGCCAGAAAGAATAATATCAAGAGGCCACTTTCCGACTTTCCCAAACATTTACTTAAGCTCCTTGACAAAACTTGAACTTGCCCCAGGCCGGGCCGGGCTGCCGCTCCCTGCATATCGTGTCCTCTGAGCACCCTTTGCCCGGTGTCTCCCAGGAGGAACAGGATCCAAACACGGAATTCACTGACAAGAACTTGCTGATGACGGTCATTTATCTGCTGTTCGCCGGGACAGCGACGGCCAGCGCCACGGTCCGCTACACCCTGTTGCTCCTGCTGAAATACCCTCAGGTCCAAGGTAGGAAGGAGCCTTTTCCACCAGCCAGGCCCGGAAAACAGAAGCGAGGCTGGAGAGGAAGGATTTCAGGGGGATGGACCATCTGAGCCAGAGCCTGGAGGCGACCATGAGCCTGGCATCTGGGGTGTCTGAGGAGCAAGAGGCGGGGAGACTGCTGGTCGCCACATGAGGCATAGTGAGAAATGGGGCAGGAGTTGTCTCAGGGCCTTGTCACTTCATCTGAGCAATGGGGAGCCATGGAAGGATGTTAGGCAGGGGAGGGCAGGGTCAAATTAGCATTTTAGAAAAAATGTTTGGGCTGCCACGAAGGGGTAGATTGTAAGGGAGGACAGGTCGCCCAAGGAGGGAAGGCTGGGTAGGGGTGTGGGTGGGAGAGGACAGGGCTGGGTCAAGCCATGAGGAGAAAACAAGCAACCAAGTAAGCAGCTGGTAGGGAATGAGGGGGAGGGAGGCATCTGGGGACAGGTCCAGGGCTCCACACAGGGGGCTGGGGACAATGGGGCTCCCCTGAGATGGAGACAGGAGGAATGAGAGGCTGTTTCAGGGGAGACACTGAGGCCCATTTGGGACACTTCGAGTGTGACGTGCCTGGAGCCACCTGTGAGGACGCATCCAGGAAGGGCAGGATAGAGATAAAAAACCAAATTGGGCAGGAACTGAAGCTGAGATGGTGTGGGACAGTGCAGGGCTGGTAAGGAACTCCGGCGTCTCACGTCGAGCCAGCGGTGTGGGCTGGCCTGGCATATGGGACTCGGGGTCTGGTGGCCTTGGTGGAACGGAGTCAGCTGTGACCTCGGCTCTCTGGGCCGCAGTTTCCTCATTTGGATAGTTACTGGTACCTATCTCACAGGATCGCTGAGAGAGTTAAGAGAGGAAAGGTGTAGTGCCCAACTCACAGGATATGAGGCACCCAAGCTCAGCAAGGGCTGGGGGGCTCTGCCTCCCCACTAGCCTCACCCCTAACCACAGCTGCTCAAGAAAAGGGGGCTTCCAAGAAGAGGTCCCCACCTCACGTCTGACCTCCAATCCTCCTCTTCTTGGGGGCAGAGCGCGTGCGGGAGGAGCTGACAAGAGAGCTGGGGGCTGGCCGGGCACCAGGCCTGGGGGACCGAGCCCGTCTCCCGTACACGGACGCGGTTCTGCATGAGGCGCAGCGGCTGCTGGCACTGGTGCCCATGGGGATACCCCGCGCTGTCACGAAGACCACCTGCTTCCGAGGGTACACCCTGCCCCAGGTGGGTCCGCAGTGGAGCCGTGCCCAGCAGGGTCTCTGCCTGGGCCTGAGTCTGTTGCTATCTGTGTCTCTAAGACTTCTTGTGGATCTTGGTTTCTCTCGCTTGCGGCATCATCCGCCCTCTTCTCTCATACCCCTCTCCCTCTTTCTCTCTCTGCATTTCTCTTACTGTTTGATTCTGAGCCTCAGCTTCCCCGTATGTCAGTTTGAGAACCGAGGGCTAGCAGAGGCCTTCACCCTCAACACCTGCTGCAAACACGCAGTCCCTTCACTTCCTCACACTTTCTCTGCCTGCCTGAGCACCCTCCCCTTGACTGGAGAGCAACTCAGAGCCAGCACCACCAGGGGGCGATGTCTCCCCAGAAACCCAGAGCACCTTCTCACAAGCTGCTCCCTCCTTGAGCTTCACCGGAGCATAAAAGCAAACCCATGGCAGTTAGAATTGTCTTCCAGCTGGGACCTTTGGCAAATCACTTCCCAGTCTGAGCCTCCATCTACCCCTCTTCTAAACTGGGAAAGATAATACTATCAACCAGGATTGTAAGGAATCCATGAGGCAATCAGCCCTGGGGGTGGGGGGCAGCAGGGACACTTGCTAATGAGTGATTATGCATGACAGCTGCTACCGATGGTAGCAACAGTAATAACAGGCACCTGTGACTGAGGGCCTGCTCTGTGCCCATGTTTAGTCTTCATGTTCACACCATGAACATGCCCACTTTACAGATGAGAAAACTGAGGCCCCCATAGGTTAGAAGACTTGCCACGTTCACCCAACCTAACCGCTGCCATCTGCCCTTCTCTTACTTGAATGGCAGTAACATGACCCTGACTTTTCTGGAGTCCTCTCACCTCCCCAACGCAGAGCCTGTTAGCCAGAGTCCCTAGCAATGGAGGTCCCTCTCCCTCTCCTCCCTCCCCACCTTCCCTCACCCTCCACCACAGCCCTGGGAACTCAATGACTCCAATCTCGATTGCCGAGGCTGCTGCGCTCCCTGAACCTGGGCAGGGGGAGTCTTGGTGGACAGCCCTTGCCGGCCCACTCTTGCCTTCACCTTCAGGTGACCTGAGAGGCAAAGAGCTGGGCTCTGGGTCACCAGGTGACTTAGGACAGCCACAGCTGAGTCACAGCATATCTCAAATTTTAAAAACAAAATGTGAAAAATAATAGCTTCTGCTATGTTAAATGTTGCCTGGGGCAGGTTTCTTAAGGTCTCGGAGCCTCAGTTTTCCTATCTTTAAAATGAGGACCACCCCTGGCTGGTGTAGCTCAGTAAATTGAGCGCGGGCCTGCGAACCAGACGATTGCGGTTCGATTCCCAGTCAGGGCACATGCCTGGGTTGCAGGCCGGTTCCCGGCAGGGACCAGTTCCCAGCAGGGGATGCACAAAAAGCAACCATATATTAATGTTTCTCTTCCTCTCTCCTTCCCTCCCCCTCTAAAGATAAATAAATAAAATATTTTTAAAAAATAATAAAATAAAATAAAACGAGGACCACATTAGTAGCCATTTCCTAGGCTTCTTAAAATATTCCGTGAGTTTACGCATGTATTTGGGTAAGTGGAAGATGTGTGCCTAGAACACACAAGTGTGTACTCATACACAAAATGTGAAATAAACTGCTTGGCCTGTATGTAGCTTGTGCATGTTGATGCTATGACAGACCCTCATGCTCTGCCCTGGGGAACCTGGGCAGTGAGGCACATTTGTGGTTCTGTTACGATTTCCCCTCAGGGCACTGAGGTCTTCCCCCTCCTGGGCTCTGTCCTGCATGACCCGAACGTCTTTGAGCAGCCTGAGGAGTTTAACCCAGGCCGATTTTTGGATGCAGACGGAAGGTTCAAGAAGCAAGAGGCATTCCTGCCCTTCTCCTTAGGTAACTGCTGGGCCTGTCCCTCCCCACCCGCTGGCCTCCGTGCCAGGAGGGCTGGCCCAGCCCTATAATCCTCTTCCCTCCAGGTAAGCGTGTCTGCCTCGGGGAGGGCCTGGCTCGAGCGGAGCTGTTCCTCTTTGTCACCGCCATCCTGCAGGCCGGCTCCCTGGAGAGCCCCTGCCCGCCCAGCACCCTGAGCCTCCAGCCATCTGTCAGTGGCCTTTTCAACATCCCCCCCCACTTCCAGCTGCAACTTCGGCCCTACTGACCTCCACCCCTTCGTTTGGTATTGACCAAATGAATGAGGGGCGTTGGGAGGTAGTGGCCTTGACCATGGGCATGGACAGGGCTGTGTCCACAGCCACAAGTTGACACCACAGGAAACCACATTCACACATCTGTAGTTGTTTTCTAGGGTCAGTCACACAGATGTTCAGCCTACTTGTCCACAGGGCCACGTTCACTGGCCACACAGCTGTTGGGACACGCAACCACATACCCATACACAGCCACGGGGCAACTCAGCCACACCAGCTTGCTACAGTCTAGTCTGTCTGGAATCACATGCCCAGATAACCCAGCAACGTGTGCACAACATAACTGCCCTGGACTCACAACCCACCTGTGGGAGTTCAGCTGCCACAGCAATAGCCACCATACGCATGGGCAACACACCCTCTTCACTCTCAGACTTACCAGTGCCGTTGTCTCTGGGAGCCTGGTGCAAAGAGCACACACCTTCCTGGGTCGTGTCGCCTCACAGAGAGACTGTCCTCAGCCCTCGAGGGACCACACCACTGTCCAGGCCCATGGCCATCACCAGCCACACGCCCCCAAGCACTGGACAACACAGCCAGCTCACACGTGACCTTGTCCTGACTATCTTCCTACTCAGAGTCCAAGCCCAGCCTCCTCCGCACCTTCAGCGTTCAAGGACACCCCTCTCCAAGCACCCTGGTCCCCAAATTCTCCCAAATATGGATACACCCCTGTTGTGCAGTTGTAAACACAGGCCTGGGAACCAAGTAAACTAGGACACAAGGATACTCAGACCAGAAGAACCCCTGCCGTAAACACTGCAGCCTACACAACCACATCGAAAACATTCCCTGCCCCCACGACAAACCCAGTGGCCTGCTGTCTCAAGTGACTTAGAGGAAAGGGCTAGACGACCAAATAGGGGCCAGACTCCAACTCCCTGTGTCAGGGAAGGGGCCAGGTCTTTCGGCGGTGTGTCTCGACGAAGGTCCCTGATTTGCAATAAAAGTTTGCTCCTGGCCTCTGGTCCAGGCCCGTGGCAGTGCCTGATGTGTGTGACAGTGTCGGACCTTGTGAGTAAGGAGTAAGGATGGGGGGCCCACCCCTCCCTGGAGGCTGGGCGGGAGCTGAAAAACATGGCCCCCACCCACCCCAGCTGTTGACATCAGTACCAGATGTGGGGGGGAGGGGCCTGTCCTGCACTCACTTCCGGTGAGTCTGGGAGGGGGCGGGATAGCGGGGAGAAGGTAGCGGACGCATTGCTGACCTGGACGGGGGCCCTCGGCCAGAGAAAGCCTGAAAGTGACGCCCGGACTCTCCCAATCCGAAAGCAGACGCTGAAACAGGAATCCTACTCCCGCTTTTCTCACCCTTTTCCTCCTGCCTTCTCTCAGAAAAGAAACCAGAAGCATTCTTTTATTTGTTAATTACCTAGTAAGAAAATTTTCAAACTCAAAAATAGTTCAATCACCAGCTTCGTTTGGTAACCATTAACTTCCTGCTATTTTTATTTCATCTATTCCCTTTCCTGCGAGTTCTATTTTATCTATCACTCCTTCACCATTATTCTAAAGCAAACCCCAGAAAATAACCGAAAATTCATTTCTAAGAGTAAAACGCATCCCTCCTCCCATGTTTAATGACAATTTTCAAACCTGCACCAAAGTGAGGGAGTGGTTTGGGAACCCCGTGTGCCAGTGGGTTCAGTTTGCTTCAGCACATTTCGGTCCACCTGTCCATCCAGCTCACTTTTCCGGGAGTTTCAAAGAAACTTGCAGACATCCATTTCTCTGCCCCTGAATGCTTCAGCAATACGTGTATCACTGAAGTTTTTTCTTTCATTTTCCATGATGTGATTGATCAGGGAACGCAAGAATTAAAGATGTCAGCTTTAACTATAGTTGAGTGGCTGACGTGATTTGATGTACCTGGGAAGCTGTTGTTCCAGGAACTGGAACACATGACCTACGTGACTCCAGGAAGCTAAGGAGAAATTCGACCTTTGTGCTGCAGAGGGTGTGCAAGCAATCAAGGTGGTACGTGAGCCACTGTGTCCCAGGGAGGGACTGTCCATGACAAAGATAAAGAACTGTTGAGCCCTGAATGTGTGGCTCAGCTGACTGGGCATCTTGCAAAGCGAAAGGTCGCCAGTTCCATTCCCAGTCAGGGCACATGCCTAGGTTGCGGGTTCAGTCCCCAGTTGGGGCGTGTGAAACCAATATGGCATGTGAAAGACTTAAAAGTTTAAAAAGAATAGCCCTGGCTGGTGTGCCTCAGTGGATCCAGTGCTGGTCTGCAATCCAAGGGGTTGCCGGTTCGATTCCCAGTTAGGGCACAGGCCTGGGTTGCAGCCAGGTGCCTGGCGGGGGCTGCGCAAGAGGCAACCACACATTGATGTTTCTCTCCCTCTCTTTCTCCTTCCCTTCTCCTCTGTCTAAAAGTAAATAAATAAAATATTTCAAAAAATAAATGTGAGCCCTGGCTGGTATAGCTCAGTGGATTGAGCGCAGGCCTGTGAACCACACGATCGCGGTTCGATTCCCAGTCCAGGGCACATGCCTGGGTTGCAGGCCAGTTCCCAGCAGGGGACTCACGAGAGGCAACTATGCATTGATATTTCTCTCCCTCTCTCCTTCCCTTCCCCTCTGAAGATAAATAAATAAAATCTTTAAAAAAATAAATGTGAAAAATTTTGGGACTTAAAAATACAATCTAAGTTCTTGGATTTACTATACTATTTTTTCTTTCCATATATGTCAGTGCTAGGGACACAAAAGGGGCCACATACTAAACCCGACAAGCACAGAGGAAGCCCACATGACAGGCCTTATGCACTCAGACGGAAAGTAACCACATAGGATGGCCTGAACATAAAAATTCCTAACTAAAAGTGGGTCGTGTTTATTTCACAGAGCTAGAACAAATGTTTCGAAAGTTTATATGCAACCACAAAAGGTCCCGCCTAGCAACAGAGATCCTGAAAAAGAACGAAGTTGGAGGAATCCTGCAACCTAATATCAAACTATACTACAAGGCCATAGTAATCAAAACAGCCTGGTACTGGCATAAAAAACAGACACATAGATCGATGGAACAGAATAGAGAGCCCAGAAATGAACCTGCACCATTATAGTCAATTAATATTTGATAGAAGGAGCAAGCATATACAGCAGGCTAAAGGTAGTTTATTCAATAAACAGTATTGGGAAAATTGCACAGATACATGCAGAAAAGTGAAACCAGATCATCTTCTTACACCACGCACAAGAATAAATTCAAAATGGATCAAAGACTTAAATGTTAGACCCAAAACCATAAAAATCCTAGAAGAAAACAGGCAGCAAACTCTTGGACATTGCTCATAGAAATTTTATATCTACCGCCCTGGCTGGTGTAGCTCAGTGGACTGAGCGCGGGCTACGAACCACACGATCGTGGTTCGAGTCCCAGTCAGGGCACATGCCTGGGTTGTAGGCCAGTTCCCAGTGGGGCACTCACAAGAAGCAACCATACATTGATATTTCTCTCCTTCCCTTCCTCTCTAAAGATAAATAAATAAAAATTTTTAAAAAAAGAAATTTTATATCTACCCAGGAAAGGAAAACAAAAGAAAAAAATGGGACTTCATCAAACTAAAAAGGTTTTGCACAGCAAAGGAAATCAACAAAATAAAAAATGAAAAATAAAATTTAAAAATAACCCACAGAACGGGAGAACATGTTTACCAATACATCTGTAAGGGGTTAATATCCAAAATTAATAAAGTATTCACAGAACTCAACACCAAAAAAACAAACAACCCATTTAAAAAATAGTTAAAGGACCTGAGTAGATACTTTTCCTAAGAGGACACACAGATGGCCAACAGACAGATGAAAAGATGCTCAACGTCACTAAATCATCGGGGAAATGCAAATTGAAACCACAATGAGCTATCACCTCACACCTGTCAGAATGGTTATCATCAATCAATCAACAAACAAGTGCTGGTGAGGATGTGGGGAGAGGGGACCCTTACGCTCTGTTGGTGGGAATGCAGACTGGTGCAGCCACTGTGGCAAACAGTATGGACATATCTCCATAAAATTAAAAATGGATCTGCCTTTTGACCCAGTGATCCCACTTTGGGGAATATATCCAAAGAACCCAAAACACTAATTTGAAAGAACATAAGCACCCCTCTGTTCATCGCAGCATTACTTACAATCACCAAGATATGGAAGCAGCCCAAGCGTCCATCAACAGATGAGTGGATAAACAACTATAGGACATTTACACAATGGAATTCTACTAGGCTGTAAAAAAGAAGAAAATTTTACCCTTTGCAACAGTATGTATGGGCCTGGAGAACATTAAGCTAACTGAAATAAGCCAGTCAGAGGAAGACAAATACCGTATGATTTCACTCATGTTTGGAATCTAACAAACAAAATGATCTAACAAGCAAAATAGAGACAGATTCATAGAGAGCAGATGACAGCTAGTGGGGGTGAGGGTAGGGGGTGGAGGAACTGAGGAAAAAGGAAAAAGGACTCATGAACATGGACAACAGTGTGGTAATTGCTGCGGGGAGAAGGGGACTAAATGGAAATGGAAAAACATGATAAAGATTACATTTTTTTAAAAAAACCAGCAGGTCCTGGCAGGTCCCGGCCCATAGTCGTACTGACAAAGGTCAGTCCTTACCATAAGTGAGCCTGTCTATTCTGTTTTCCCATCTGAGATAACATACCTTTGAAATATCAGAGTGATCGGCTTTGCCAGACCCTCAGGGCACACCCAAGGCTCCAGAGCAGAAACCACAGAGTCCCTCGTTGTTATCTTCTTCTCCCACATACCATCTCTCTGTGCTGTAAATGTTAACTACCCTGAGAAAGAAGTGTGTGTCTCACCGAGTCTCAGAGATGCCCCCTGCCCCTCCCCCACCACCCCCACCCTGCCATCCTTGACTTGCTTTCTCCCGCCCCCTAAATCTGCCACCAGTGGATTTCAAGGGTCCCTCCCTACCTCTCCTCCTCCTCTGATTCTAAGGCATAAAATAAGCTGCAAAACGGCCCGTCTCTGGAGCTGCTCTCAATCTGTTGAGATTTCGTTGCCCGGCAATTGCCGTCCATTGGCGCAAACAAGCTCGTAAAAATTCTCTCTCTACAGGTTTGAACGTTTCTTATGTCAACAGTGTGATGTGAAAAGGAAATGCTGATGTTTAAGGTTTCCTTCTTTTATATTAAGACAACGATTGTCCTTCCTTGAGGCTTAAAACTCACACTCAGAGAAACGTGGGATCGGCGATGCCCGCAAACCCATTTCTCTAGGGAAGGGCCTTGCACTGCATCCGTGCGAGAGACGACAGGTGTCAGAATGATTTCCGGCACACGCAAAAGAAGATACAAACTCAAAATGGATTAAACAATGAAGAATAATTGGGCCCCAAATTAAAGTGTTAGAATTAGTGTCGTTTGTGTGCGCGCGCTAAATTAGTCTTCGGTTTGTGCGTGCGCGCTAAACAGACGTACCGATATTTATCATTTTAACCGTAAGTGGCACCAAATTCGTAAGCTCAGTGCCACCAAATACGTTCACAGTGTATCAATACCCCAGATTTTCATCACCCACAACAGAAGACTCTTAACTTCTTAAAACAATAACTCCCCTTTTGAAATTTGCTTTCTACAAAGTTGCAGCCCCAACGCCCATGTCACGCCTGCTGCCACGAGCAGTTCTGCAGTGTCAGTCAATGGTCACGACTCCCCGCAACAGTCTCACAAATGGGGTTCATAATGAGGTTTGTTCAGACAAGGACCCAAAGCCTCACCACACAGTGCCTTCGTTTAAATCACTTTAGGTCTTTTTTTTTTTTTAATGTTATTTATTTATTTATTTATTTATTTTTAAGAGAGGGAGAGAGGGAGAAAGAGAAACATCAATGGGCAAGAGACACACCCATCAATTGCCTCTCGCACGCCCCCAACTGGAGAGCTGGCCTGAAACCCAGGCACGTGTCCTGATTGGGAATCAAACCAGTGACCTTTTGGTTTGCAGGCTGGCACTCCATCCACTGAGCCACACCAGCCAGGGCATCTTAGGTCTTTTTTTTTAAAGATTTTTTAAAATTTATTTATCCTAGCCCTGGCTGGTGTAGCTCAGTGGATTAAGCACAGGCCTGCGAATCAGAGGATAATGGTTCGATTCCCAGTCAGGGCACATGCCTGGGTTGCAGGCCGGTTCCCTGCAGGCCAACTCTCAGCAGGGGACGCACAAAAGGCAACCATACATTGATGTTTCTCTCCCTCTCCCCTTCCCTTCTAAAGGTAAATAAATAAATAATCTTTAAAAATTATTTTTAAATAAATAATTTATTTATCCTTAGACGGGAAGAGAAAGAGAGAAATATCAATGTGTGGTTGCCTCTCATGCATCCCCTGCTGGGAACTGGCTTGCAACCCAGGCACGTGCCCTGACTGGGAATCGAACCGCGATCGTGGGGTTCGCAGGCCCGCGCTCAATCCACTGAGCTATACCAGCCAGGGCCCAGGGCATCTTAAGTCTTTTAAATCTTCAACCATTCCCTAGCCTTTGGTGTGCCATTTATTTCTTGAAGAAACTGGGTCCTTTGCCCTGTACACTTTTTCATGTCTTGAACTTGGCTGAGGGCATCTTTGTGGTGGCACTCGGGCTATCCTTCCACTCCCAGGGATGCCCTATAAACTGGGAACTAGGTCAGACTCAGGTTCATTCTGGCAAGAGCTCCTCACCTGGAGGTGCCGGCCCATTCTCGGAACATCACTTCACAATAAACGAGGGTCCCACACGGGGCATCCAGGTTCTGACCCTTCTGGTAGAAAGTTTCCAGTCAACTTTTTACCTGCTCGCCCTTTAAAATCAAGCCACCTCAGGTCTGTCCCTGCTCAGAGCCAGCCAGTTGGGGAAGCCGGGTGCCCTGTTGGTGGGGATACACAACGGTATGGCCACGACAAAAAACAGTGTGGAAGTCTTCAAAAAAAATAAATGTGGAATTACAATATGACCTAGCAATCTCACTTTTGGGTATGTACCTAAAGGGAAAGAAATCAGTACCTCAAAGAGATATCTGCACCCCCCCCCCCCATTCACGGCAGCTGTATGCACAATAGCCAAGACACAGAAGCAACTCAAGTACCCTCAGCAGGTGCATAGATAAAGAAAATGTGACATACAGTTGACCCTTGAACAGCACGGGGGTTTCCAGTGCATGGACCTCTGCCCACGCAGGCAAAAATCCTCCTACAACTATTGCCTCCCTGAAAACTTAGCTGCTGATAGCCTACCGTTGATCAGAAACTTTATTGATAACATTAACACTTGATTAACATGTATTTTGCACGTTACACATATTATGTACTGTATTCTTAAAATAAATCAGAGGAAAAAATGTTCTGAAGGGAACCATGAGGAAGAGAAAGTACTTTTATAATATTTATCGAAAGAAACAATGAGCGTATAAGGGAGCCCGCACAGTTCAAACTGTGTTGTTTGAGGGTCAACTGTCTATATACAAAGTGGAACATTATTCAACCATGAAAAAGGAAAATCCTGCCCTGGCTGGTGTGGCTCAGTGGATTGAGTGCTGGCCTGCAAGCCAAAGTTCTCTCCGGGTCAAGGTCCTCCCTGGCTTTACCTTCTCTCTGACCTCCATTCGTTCCAGCCATGTGGGTCTGACCTTGCCCCGTCGGCTCCCTCTGCCTGGAAAGACCTTCCTTACAGGACTCACTTGCTACATTACCTCAGATCCTGATCATGACCTCAGGGAGGCCTTCCCTGACCACCCTCTCTAACTCAGCATTCCCACCCTTTGCTCTCCCCTGCCCTGCTTTATTCACTGCCCGTGTTACATCCTCGTAAGTGCTTATCTGGTGGTTGTCTCTCTTCCCCTTGAGATAGGAGCCCCATGGGGGCAGAGGCTTGTCTTGCTCGATGTGGAATCCCCACCCCCTGCCGCGGGTAACATTTCCATCTACCTGTCCATCTCATTTTTTCAAATGCATTAGAAAGTAAATTGCAAGCACATCGTGAGTGCTCAGCAAATAGTTCTTGAGTGAACAAACACAGACCACTCTGGCCATGCTCAGGGCCAGGTCCATGAGCCCCGCCCCCCAACACACTCAGACAAGGGGGTAGATCTTTACACATATTTGCACACCCCTCAGTGCCACAATAGGGAGTTGGCTGCTTACGGCAGGCCTTTTATAAGGCAGTGGGAAGGCTGTGACAAGGCAGACCCAGTCCTGCCCTTCCAGAGCCCAGAGTCCAGAGCCCAGGGAGAAGAGACAGATGTGACACAGTCACAGCGGTGAATGTACCGCTGTCCCCCTCATCCACAGCGGATACGTTCCAAGACTCCCAGTCAGTGCCTGAAACTGTCAGCAGCACTGAGCCCTATACATACTGTGCTTTTCCCTCTACATACAAGGGGGTCCGCCCAAATCCAGGGATGTATTTTTTAAAAAATCATGTATTTATTCTTACATGTTTAAACTTAGGTCACCTTCCGAGTGCTCTCCATTTGACGCGGTGCACCTATCAAGATGGTTTTTCCACTGCTCAGAACAGCGTTTGAACGCATCGATTTTGAGCCCTTTTGGCGGCCCTGACGTTTTTGTTTCACCTCTTCCACCTCGGCAAAATATTTCGCTATGAGGGATTTTTTCACCCAGGGAAACAAAAAAACGTCACTAGGGGAGAGACCAGGTGAGTAAGAAGGGGTGAGGCATGAGGGGCATGCCGTTTTTGGTCCAAAACTGGTGAACACTCAGAGCAATGTGGGCAGGTGTGCTCATAATTCACCCAATTCACTGAAAGAGTCTTCAAAAAATTCACCAAAGCCAAACGCAGCCTCTCACAACAACGCCAGCTGGTGTGCTGGCACAGATGGGTTCCTAGAACACTCACCCATCGGGGAAAGCCTGTACTACAAGAGGCCCACCCTCCAGAAGATAATTCTTGTTTTTCATGGGTGACCCTCATCCATACCTATGAGAAAGTTGAATTTATAAATTAGGCACAGTGAGAGATGAACAACAATTAATAATGAGATAGAGCAATTATTACATATACTGTGATAAAAGTTATGGGACTATTCCGTCTCTCACCAATCTCTCCCTCTCTGTCTTCCTTTTTCCTGATAATGGAGCTGATACCCCAGGCTATTAAGTGACTGATGGGTGGGGCGTACTTGCAGGCATGGATAACCAGACAAAGGATGATTCATGCCCCAGTGACCACACAAGATTTCATCACTCTACTCAGAACAGCGTGCAATTTAAAACTTATCCATTGTTTATTTCTGGAATTTTTCATTTAATATTTTTGGGTGCAGTCGACAAGAGTTTGGGGAGTGAATAACGGGACGGGACCTAGATTAGACTGGGAAAGGCCAGACCGTGACGCAACAGAGAGGGGACGTCCAGATCAGGCTGAGGCATGGGCCGCAGGTGGGGGCAAAGGGCAGCAGATTGCTAGCCCTTTGTTCTTGATCAAACAAGACAAACACAGATCATGCTGGCCATGCTCCGAGCCAGGTCCACGAGCCCTGGATATGTCGGCCTCCCTAACACACTCAGACAAGGGGGTAGAGCTCTACCCATATTTGCACACGCCCCAAATGCCACAATAGTGACTTGGCTGCTTACGGCAGGCCTTTTATAAGGCAGTGGGAAGGCAGAGCCCCGGGAGAGGAGACCAATGTGACAGTCACCGCGGTGAAAGTACCGCAGTCCCCTGCTTATTTACAGGCTCACTAGCCGGGGGAAAAGCCTCGGGACAGGGAGGGGTGGGTCGAGTGGATGTGAGGGGATGTGAGGCAAGCTGTCTGTCTGAGCTTTTTTTATCTTGAAAAATTTGGGGCAAAGGAGGGAAAGGGTGATTTGGGATTGAGAAACATTCATCTTGCTGTGAGCAGGTTAAAGGAAGGGTGGGTGGAGGCTGGGAGATGGTGGGGGGGGAGGAGGCCAGAGCAGGGAGGAAGAGAGGTTTTGAAGCTGAGTCCTCCATGGGACTAGGTAACTTACTGTCAGGTGAGGGGTCCCAGAAGACCCTGAGGGTCAGGTTTGGGTGGCAGCGTGGGTGCTGAGGCCACCACTGAAATGGGACACAAATGAGCCGGCTCTGGGAGCTGCTAGTGAAGAGTCCCCGAGTGCCAGGCTAGAGAGCTGGGAGCTCACCCTGAGAGCAATAAAAGCCAAGGTCAAGTCCTGGCTGGTATGTCTCAGTGGACTGAGAACCGGCCTGCAAACCGAAGAGTTACCAGTTCAATTCCTGGTCAGGGTTTTGGGCCAGGTTCCCAGTTGGGGATATTGGAAAGGCAACTGATTGGTGAGTGTATCTCCTACACATCAATATTTCTCTCCCTCCCTTCCCCTCTCTCTCTATAGATAGATGGATAGATAGATAATTTTTTAAAAAGAGCTAAGGTCAGGCAGAGGAGGGACAGGGTCAGATGTGAATTTCAGAGACATCCCTCTGGATGGAATAAGCGTGGAGGGAGCAAGAGTGGAGGCATGGGGGTCAGGGAGGAGGCCAGGGAAGGAGGCTGGCAGGAAAGGATGGGGCTGGACTCTGGGATAGAAGGGGCAGGTGGGAGAGACATGTGGAGGCTGAAAAGACAGGACTTTGTGAGGAGCTGTGGGGACAACAAGACACGAACAGAACGATCAACAGCAGAGAGACGGGTGTCCAGCTCCCCGTCCCCCACACAGACGCACAGGCTTATAGAGAACCCCATGTGCAGAACACACAAGGGTGTGGAAATGGACGCGCAGCAGAACCAGCACACAGGTCCCAGGCCTGCGAGGACCCACATACACAGCCCACCAGAGGGAGACTGGTATGCAAGTACACAGAGCAGCGAGCAGATGGCATGCAAACAGTCAAGGGCACCTGGTCAGCTGGCGTCACCGCATGCAAAGAACTGCACGTACACTGACCAGGGCATCTTCCCTCTGGCTTGCCAAGCGGGTTCGATTCTTATTCCCATCTTACAGACGGACACACTGAGGCCCAGAGACCAGTCACTTCTGAAACTACCAGTTCCTGCTAGGGCTGGGAGTCCCAACCAGGTCTTCAGGCACCCCCTGGGGCACCCCCGCAGGATACACTGGGGTCCTCTCTCTGGGCCCGGAGGAGTGTAGGGGGATGTGCACCCAGCAGGTGCCCTCCGGGTTCTGGCTCCTGAGGTTTCTGCAGGAATGGAGTTCCTGACCTGACTTGTCTTCGGAGCGTGTCCCGTGGGCTGGCAACATGCCCCTGCGTGTCTCCTCCTGTCCCAGCCCTGCGTGTGGATGACATCTCAGAGTGTGTGTGTGTGTGTGTGTGTCCTTGTCAGAGGAGGAGGAGCTGTGAGTGTGAGGAGTGCCTAGCTGGGGCTGGGCTGGGGGTGGAGGCCGGGAGGGCGGCATCGGCACAGACTGCGGAGGGAGTGGAGTTCGGGAGGAATGTTTACCCGACACCAAGTGAGCCCAGGGCGACAGTTCCCAGAGTCTGGTAGAGAGACCCACAGCCTCCCCGCCTCGCTGGCCCAGGCTTAAAGGCGAAGCCACCAGGGCCCCTTGCCCTCCTCAGCCTCCCTCCAGGGTCCCTTTAAGACAGGGCCGGTCCTCTCCTCCTTGAGTTAACTCCTCGAAGTCCCGGTGGCCCCCCTCGGCTCCCAGCCGGGAGGGTGGAGGCAGGGGGCGCCAGGGGCGGGGAAAGAGCTGCCGTGGTCCGGGAGGGAGAGGAGGAGGCCCGGGAGCAGGGAAGGCGGCCACCGAGCGGGGCGGCAAGGAGCCCTCCCCGTGTCAGGCAGACGGTGCCAAAGCCGGGGAGCCTGGAGCTGGGGGGAGGGCCGGGACCGCCCGGCCCTGCCCCCTCCCCCGCCGTGTGCCCAGCAACTTCTGAGGAAAGTTTGGCAGAGATCGCGTGGTGCCCCGAGGATGGGCAGGGTCCCACTGGCCTGGTGGCTGGCGCTGTGCTGCTGGGGGTGCGTGGCCCCCGAGGGTGAGTGATGGGGGCCTTCGGGGCAGAACCCCCGTGGAGGGGCTGGGGCAGGTGGGAGCTGGGGGGGATGGGTGGCAGGTGTTGGGGTGAGTCCGAACTTGGCTCAGGGAGTTTTCTTGGGACAACGGAGAGGGAGACAGAGAGACACAGGGACAGGCTCAGAGAGGACAGGGGAACAGAAAGGGGCTCCGCGCGGAACAGAGGGCTAAGAAACAGAAACTAGGAGGGTCAGAGGTGGGGAGAGACCTGCCCACAGAGACACAGACACCCCAGGGAAGCTGGGGGCGGGAGTGGGGGCTGGACCTGAGTGGGGTCCCTGGGCAGAGAGGCTGAGATGGGGGCTGCCAGGGGAAGAATGTTCCAGAAGGGAGCACGCAGTCAGGCAGCAGGATGCGGAGGATCAGGAGCCTTAGGGAAAAACCCTCAGCACAGTCACCCGCCCCACCACACACACAGGCACTTGTCCCTGCCCCATGTCTGTCTGTCTGTCTGTCTGTCTGTCTGTTGGCTCCATCTCTGGATGGAGATAGACAGCCCTGACCTGTCTCGGGCTGCAGCTCTACCCCCTCTGTGGGTCTCCTTTTGTCTCTCTCTCTCCCTGTCTCTGTCTTTGTCTCTCCCTGTTCCCTAGGTTTCTCCATCAATGTCTCTGTTCTCCCCTGTGTGTCTCTCTCCCCAATCTCCCCCCTCTGGGGGATCTCTTTCTTCATTTCTCATCCTCCATCTCTCTCTGGATCTCCGTCCCTCTCTGTCTCTGACTCCCCACGCTCAACTTTTCTCTGGCTTCTTCTTCTCTCCCTCTCTCCTCTTCCTCCTCTTTTCTTCCCCACTATCCACCAGCGTGATCTGTCAAGTCCCCAGAGACCCTAGGAGAAGGCAGGGGGCAAGGGCTGGCCCTGCCGGGCAGGCCAGGGCGTGGGAGGCTGCCAGATCTGAGCCTACTTCCCAACGATGAAGGATGGAAGCCGGACCCCAGTCCCCTGGGAAGGCTTCCATCCTCCTTTCAAAGCCTCCTCCCTCCAGCCTTGCTGAGGTCACTCTCTAACTATGTGGGCCTAAAGGCCTGGCAGGGTCCTGGCAGCCATAGGCAGGCCAGGAGGGGTGCAATGGAAGAGTTGGAGGGAAGTCGGGTTTCCTAAGCCAATTCTTCCCCATCTCCCTGCAGGTTCGCGGGCTCAGACAGACCCCTTTGTGGGGAGCCCAAGGAACATCACCGGTGCCCGGGAACTCATGGGGACCCTTCAGTGTGAGCTTCTGGTTCATGGGGAACCCCCTGAGGTGACCTGGCTTCGGGATGGACAGGCCCTAGAGCTGGCGGACAGCACCCAGATCCAGGTGCCCCTGGGTGAAGATGAACAGGATGACTGGAAAGTGGTCAGCCAACTCAGGTGACCAGCCTCTCCCCAACCAGCCACAGCCCTACGTTCCTCCCAACCCCTGTCCCCCGCCACCTGCACCACATGGTGGGTAAAGGGTCACCTGTGGGAGCTGCACCTGGGTTGGAAGCCCAGCCTGGCCCCTCGCTGGCTGGGTGGCTTTCAGCACGTGACGTAGCCCTGGGGCTCACTTTCCTCTTCCGTAAAAGGGATTAATAAGTGCCCACTTCTCGGCTTTTACGTGTTTCCAGTCCAGACTCCCCTCTTTCAGTTCCGATGATGCCCTTCCAAGTGTCCAGCTCTGATCCCCAACCTCTCTGTCCCTCCTCTGTCCCTGTCAGGATCTCATCCCTTCAGCTCTCAGACGTGGGATGGTACCAGTGTGCAGTGGTCCTGGGAGGAAGGACCTTCGTGTCCCAGCCTGGCTACATCGGGCTGGAGGGTGAGCCCTGGGCTCCGAGGTCATGGGAGGCCAGGAATCCCAAGGGGCCAGAGGGCGCTGGGAGATTCAGGACATCTCCCAGGGACACACGCCCTCCAAGTGACAGAGATCTTAGTGAATCAGGAAGCTTGGGCCCATAAATTATTGGGGTTCTATGTCCTGGGGAGGAAGACATCTTGGGGGTTTGTCATGGGGTCAGCCATGGTCAGGGTAGGACATTCTGGGATCAGATAAGGAGTCAGAGGCATGACCTGACCCTCTCCCCCATCTTCAGGGGTCTTGCGTCCCTGTTCGTAAAATGAGATGAGAAGTCAGACATTCTGGAGTAGAGATATGAGGGGCTTAGATGTCCTGGGGGCCTGACACTGGTTGGGGGAAACAGATACTGGGATCATGCATCCTAGGGGTAGAGGCCCCAGAGGACAGACATGGGGGTGGAAGACCCTGCAGCCCCCCCCACAGCCAGGCAGTGAGTCAGATACCTGGAGTGCTCAGAGCGACCCCAGCCTCCACCACCGCCTTGCACCCAGGCTTGCCCTACTTCCTGGAGGAACCTGAGGACAGGACTGTTGCCGCCAATACCCCCTTCAACCTGAGCTGCCGAGCACAGGGTCCCCCAGAGCCCGTGGACCTACTCTGGCTCCAGGACGCTGTCCCCCTGCCTCCGGCCACGGGCCACACCCCCCAGCACATACTTCGTGTTCCAGGTGAGTCCACGGATGTGGCCAGCTCAGTGCAGAGGCCCTATCAGGAGGGGAGTGGGGAGCAAGGGCGCCCTCCATGCCCTGGTGTGAGTGTCTGTCTGTCCCTCTGTCCTCTCTCCTCGCGTCTTTGCTCCTATCTCCACACTCCTGCCTGGATGCTTTCTTCATCTCTCTCTGTCTCTGTTTTCCATCGTTCTCTGTTTCTCTGTGTCCTTCTGTCTCTCTGCTCTTTCCCCCTCCATCTACCCCAGCCAGACTCTGAATAGAATTCATTGTCCGGGGTTTCCTCGGAGCTATTCCGTAAGCCAAGTGTATGTGGGCCCGATAGCCCTTTGTCAGTCCTTGACCCCAAGCAACACACCGGGATCAACTGTACCTTCCTTTCCCTCACTTCCCCCGTCCTGCCCACCTCTGTCACTGAAGGGCCCCACTGATGGGGACAGCACCTGAAGCTAAGAAATAAGGAGAGCATGGGAGACAGAGAACGACAGTTACAGAGAGAGAGAGAAAGCCAGAGAACAGACAGGGACTGACCACAGATGTGACACAAGATGGGGCAGGACCTCGTGGTCAGTGGCAGTGTTGGGAGACCACAGACAGAGGGGGTTCCCTCTCGCTGGAAGGAGAGAGGGGAACACAGAAGGGGGGTTCAATCAGTCAAAGGGAGGTGGCCGGACCCTGTAGGGTGTCAGCTTCCAGCACCCCAACCTGCCCTTGCACCTGCTGGGCTGGGGAAGGGACTCCTGCCTGAGTGTCTCCCAGGGTGCAGGGAGGTGCCCACATTCCCAGCATTCCGGGGGCCCTGAGTGTGCAAGGAAGAGGTGGTGAGCATGCCAGCCCCAGAGGGCTGACTCAGGCCCGTGGCTGTGGGGCCTGAGTCAGCCTGGCAGGACCCCGGAGAGGGAGAAGAGACAGTTTCCCCCACCCCATCCCAGGAAGAAGGAGAAATTGGGGGACCACGGGGTCTGTGCATTTATCAGTTCGTAGTGCAGCTGTGAGGGTGGACCTGTGTGTGTGTGTGTGTGTGTATCAGTGTGTGTGTGTTGGTGGAGGCGGGGGGGGGGGGGTTGGGTGTGTGTCCCTGTCCCTCTGGACCTGTGTCTCAGTGTCTGTCAACATCAACCCCTTTGTATGGGGTGTGTCTTAGCAATGGCCAGTTTCTTGCACCGAAGGCTGCCTCAATACGTGCGTGTCAGTAGGTAGTACGTCTCAGTCAGCTTGAGAATCTGTCCCACTGTGTGTTTGGGTCTTTATAGTTTGTCTCGGCAAGTTTCCTGGGGGCTGTCTGTGCATGTGTGTGTGTGCGCATGTGACTAAGTGTACCGGCGCCAGCCTGTGTCTGTCCTTCGGGTTTGCATGCTCACAGCTGTGACGCACTGTGTGAAGGTAAAGTGTGTAAGTGTGTGTGGTGGGCGAGACCATGGTGGAGTGAGGGATGGCGGAATTTTGTGGCTATTTCCTATCCCTCCCTATACAGAAGTGACAATGTCAGCTGACAGGTGTCCAGCTGTAGGGGGATGTGTTGGTGCAGGTCTCCATTTCCTTGTGGAGTTAGACTATGTCAATGGACAACAGACAACTCGGTGTGTTTCCAGTGGGCTTCCACTGACTGTGGCTGTCTGTGTGTCCACAGGTCTGTGTCCGCAGATGTCTGTGGTGTCTGTCTATGTGTCACAGGGTGAGCCTGTGGGTACGTGACTCTTGTCACAGGGACCCCTGTATCAGTGTGTGTCTGTGTGTGTGACTCACAACAGGCAGTGACAGCACCCTTCTGCCCCTGTGTACCAGCCTAGCCCCAGTGCCCTCTTACTGGATGAGAATCGGGTGCTTAGCAGCCAGTGTGTAAATGTCTGCCTGTGCATCCTGTGTGCACGTGTCCCCTCTTGGTGTCTGCTGCAGCCCTGCCTGCCTACGCAAGTGTGTGTTTTTGTATCAGTCTGCATCTCCGTAAATGTCTTAAGCAACTTGAGTATGTCCAGCTGTGTTTTGAAGGTTTGGCTGTGTTTGTGTGTGAACAAGTCCATGTTAACTTCTTCAGGTTCTGGTGTGTATCTGCTTGTCCAGCGCCACCTCAGTGTATGATCGTGGCTTGGTGTGTGCACCTTAACATGGTAACACCTTAACTTGGTTTGTGTGTCTGTCAGCCACAGCCTGGGTGTGCGTGGTCTTGCTAGGTGTTTGCAGTCAGTGTGTGCACGTTGGATTGTGTTTATGTGTGTCCCCTGCACACATAAATGTGTGTATCCACCCTCGTGTGTATCCATGTAAGTCACCGAGTGTGTATTTGTGTCACTGCTTGTTTGCCAAAGCGTCATCCCTATGTGTCGCTTACTGAGGGATGCGTTTTCTGGTTTTGTGCCAGTAACGGTCCTTGTGTGTTAAGTGTGATTCATTGAGTGGTGCTGGGGGGGCGTATGAAGGAATTTTAGCCCGTTTGTGTGCATCGGTCCCTTGAGCTGACTCAGAGCCTGCCCCCTCTCTCCTTGCATCCCTCTCATTCCCTCGGAAAAAGCGCAGGGTTAGGGGGAGGAGCAGGAGCGGTCGGGAGGTGGACGATGCATCTGGAAAGCGCATCTGGAGTGGGCTCCTCCAGTCCTGAGGGAGAGCCGGCTGGAGCTAAGAGGTCCGGGACCCTTTGGGCCTACTCTCCTCCTCTCTGAAGGGGTTGGATCCACAGCTTGGAAAGGGGATCCTGAGCCGAGCCCCCCAGGGCCAGCCGGAAGTACAGGGGAGGGGGGGCTGGGTGACTCACTCGCGCGGGGGCAGGAATGCTGCGGTCGGAACAGCACCGGTCTCCAGAACCCCATTCCGCCCCAGGGCTCCTCTGGCGGGGCGCGCCGGCTCCCGCGCAGTGACCCTGGCGGGGCCCCCACGTGCCAGGTGGCTGGAGGGGACCCAGCTCCCAGTCCCCGCCCCACTGCCCATAGCCCAGGACTGCCCTACCCCCCACCCCTGCGGCGGAGATGCGGGGGCTGTGGGCTGGCAGGCGGGCACCTGACCTTGGCTGGGAACTGGTGACTGGGCCCCGGAGCTGAGGAGCTTCCCTGCCCACCCCTTCCGGCCTGGCCAGCGACTTTCCCTCCTTCCACTCCCCGTGCTGACTAAGAAAAGGAAACTTTGTGTCTGCGGGTAGATGGTGGTGGGAACGAAGGCACACACGCACAGAACAAGCACAAGAGGCACAGGGCTGCTCACACACAGGCACAGAAACAGAGGCACAGACCGGCGGTCACACACGCAGACTGGAGACCGTCCGCCTCAGGTCCAGTCGCCCAGACAGTGTGTGTGTGTCTGCATTTCTGTGCGAGCCTCTGTGTGTGCACGCTGCGGCTGTGTGTGTTGTGTGTCTGTGTCGGTGCCTTTTCTGTCTCTGCACTTGTGTGTGAATGTGTGTGTCTGCCTGTGTTCCCACAGTCCCCACAATGGGGAGGGGAGGAAACCCGCTCCCACACACTCAGAACAGTTGTTCATGACACACACATTAAGTCACCCACAGAACTGCCCATGCTCACCGTTGTGCATATACAACCAGAAACGCTCATCAGTGCAGAAATGTGTACACACAAATGCACTCACTCATTTGACAAGCATTTATAGAGCACCTGCTGTGTGCCAGGCCCTCTGAGACGCAGCGGGCACAGCAGGGGACAAGACACACAGAAACACCTGCCTTCCTGGAGCCAACATGCTAATGGACCTGACGGGCAGCGAATAAGTACATGGTGACAAGAAGAGCCAAAGAGAAAAGCAAAGCAGGACGAAGGCTAGATGTGGAGGGAGGTTCCAATTTTATTTTATTTTTTAAAAATACTTTTTATTTATTTATCTTTTTTTTAGAGGGGAAGGGAAGGAGAGAGGAAAGAAACATCAATGTATGGTTGCTTCTCGTGCATCCCCTGCAGGGAACTGGCCCCTGCCGGAAACTGGCCTGCAACCCAAGCATGTGCCCTGACTGGGAATTGAACCGTGATCGTCTGGTTCGCAGGCCCGCGCTCAATCCACTGAGCTACACCAGCCAGGGCAAAATATCAATGTATGGTTGCCTTTTGTGCGTCCCCTGCTGGGAGTTGGCCTGCGGGGAACCGGCCTGCAACCCAGGCAGGTGCCCTGACTGGGAATCGAACTGCTATCGTGTGGTTCACAGGCCCACGCTCAATCCACTGAGCTACACTAGCCAGGGCTCCAATTTTAAACAAGGTGACAGAGTCAGGGGACAGAGTCACTGACTAGGTGGATCGAGGTAGCAAATGGGAAGGAGGGGAGAGTGAGCTGCTTGGCCATCTGTGGGGAGACTGTTGGAGCAGAGGGATCAGAAGTACCAAGCTCCTGAGTCGGGAATGTGCTCGGTGTGTGCCTTCCAGGAACAGCAGGTGGCCGTGCGGCCAGAGCAGAACAGAGGGAGCGTGTGAGTGAGCAGGGGGGAGTGAAGTTGCTAGGAACCAAGCGTGTAAACAAATAAATGCCTCCACATTTACACACACCCACAAGGGCCTGCTTCTAAGGTGTGTGGTCATGAGGTGCGTGTTGCCTCTGCGTGTCTCTCTGTGGCTCGGTGTGGTCATGTCTGTGTTTCTGCATCTGTGTGAGTGTGCATGTCAGTGTGTCCAGCTATGTGCATGTGCGTTTCTGTGCATAAGTGTGTTTCTTTGTGTGCCCATGGGTATAACTATGTGTATCAGTGTAGGTGTCTTCTGTATGAGTATGTGTGTTTCTGGGTGTGCCTATGTGCAACTCCATACATTTGCATGTCTGTGTGTGTAAGCATGAGTATGTATGTCTTGGTGTGTGTTTCTGTGTGTTTGAACGAGTACACACTTGCATCTCTGTGCATGAGTGTCTGTGCGTATCAGTGTGTGTTTGTGTGTATATGTATGTGGGTTTCTGCCTGTGCGTGTGTGTCTGTGGGGTGGGGCCTCCAGGCTGAGGCCTCGTGTTAGGGATGGAGGCCTATGCTCCCAGTGCATTGCTTCTCCTTCCCATAGTCTCCCTCCAAGCAGGTGCCCTGTAGACTGGACTGACCCTGTCAGAACAGGCATGGTAGGAGTTGGCCAGCACGGCCCAAGAACTCCTGCCTGCCTCTCTGACACGGGTCCCCACCCTCATCTGACTCCCCAGGACTGAACAAGACATCTTTTTTCTCCTGTGAGGCCTATAACGCCAAGGGGGTCACCACATCCCGAACAGCTATCATCACAGGTGACGGAAAAGGGAGCTGGGAGCTGGGTGTCAGGTGGTGTGGGGCTGGGGTCAAAGATCAGAGCTGGGGCTAGAAGGTAGGCTGGGGAGCTCTGGACAGAGACCCCCCTCAGATCAGCCCTTTCTCTCATCTCCACAGTGCTCCCACAGCGGCCCCGTGACCTCCGCTTGGTTTCCAGCCGGCCCACAGAGCTGGAAGTGGCTTGGACTCCAGGCCTGAGCGGCACCTACCCCCTCACCCACTGCACCCTGCAGGTGAGTCTCAGATTTTGCTAGCCTCAGTTTAAGACCCCCTTCCACCCACAAATACAAGCCCTCCGCCTCTCCCTGGGTAACCAGCCCTTCCCAGCCATGTGTGTTGAGAGGCAATACAGCCTTGGGTTAAGCCAGTTGTCCCAGCTTCAAATCCTGGCTCCACCAGCTTCTGGCTGCATGAGCTTGGCAGGTGACTTAAATGCTCTGGGTCTCAGTTCTCTCATCTAGAAAATGGGCATAATGGTAGCACCTACCCAAAAGGCTTGTTGTGAGAATTCAATGAGTAAACGCAAGTAACAAACTTAAAATTGTATCTGGAACATAGGAAATGTGCGATAAACCATTAGCTGTTTGCAGTTTCTTATCATATTAGTGGTCTTGACTCTAGCTGATTGGGAACCCTGAGACAGCAAGGCCAAGAGCCACCCCTGTGTCCACTGGGTACGCTCAACACTGCTTCTCCCACCTCAGCCCTGATCACGCCGGGCTGTCACTGGGTGGGGATGAGTCTGTCTCCCCACTGGATTGTGAGCCCAGGGAGGGCAGGGCCCGGCTGTCCCAGTCACCACTAGGTCCTCATTATCGCCTGGCTCAGGGCCAGTCACAGTAGGGAATTTCTGCTGAAGACTGCGTGACCCAGCTCAGATGGCCCAGACCCAGTCTTCTTCACCCAAGTTGCTTCCGCTGTAGAATAAGGAGAACAAATGCACAGATCTCTGAATCTGAGATCCAGTTCTGGCCCAAAGTTCTCTGTGATTTGGAAGTCAGTGGAACAGTGACCGTGATGGGAGGTGACAATAATTTATAATGGCTAACTTTCATTGAGCGCCATCTATGCGTTAGGCCTTGTGTGATGGCCCTATGCACACCCCCTTGTGTGTTCGTGACATATGGTCTATGTTCACACCCATTTTTCAGATCAAGAAATAGGCTCAGAGTATTTAAGCAACTTGCCCAAGGTCACAGCTAGGAAATGGCAGAGGTGGGATTCGAACCCTTGTCTCGCTAGACCCAAACCATGCTTCTTATCTCCTTAGAGACCCTTTAGAGACAGTGCTTGATTAGACAGCAGCTGTCTTTCCTACAATTGTGTGCCCTGGAAACAACCTCATTCACTTGTCATTTCAACCCTAGAAAGTAGTGGCTGTTAATCTTCCTGTTTTCAAGGAAAGGGATGAGAGGCCCAAGGAGGGTAAATGATCAGCCCCAGTAGCTAAAGAGGATGAAACTGGTTCAATCCCAAAGGCCAAGCCAGTCTGGGAGACCTCAAATGTCAGGTCAAGCATCAGCTGTACCCCCACCCTGTACCCATCCAGTGTCCACAGGAAAGCAGAAGTATGTCTTCTTCCCTCTGCGGGTCTCACTTCCTGCTGTGCACGGACTGGGGCTTAAGGGTTCACATGGGAAGGTCACAGGCATCAGGGAAAAGAGAAGTGGGGGTGGGCACGGGGGAGCTGACTCTCTGCATCCTTTTGTCCTAGCGGAGGTTCCTCTTCCCGTCTGCCACTAGGTCAGAGAACAGGCATGGGGACCGCCTCCCCCCATCCTGCTATCCACCATCTGCCCACCTTCTCCTCAGGCCTTAGGGTGGTATTGTCTCCACATGTGGGGGCTGTGTGACTTTGAGCAAGTGGTCGAACCTCTCTGGGCTTCTGTTTCCTCATCTGTAAAATGGGAATGAACAAAGAAATTGACCTCATAGGATGGTGGTAAGAAGTCACTGAGTTCACCCAAGCATGCACTGGACAGGGTGCTTGGCACACAGTTAGCTCTCAAGAAATGTTAGCTGCTGATATGATGTACAAAACAGGGTGTACTCCCCAGCTGTGGCCCCACCATCCTGACTGTGCTGGTCCTAGGAACCATGTGGGCATGCCAGCCTGTGCCACCGTGCAGGGTGGACGGAGTTGGACCCTTGTTGCCAGGCAACCTCTCTCTCTCTCTCTCTCACACACACACACACACACACACGATGCTAATAATGGCAAACACTCAATACATTTGGTCACTCTTCTAAATACCTAGGAGTGACATTCCAGGCCACCCTGAGAAGTAGGGAGCCATTGTTGTACCCCATATTACAGATGAGAAGACTGAGGCTCAGACAGGGAACGTCTTGCCAGAGGTGGCTTTTGCAAGTGATGAGAGAACCACATGGTACAGCTGGGTGGCCTCTTCGCTTTGCAAATGCAGGTGCCCATGGAGCATGAGAATGAAGCTGTGACATACGTACACACAGGCATACATCCAGCTTTGCAAAGCTGTGTAACAACGAGGACCACCATTGGGCCTTGTCTGACTGCTGGTGTGATTGTGTGCCTGTCCTGTCCTCATGCCCTCATGCCCTGTCCCCATATTCCTCTCCCAGGCTATGCTGTCAGACGACGGAGTGGACGTCAGGCTGGGAGAGCCAGACCCCCCAGAGGAGCCCCTCGCCTTTCAAGCATTCGTTCCCCCTCACCAACTATGGCTGGACAGCCTCCGTCCTCACAGCACTTATCACATCCGGCTGGCGTGTGCCAGTAGCCAGGGCTCCTCGCTCTGGACCCACTGGCTTCCTTTGGAGACCCCTGAGGGAGGTAAGTAGCTGGTGAGGGGAGATGTTGCCTGCTGCCCCTCTGGGCTTTGCTCACGTCAGTATTACCCCCAGCACCTCCTCTCACCCATTTACCCACGTGGCTTCCATCTCCTTCCCATCCAGTCCCCACCACTCAGCACTGCGCTAGCACCTCTCCCAGACCTCCTCGCTGTGCTTCTCTGCTCTGGGGCACCTGCATGAGTGGCCCCGCGCATGCCCTTTGCTCCTTGCCTCTACTTCCTGGGGACAGGGGTGTTCAGGAAGAGGCAGGGATGCCAACGTCCCCTCTTTCCTGTCCTCCAGTGCCCCTGGGCCCCCCCGGGAACGTTAGTGCCATGCGGAATGGGAGCCAAGCCATCGTGCGTTGGCAGGAGCCAGTGGCACCCCTGCAGGGCACCCTGTTAGGGTACCGCTTGGCCTATCGAGGCCAAGACACCCCCGAGGTGGGTGCTGCTGGCTGGGGTGGGGTGGAGGAGCTGGGGAGGAGGGGAGTGGGGAGAAGACGACAGGGCAGCCGCGGACAGTTGTGCAGGCTGGGGGATGCCTGATCATCCCATGCCCAAGAGAGCACATTGTGGGGAGGTCAGAGAGCTCCAGGTGAGGGTCAGGGCATCGTTATTTATGAGTCATTGTCAAAAGCAGTCTAGCAGACACTTGTTACTAGGATGATTTTATAGCAGGTAGTTGTATATAGCATTTTGTGGAAGCACTGCCTTTTCTCATTTGCACAAAGGTGCTGTCTGTGCAAACAGCCTCCCTGGTGTGGAGAGAGAGGGTGGGACTTAGAAGGGAATGGAGCGATGAGGACAAAGAGGTGAGAATTCAGATCTCCAACAAAAGTCCTGTGTGCAAGAGCACTGCTGTGGGACATGAGGACACAGCAGTGAATGAGATGAAGTCCTGTCCTGAAGGAGCGGATGCTTTCGTGGGCCGGGGATAGAGAAACGGAAATGAAAGGGATAGGGATGAAGGACAGGACGAGGAAGGGAGGAGGTGCTAGAGATGAGGTTTCCAGAAGGCTTGGGGAGTTAAGGCCAAGGGTGAAGGCTGAAGAGTTAGGAACCTGATTCCACATCTGCATGTCCTAGGTACTGATGGACATAGGGCTAAAGCAGGAGGTGACCCTGGAGCTGCGGGGGGACAGGACGGTGCCCAACCTGACAGTGTGCGTGGCGGCCTATACCGCCTCTGGGGATGGACCCTGGAGCCTCCCTGTGTCCCTGGAGCCTTGGCGCCCAGGTAACTCCAAAGCCACGTCAGCCCCCTTCAAACTACCCACAGGGACCTTGTGCCTTCCAGATGCCCCTGACTTGCGCTCGGCAACTTTCAGTGCTACCCCAATCCAGGCTCCGTTCCTCCCCAGAACCTTGCTGAGCCTCACACCCTCACGCGTCACACGGGTCTTGCTCTCCCTGAGCACGCCTTCCCTCTGTCCTCTCTTCTCACAGGACAAGGACAGCCAGTGCACCAGCTGGGTAAGGGCTCTCACGCTCCCTCTCCTCCTTCCCTTCCTTCCACACCCAGTGAGGACTCCATCACCACGCACATACTTTTGCACATCCCTTTCATGTTTCTCAAACTCATCACTCTGACCCTCTGTTTCTTGGGTTTGTGTGGTCCCTGATGGGGGTGCCTGGCAAAGCCCAGCATACTGTAGGTGGTCGGTAGGTGGATGGATGAATGGAAAAAACGGATGGTTGGATGGATGGATAAACAGATGAGTTATCCCCCTCACATTCATCCCTCTCAAATATTTCTCAACAATTCTCAAACATTCCTCCTATACTCACTGTACCCGCCTAGCCCTGTTCCAGTCCACCTCTTATAACTCATCCCGCTGTCCTTGAATAGCTCTCACATGCCTTCCTGCATTCATCTGCACACCCTTGCACACTAATGCACCTCTCTTTCTGTGCATCCCATCATAATCCTTCACACCTCACACACACGGCTCCCAAACCCAGTGCATGCCCACACGTCTCATTCACAAACTCTGTATGTTTTTAACACACTCAGTCACTGTGCCTCACATCGCAAACACTGGAAAACTTTCAGTCTACACTACCCCACATTCTATACGTCTTCTTCCTCACTCATCCAACTCCTTATATGTTACTCCATCACTCCTAGGCAATCCTAACCTACTTTCACCCTCTCACATATCCATACCAACTCCTAGTACACTTAGCACACACCCATTCTCCATTTCTTACACACCCACTCCCACTTTTTTGGCACATCGTCTGCTCCTTATCTGCCCATCTCACATTTTTTTTAATTTTTTAAATTATATTTATTTATTTAGTTTTAGAGAAGGGGGGAGGGAGGGAGGGAAATGTCAATGTGTGAGAGAAACATTGATGGGTTGCTTCTTGCACAGCCCCAACCTGGAACCTGGCCCACACTCCAAGTATGTGCCTTGACCAGGAATCGAACTGGTGACCTTCTGTTTTGTGGCATGATGTCCAACCCACTGTGCCATGCCAGTCAGGGCCCTTTCCACATTTTTATTAACATCCTCATTGCACACTCTTCTCACACCAAAGTTAATTCTTATAAATCACTCCTCACTCCCTGTATCTAAAACTCCTTGAATATTGCCCACTTGCATGACCTGAGTTCCTCCAACACCCATTGTACTCTGTACACACTCCTTTGCACATCACACCCCCTTTGTACATTTATTTGCTTAACTCTCATCCTCGCTTTGTGAGGGTGCTTCCGTAGTCATTGCATGCTCCCCCCAAATACTTCTTGGTCATTTATCTCAGGAGCCTCACAGCCCTTGCACGTTTATTGCCCGTGCCTCGTGCACCCATTTTATATTGCCTGCATTCTCTCCCCCACTCACCGGATTTTCCACGCCCAAGTTCTCCCTCCTTGCACAATGATCACACATTTCTATACAATTTGTGATTTACTCACGCCCATCTCATGTTCATCCAGCCATCCTTGCATTGTTATAACCCATCCTGCACAAGTCTCTCACTCCCATCCCACACTCATCACACACTCCTCAAATGTCTATCCCACTCTCCACTGACCTTACCCACCCTGAAAGTGTCAAACTCCTACTGGAACGCTCACTCATGTCACATCCATTGCATGCCCTGCCCAGCCCTGCCCAGCCTCCCCAGATATGTGAATGCTCCTATCACGGGCCTCATCAAATATGTCCACGTCTGCCTCCCTCCAACATCGCCCCTTTGGGTCCCAGGGAGATGGTCCCAGGGCCTCAGCCATGACCTGTCCCCCGTGCCCCTGACAGTGAGTGAAACTCCAGCCCCCTCCTTCTCGTGGCCCTGGTGGTATGTACTCCTGGGAGTAGTTGTGGCTGCTGCCTGTGTCTTCATCTTGGCCCTGTTCCTCATCCACCGACGGAAGAAGGAGACACGCTACGGGTGAGTTGGAACTCCATGGGTAGGGAGGCCCATGTGGACTAAGGTGGAGAACCTGGAGGCAGGGAGACCATGAAGAGGCTGGTGCAGGAGGAGAGATCGCCAAGAATTAGAATGAGGGCAAGGGTCTGGGGAATGAATGGAAGGAAGAAAGTAGCAGAGAAGTCCAAGGCATGCTCAACAAATGCTGGAGCACAGAGCAGGCAGGGCTCGGGGTCGGGATGGTGCTCGCCTTCACTGCTGATGGAAAAAGGGGTTCCACGTGGCTCTGCCCTGCCCTCACCTCCTCCCCATCCCCCCAGAGAGGTGTTTGAACCAACAGTGGAGAGGGGTGAGCTGGTGGTCAGGTACCGCGTTCGCAAGTCCTACAGTCGCCGGACCACTGAAGCCACCTGTAAGTGAACCCCATGCCTCTCTGCCCTGGTTTGGGGATAAATGACTGTAGAGATTTAGGGTTCTGTGCATGTGTAAACCAAACGTTTCCGAAGGCCTTGGAATACTAGGATGTTAGAACCACAGACCCAAAGACCAACAGAATTGAGGAACCACACACAACCTCAGAATAATAGAATCTTAGACACGGTCAATCGCGGAAGACCAGACCTCAGCGCAACAGGGTCTTAGAACAATGTGGTGGTGATGATGATATGATTATGGTGCTGATGACGACAGCCAACCCAAGTATTTCCTGTGTGACCAACACCGTTCTAAGTGCTCTACACCTACCGCTTAATCCTCAGAGCAACCCAGGGAGATAGGTAGGTGATTTGCACACACCCCCCCCATTTCCGAGATTAGGAAACTGTGGCCTACCATGGTTCAGAAACTGAACCAACACGGTTCAGCTGGGATTCTCACCCAGGCAGTTTGACTCTAAAGTCCATCCTCTTTATGCCTCTTGAAATCCTCCAATGTTAGCGAAGTAGACTAGACCTTGGCCTGAAAAAATTATAAGCTCAGCATTGTAGACCCTGAGGATCTTGGAAATCATAGACTCTTAAAAACCATAGGCTCTGTGTTGGAGGATTGTTGAGTGATGGAGTGTCCCAGCTAAGGAAGGACCTCAGAGGGCACCCAGTCAAATCCCTTCATCTTTCACTTTAGGGAAACTTTAATCCGGGGTGGGGGGGGAGAGGACAGAGTTAGGTCTCCTCCTAGCACACAGTGAGAGGGCTGCCAGGCCCCAGGGATACATCAGAAGGGGCTGGGAAAGCCATTAATTTAAGAGGAGAAGGAAGCAGGTCACCCTGATCTAATGGATTCACAGTCAGCGGCCATTCTCAAAGTGAGATCCAGTCCCTGGGGGTCCCCGAGATCTTTGCAGGGGGCCCGTGAGGTCAAAACTATTTTCAAGACACTTTCTGCCCTTTTGCCCTCTCATTCTCTCACGAGGATTCCGTGGAGTTTTCCAGAAGCTCACTGATACATGATGATGTCATCCCTCTGTTGCTTGACAGAGTGTGGGCTTCCGTGTATTTTGTGTTCCAGAAACCTATGCATTTTCATTTGGAACACAGTGAATATCAATACACAAGAGCTCTCTGCAGTTCTCAGTAATTGTGAGAATGTAAAGGGGTCCGGAGGCCACTGAGTTTAGGAACTGTTTCTATCCGGCACACGGAAGTGGATTCATTACAACGGCACACAACAAGTACGATCAGCTGCCTCACAGACAAAAGAAGCTGGACACAAATGAGAGCATAATATGTGACTGCATGTTTGTCACATCCCCAGAGAGAGAGAGAAGGCTGAGCTGTGGAAAGAGAGGTCAAGGAAGTGGCCATCCCCGAGAGGGCAGGTCCTAGTCTGCCCTTCATCTGGGTGCTGGTTAACTGTTGTGTTGGTTTGTGCGAATTCATCGAGCTGCTTGCTCTCTTATGATTTGTGCAGACTATATACCTCAATACAACGTTCATATATATTTTTAACAACTGGTATGGCGGGATGCTGACCAATCAGGGCGCCCACTGGTGTGAGATTATGTGACAGGCTCCAACCCGTTAGCTGCCCCTCTTGCAGGAGATTCTGGGGGGCCTAGAGGAGGAGCGAGGGTGGGGGTGCTCAGGGCACTAGCTCATTTTGAATGGATGCAGAAGCATCTCAGTATTGTAACAATGGGTATGTGCCCACTGGTGAGCGGCACCTGAATGTCAGCCCAGCTCTGTGGGTCTGTCCGCCCCCACCCCCCACGCAGTGAACAGCCTGGGTGTCAGCGAGGAGCTGAAGGAGAAGCTGCGGGACGTGATGGTGGACCGGCACAAGGTGGCCCTAGGGAAGACCTTGGGAGAAGGTGAGCCCCCCCCCCCGCCCAGCACACATACACACCCTTGCACCCTGGCGTCTTTCACTTCCCCACACCTACCCAACCACAAGAAATGCAGTCCCCATGCGCCGCCCTGAAGTCAGGGTCTCCCTCTCTCTGGTCCCCTGTAGGAGAGTTTGGAGCTGTGATGGAGGGCCAGCTCAACCAGGATGACTCCATCCTCAAGGTGGCTGTGAAGACGATGAAGAGTGAGTATGTGCACATGTGAGGGACCCCGTCCCCCAGCCTAGACCTTTTCCCTGTGCCCTGGAGGAGGCAGGAGAACAGAAAAGGTAGCAGCAAATTAGCCCCACCACAGGACCTCCGTGTTTCCAGGCAGGAAATGAAGTTCATGCCAGGGACTTCAACGGAAGACAGTGGATATGGGGAGATTACGGCAAAGGTGTAGGAAGGACTGACTGAAGGAACGCCTGAGACCATGAGACAACCTGCAGATGAGCAGCAGCAGTCCCTTCCACCTCTGGGCCTGAAGGGCAGAGAGAGGGAGTGGTGTTACCAGAGCCCATGTCCAGGGATGCTCGGCAGGATTTGGGGATCACAGAGTTAGGGGCAACCTTGTGGGAGCTTAAAACACAAAGGAGACCCAGCCACCAGCGCGCAATACTGGAAGCAGAAACAGACGAGGTGAAGTACCCTGGCTTCTCTCCTCCACCTCCCACGAGTGCCTCCCATTGGCAAACTCCAACAGGAAACCAGCAGGAAAGGGAGCCTGCTAATGTAGTTTTCAGAGACCAGCCCCCTGTGACATATAGCAGAGCAGGGAAGGTCTGAAATGAGGTACAACTGGCTTCGTCATTTACCAGCTGTTGTCGCAGGCAAGTGACTATCCCTCTTGGAGCCCTCCATTCCTCACGTGGAAACAGAATCGTGATGGCCCTGCCTCCTAAGATGTTGTGAGGCAAAGCATTAATCCTGGGGTAGAATGTAGCACAGGCAGTTAACATGGACTGTGCCTATATTATTTATATCATCAGAGAAGGTGGGAGCCAGTCCAGGGTCACACAGCACAGGAAGTCCACAGCAAGTAGGCTTTCCACAGGGTGGGGGAGGGGGGAAGCATCCAGGGTCAGGCTGGGGCTGGAGGTGAGGGAGGAACCACCCTTTCTGAATCACAGGGGCTAAAAGCTTGGGCTATGGAGTCATCACTCAGTTACTCACTCGCTCGTTCATTTTTTTTTAAAAAAAGATTATATTTATTAATCTTCAGAGAGAAGAGAAGGAAGGGAGAAAGAGAAGGAGAGAAACAGGGATCTGTTGCTTGCTTGCGCACCCCTAACTGGGGACTGGCCCACAACCCAGGCACACACCGTGACTGGGAATTGAACCAGCGACTTTTCGGGATGAGCCACTGTCCTGAGCTGTAAAACAAGAAAACTCATGTGCCTCCCCTCCCCCCACCCACGGCTGTTGGAAATGTGTTGGGACTCAGCCTGTTGTGGTTAGCGTGGTGGGTGCACATGGACCTGGAGGATTTAACCTGACTTTAAATTCTGCCTATGCCACTGGCAAGCTGTGTGTGCCCTCAGACAGGTTCCTTAACCTTCCAGGCTTGGTTTCCCAGCCTTCCAAATGGAGAGCACAATAGGAACACCTCGGAGGGTTCAATGAGTTAATCCGTGTAAAGCCCCCGAATATAACGCCTGGCACTTAGCAATCACGTTTGGTGAAGAAGATGATGACGATGGTGATGATGGGGAAGAAGGAGGGAGGCATACTCCCCTCCCCCTTTCCTCTCCCATCCCCTCCTTCTTACCCCCCTTCCTCTCTCCCCCAAGTTGCTATCTGCACAAGGTCAGAGCTGGAGGATTTCCTCAGCGAAGCTGTCTGCATGAAGGAATTTGACCACCCAAATGTCATGAGGCTCATCGGTGAGGAGTGGTGGATTTCGGGGGGGCCTAGAGGCCATGTGGAAGCAACACTGGAGGGAGGACCCCTCTGGCACTGAAAAGATCAAACCTCCAGGCTCCCTGTTCCCCCTCCCTCAGGGTCAGCAAGCTCTCCCCTCCTTCCCTCCTCAGCCTGGAATGTGACCTCTGACCTTTCCCAGAAATAGCTGAGGTCCTCAGGAGGGCTGGGGAAACATTCCCGGGAACAGTGCTAGAAATCGCTTCTCTGAAGCTGGGTCCTTGCCGCTCCGGCCCCACCGACAATTTGGAGGCCAGATTTGAGGGAGAGGGACCCGCAGAGCTGGGCGAGGGGGGGCGGCTTCACTTTCTATCCAGCTGGGGTGACAGGGCCGCCTTGGGGGCTCAGGTGTCTGCTTCCAGGGTTCTGAGCTAGAAGGCTTTCCGGCACCAGTGGTCATCTTACCTTTCATGAAACACGGAGACCTACACAGCTTCCTTCTCTATTCTCGCCTTGGGGACCAGCCAGTGGTGAGGGGCCTTTAACTGTCTCCATGTGTGGATGGAGTACCCACCAGGGACCTGGTGCTCCTCAGACGCTGGGAAGACGATGGTGACCCACCGCTGGCTCTCGTGGAGCAGTCTGCTGGGGCGGGGGGATGGGAGGCATCAGTAAGCCAGGTAACAAGTACATAAGCAAGGTAATTTGAGTGCTAGTAAGAAATTATAGAGGAGGATGAAGGATAGCAGGCCAGGCAATTAGTCTGGATGGACAAGGAGGTCTCACTAAGGAGGTAGCCTTGAAGGAGGGGTCAGCTGGTAGGAGGCGAGGAGATCGGGGAGGAAACAACCCTGGAGGGAACAGCGTTGGTAAAGGCTCAGTGCTGGGAGGAAGCATGACTCGTCTGAAGACCAGAAAGGAGGCCCTTGGGAGGAGTATAAATTGAGGGTGAGACTGGGAAGAGATTGAGGTAAGGAGGAAGGCAGGATGGGATTATGTAGGGTCTTGTTGAAAAGGGTTGAATTCTTGGAGTCACGGGAAACCGTTGCTGGGCAGAGCTAGGCACACACGGGAAGGGAGAAGGGATGGATCTTGGGGACTTTGCTGACCTCTGTTCCACCCCCTCCTGCCCTGGCTCCCCAGTTCCTGCCCACGCAGATGCTGGTGAAGTTCATGGCAGACATTGCCAGCGGCATGGAGTATTTGAGTACCAAGAGATTCATACATCGTGACCTGGCTGCCAGGAACTGCATGTGAGTGTTGAGCCTTCCAGGGACCCCCATTGCCCCTTCAGGGACCTCCTTCCCTCCTGTCCAGGATGGAAGAGGGGGCTAGGCGCACATATACCCCTGGTGCAGGTCAGAAGTCAGAACAGGAATAGACAGGTGAGCAAGGAGGTTGGGGAAGGCTTCCTGGAGGAGGTGGGCCATGAACTGACATCTTAAAGGAATATTTAAATGTGGAGAGAGAAGAAGCAAGAGAGTGGATTCAGTGGGCAGCGTGAGGGGAGTAAAGGGGACGAGGGGACCAACGAGAGTGGTGACAGTTAAACCTCATGCCTGTCCCCCTCCACTCCGAGTGTTTTGCCTGAGGCTGCCCTTGGGAGGAGCCCTGTTGCATAAGGAGATTAGACGCCCCCCTCCAAATCAATGAATGTGTGTGCGCGTGCATGTGTAAACACAGGCTCGGAATATTAGACTCATAACAGTGTTGGGCTCCTCGAAATTGGAGCTAGACAATCAGAGAATCTTCTATAAAATATGTAAATTGTTCACAACTGTCAGAAATATGAACATTTCTTTATCCCTCCCCTTTTCATTTTAAAAATCCCAACCCTACAGAAAAGTGTAAAGAACCGCACAGCAAACACCCCTGTACCCGCCTTGTTGAGACTCTCCTCTCTTCCCGGCCTTTCCCTCCCCTCGGCCATCGGAAAGTGAGGTGCCACATGGTGGCCCTTTGTCCCTGAACCTCCCGTAGGCATGCCTAAGAACAAGGAATTATGCCTAAATAATCGCAACTCTGTTATCACACCTAAGAATTATCAATAAGTACTTAACCCAACCTAATATCCCATCCCTATTCAAATTATTTTTTTAATATTTTATTTATTTATCTTTAGAGGTGAAGGGAAGGAGAGAGGAAGAGAAACATCAATGTATGGTTGCTTCTCATGCATCCCCTGCTGGGAACTTGCCCCTGCCGGGAACTGGCCTGCAACCCAGGCGTGTGCTCTGACTGGGAATCGAACCGCGATCGTCTGGTTCGCAGGCCCGTGCTCAATCCACTGAGCTACACCAGCCAGGGCCTATCCCTATTCAAATTCTTCCAACTGCCTTCTGAAATGTCTTTAGGTCTATTTCCCCCTGAATCAGGACCCTGTTAAAGCTTCCCACGTTGTGTTTGGTTGACTTGCCCCTTAGGTTTCTTTTAATCTGGCGTGGTCTCCTCACCACCACCCGTCTGTATTTTTATGACATATCCCTTTGGAATTGACCAGGCTGGATGTCTTTTAAGGTGTCCTGTATATAAAATATGTGTTTCCTTGTGGTGGCATTTGCCTTGTCCCTCTGTTCCCTGTGTTTCCTGTTCAGGGGAAAGTAGCTCTGAAAGCCCGAATGGACTCAGTCGCAATGGCAATTCCTTTATTTCTGTGACTTGGGCTGATCCAAGTCAAGCTCTCAATGTAACAATGACCCTGAAAATCAGAGTGAAAATTGTGGTGCACCTGTGACTTTTAAGTTGAAATATGGGACTGCTTCCTGACGTAGCTGGCGACTGGCCACTACCACAAGCCATCCAGGTGCTCCACAGCCAGCAGCCTAGATGCCTGACCACCATCCCTCTCCACCCCATCCCATGACCCTTGGAGCCCCCCTGGCCCATCTGCAGGTTGGTGGTCAGGCATCACCTAACTCCTGGCCTGTCGGGGCCTCCAGGGTCTCTCCTGAGGCCCAAATGATTGATCACTGCCCAAAGCCCATCACCCTGGCTAGAAACCACCAACCCTTAAAAAAATAGAATCCCAGCAACGCAGCTGTAAGAGTCAGGGAAACTTCTATCTACATAAAGTACAAAACAAGGAAAAAATAATCCAGGCTGTTAGAAGTAAAGATCATGGTGACCCTTGGAGAGAGAGTTACAGGAAGGGAGCACTGGTAATGTGTTTCTTTCTATTTCCTACTTAAAAAAAATCAACAAAGAGCCCTGGCTGGGCGCCTCAGTTGGCTGGAGCTTCATCCCATAAAGCAAAAGTTGCAGGTTCAATTCCCAGTCAGGACACATATCTGGGTTGGGGTACAGATAGAAGGCAACCAACCAATGTCTGTCTCTCACATTGATCTCTCTCTCTCTCTCTCTCTCAAATCAGTAAACATATCCTCAGGTGAGACTTAAAAACAAATTGATGTACATAATTGAGCTGTTTGAATACACTTTCCTTCTTCAAAAAAATGTTTATTTTAGATATAAAAATACACACGTCTTACGTGTGCGGCTCAATGAATATTTACATGCCTGTGGCCCCATGGTTAAACAGCCACCACTGGATCGACATAAAAAGCACTTCAGGGCCCCAGCCGGCTCCCTGACGCCCTTCCCAGTAGCTGTCCCTAAGGGACACAAGGGATAACCCCTCTTCTAGACTTCTGTCACACCAGCTTCTGGTACATGTCCTTAAAATGTCATATAAATGGAATCATGAAACTTGTAGACCTTCATGTCTGGCTTCCTTCGCTCGGCATGATGTTTTTGAGATGAGTCCGTGTCATGCGTGTGTGTGTGTGTGTGTGTGGTGTGTGTATCAGTAGTTTGTTCTTTTTCTTTGCTGTGTAATATTCCTTGTATGGATATGCTACAATATCCTGTTTCTTCATCTGGGTACAGGGTCCATGGTGTGTTTGTGAAAATTCAGCGCGCTCCTCACTAAAGATGTGTACATGTTTCTATATATATATTAGACATTAAGAGAACAGTTTTGGTTTGTTTTTAAATCAAGGAATCAAACCCAAGGAGCTTATGAAGGCCCTTAGGATCTGGCAAAAAGCCAGAGCTGAGAAGGCCCTCAGTAGCTTTTTGTCCTGCCCTCATTCTATTGAGGAAACAAGAAGTAACACAGTTCTCTCTGCCTCTGGGGGAAGGAAGGGAGACAGACCCCTACCCACGAGCAGGAGCCAGGTTGGGAGATAAAGATATGCCTGAGAACAAAGGCAGGCTTCCTGGTGGAGGCAGCTGATACCACGTGCAATGACCCTGTCCCCGACTCCAATCCTGGCAGGCTGAACGAGAACATGTCCGTGTGTGTGGCGGACTTTGGACTCTCTAAGAAGATCTACAACGGGGACTACTACCGCCAGGGACGCATTGCCAAGATGCCAGTCAAGTGGATCGCCATTGAGAGCCTGGCTGACCGTGTCTACACCAGCAAGAGCGACGTGGTACGTGCACCTGGGACAGGAGGGGGGAGCAGCAGGATGGTGCCCGGTCATCTCACACCGTCCCTGGGCTCACAGGGCACACTGTACCAGGTCCTCACGGGCTACCCTCGCCTGGGGTGTGGTGGGTGGCTGTGAACAGTGGTATGGACGTGCCCCGGATATGTGCAGGCCATGTGTGCCTGGTGGCAGGTTCTACATGGGACGTGTGGACAGTGCGGGTTAGCAGCCAGAGTGTGGAGGGTGGCACAGGAGACCACCTGTCCGTTAAGTGTGTAAATGTGTGCCTGGTGAGCGAGTCTGTGTGTGCACAAAAGTTACCTGAATGTGCACATGAAGGTGCGTTGGGGGTGTCTTTGTGCAGCAGAGACACTTTAATTCTCTCCCCTCTGCCCTCCACAGTGGTCCTTTGGGGTGACAATGTGGGAGATCGCCACCCGGGGCCAAACCCCGTACCCGGGAGTGGAGAACAGCGAGATTTATGACTACCTGCGTCAGGGGAACCGCCTGAAGCAGCCTGTGGACTGCCTGGATGGACTGTGAGAACCCTTGGGACCCCCAGCCCCACCCAATCTCAGATTTCATTCCGAAACCTTGAGCACCCCACCTGGCCCCGATTTGTCCAGAACCCTCTAGGACCTGTACAGAATCCCTCAGACTGTTGAGGAGGCCACCTGCCTGCTCACCACAGTGTGAATTAACAAAAGGCGTGAGAGGGTATGAATGAGAAGTAGGCACCCTTTGCTCCTCTGCCTTGTGCGTGGGGTGTGGGCTGGATCCGCCCCCTCCGCCAGTCACGCATGAGCAGTGAATAACTGCACAACCTTCCTGGGGGGGGGGGCCTGCCTCTGAGCCCCCCACTCTCACAGAATTCTAATCCACCCCAAACTCCTGATCCCCGACGCTTTCCCCAGATGCTCTCCGATACCCAGGACCCTCTGCAAAACCCTTTGTGTTGTTACATTGAGCTTCTCCAAACTTTCGAATCTCCTCTGAGAAGTTCTCAGGCTCCTTGGAGATAGTGCTTATCAAACTTTGTCATCTCTTGACACCCAGAAGAGCAGAACATTTATCCAGTACTCAGGGGGTAAGGAGATGATGCCCTTGGGTCAGGAGAGGCCAGCCCGGGGCTGCAGACTCCCCAGGTCCTCCTCGAGTTTCCAGGAGCACAGGGGAGTAAGAATAACAGCTACTGTTTCTATAGAACTTACTAGAACGCACTGTCTTGGGTGCTTTGCATGTATTCATTCATTTGGTCCTTACAACGGCCACATGAGGTAGGCTAGTACCATTATTATTCCCATTTTCAGGTGAAGGAACTGAGGCCCACCGAGAGGTAAATCACCTGCCAGAGGCTGCCGAGCTGGTGTATTAGTTATCTAGACCCCTAAATCCAGGAGCTTAAAACAACAAGTATTTATTACCTCACGGTTTCTGAAGATCGGAGTCTGGGAACAGCTTAGCAGGGTGATTCTGAATTAGGGTTTCTCGTGAGGCTGAAGCCAAGATTCAGGGCGAGTCTCAGTCAGGGTGTCTAATGACATTAGAGTCCGATGGGGCGGCAGCCGCCTGGACACTGGGACTAGAGATGGTTTTCAAGGCGGTCCACTCGTGTGGCTATGGCGCAAGGCCTCAGTCCCTTGCTACACAGACCCGGCTGTAGGACGGCTTGAGCTTCCTCACTGCATGGCGGCTGGCCTCCCCGAGATGAGCATTCTAAGAGAAAGAGCAAGGAGGAAAAGCACAGTGCCTTTTATAGTCTCAGAAGTCTCTCTCTCTCTCTGTCTCTCTCTCTCTCTCACACACACACACACACACACCCATAGCTGCCGAATCGAGTCAAGAATCGAGTCAAGAGGTCCAGCCCACACTCGAGGGGAGAATAATTAGGCTCCATTTTTTTTAATCCTCACCTGAGGACATTTTTCCACTGATTTTTAGAGAGAGAGCAAAGGGGAGAGAGTGGGGGAGAGAGACAGAGACAGAGACAGGGGAAAACACTGATGTGAGAGAGAAACATCCATTGGTTGCCTCCTGTAGGCTCCCCAACCAGGGATCGAACCAGCAACCTAGGCGTGTGCCCTGACCGGGAATGGAACCGTGACCTTTCCATGTACAGGACGATGTTCCAACCAACTGAGCCGCACTGGCCAGGGCTAGGCTCCATCTTTTGAAGAGAGGAATGTCGGGGAATTTGAGCACATGTTTTAAACCAACACCGCTTACAAATCTTCGATACCAGTCTGTTCTGGGGAGCCATACTGGAAAGCTCTGGTCTAGCAAACCCTCGCCAGACCACCACCCCATACCCAGAGAGGTTCCCCAAGACCCTTCCCAGCTCCCGAGTATCCCAGGAACCCCTCAGAAACTCGGGAATTTCTCAGCCCCCTTTATGCCCCTCAACTGCTATAGTTTCCTCCAGTCTCATGAAATGTCTTTGGTCCCCTGAGTATCCTCGATTTGCCCCCAGACGCCCAGAATACTCCCCTTCTAAGGCCCTGCTCAGTTCCCCACCCCTCATTTTGCTGTCCTAGGTATGCCCTAATGTCCCGGTGCTGGGAGCTGAATCCCCAGGACCGGCCGAGTTTTGCAGAGCTGCGGGAAGATCTGGAGAACACGCTGAAGGCCCTGCCCACGGCCCAGGAGCCTGATGAAATCCTCTACGTCAACATGGACGAGGGTGGGAGTCACGCTGAGCCGCCCGGAGCTGCCGGAGGAGCTGACCTCCCAACTCAGCCCGATCCTAAGGATTCCTGCAGCTGCCTCACTGCCGCCGAGGTCCATCCCGCCGGACGCTATGTCCTCTGCCCTTCCACAGCCCCTGGCCCCACCCTGCCTGCTGACAGGGGCTCCCCAGCACCCCCAGGGCAGGAGGATGGAGCCTGAGACAACCCTCCAACTGAGACTTCCTCTCAGGACCCAAGCTAGGCACTGCCACTGGGGGACCTCCCCCGCCACATTCTCATTCCGGGCCTTACCTCCACCTGCAGCCCTCCTTTCCTGCCAGTTCCACTTCCACCCCCCAAGATCTTCTCCCTTTCCACACCTCAGTGTCCCCATGAGGGTTGGACTGCAATCCCTAAGGGTCCCCTAGGTCTTACATTCCAAGATTCTGGTTTCTAAGGTTTAAAGAGTTTAGGTTCTAGGTTTCAAAGATACTCTGAATCTGTGGCTCTAAGGACCAGAAATTCCAAAGTCTCTAATTCTAAAATGCTAAGGTTCTAGGCATGGAAGTTCTAAGACCTCGGTTCTAAAGTTCTGAGATTCTATGGCACTAGATTCTTCTGGTTTTAAGATTCTTGGTAAAACCTGTAAGTTTTGGGCTTTTAAAGTTCTAAGATTCTAGGGCTAGGCACTAAGACTCTGCGATGCTAGATTTTATTTTCCTTAGGGTATAAGATTCTAGATTCTAAAATTCTACAATTCTAAATGTGGAGGTTCTAAACTTTGATGTTCTAGGCCTCTTAGAGTATAAATCCTTTGGCTGACTCTAGATTCTAGAGCATAAAGCTTCAAAATGTTATCTTTTCAAGTTCTAAAATTATAGTTATGGTCAATTACAGGGTCTAAGGCTTTATGATCCTCCAAGCTCTTGTTATGAGACTCTGGATTCTAAAGGTCTAAGATTCTAGAATCTGCAATTCAAAAGTTCTAAGAATCTACAGATGGGGATTCTGAGGTGATGTTCTAAGACTTAGTCTAAGAACCTAGAGTCTCTGTGCCTAAGATTCAAGATCATATGCTTCCAAGGTCTAGATCATCAAACTGGGAGATTCGAATGTTCACTTTCATATTCTGAGGCATTCCAGATTCCATCGGTCCAAGATTCTGGATCTTCAGCATCGAAGGTATAAGGCTCTACAGTCAGTCATGACTAACTAGACACCAAAGTTCTAATCATTTCTAATGTTGGACACCTTTAGGTTCTATGCTGCATTTTACCTTTCTATGATTTTAGTTAAGAGTCCAAGAATCCACAGTTCTAGATCTTAAGACTCTAAGCACTCTAGTTTTAAGATTCAAATGCTGCAAGATTTTAAAAGTCTGCAGGTCTAGAACTCCAAGTTTCCAAGGTTCTAACTTTATATTCTTCTGTTTGACCATCCCCAAGCCACCTCTGCTTCCTCCTACCCTCGTGTGGGGGTGTGCTCCCCTGAAGCCTGTGCAATGCATTAGGGATGTCTCCTTTCTCCAGGGGATAATCTTTCTCTTTTTGGGCCATGCTGCCCCCCTGAGCCAGTCCCTCATACCCCGTGTACAGAGTGTGGACTCTGGCACCTCCAGAGGGGCTTAGGTCACATAAAACTTTGTAAACACTTACGCCTGTTCTTGTTTGGATTCAGCAGTCATGTGGTCTCCCTGGGAACTCAGCTTCCCCATCAGTAAAAAGAAGGATATGATGGGTTGTAGGAGTTCTCCCCTCTATAAAGAAGGTAGAAATGAACATACACATAGACAAAAACTAATGCAAGGAAAGAAATGCAGATTCTCCACACCCCATAAGGAATAGGCACATAAATACAGGATCACACAGAGACACCATCCCCTAAAGTAGCAAACACATGAATTCATGGGCATACTCAGGCACCCCTAGTCACAAACATCGCGACACTAAAATTCAGACACACAGAGTAACAGACACAAAATTACAGATACAAACATATACACAGGTGGATATTCACCAGAAACAGGAAGAGAGTAACACAAATAGACAAAGTTACACGAATACTTGGAGACACATAGAATGCAACAGGTACTCACAAACCCAAACGTTCAGATTCACATAGAAACACAGGCATAGAACACCGCCAATAACCCCCCCCCCCCCCCCCAAAGGAACTCTTGCCAAGAGGAGACCACGCTGGGTTTGGCACTCCTGGGTTTGTCTGCACCAGATGTGGCAGCGCCCGGACGCCCCCCGGTGGCGGCTCCTGAGAACCGAGAACAGTTCAATCCGGGCCACAAACTTTTTTAGGATAAATCTTTGTGGGAAGCTGGGAGGAGAAAGGAAGTCGAACGTGGGCGAGGGGCGGGGTGTCTGGACTGGAACCTCCGGGCCCACGTGAGTGTCTGTCCCGCTTCTGAGTGGGTGCTGTGTATCTAGGTTGCCGTAGTGTAAGCTTGTTGTGTAACTACCCTGTGTGTCTATCATTTGATGCCGCCTGCCCGTGCACACTTTAGTGGGCGCACCTACAGTGCAGTTTGGTGTATTGTCCCCTGGATTAATGCGTGTGATCTGATCTCACGGTCATTTGCTTACCTGTGTTGTGTGTGCCTTTGGCTTCATAGTGGTTGTGTTTTGTTTTTTGTGTTGTTGTTTTTTTGTGTGTGTGAGTTTAAGGTAAGGCTCAGTGGACAGCCGGCGTTTGCGTGTGTATATCGATTCTGTACCTTACGGGGAGTTTTGTGTCTTTTCAGTTAGAGGCGACAGGTGGTGCAGGGTTAGACACTGTGAAACTGTGGTGTTTGTATTTAGTAGCGTGAGACTTAGCTACCGACCTGTGTGTTTGTTTGAGCTTGTCAGTACGGACGTCAAACAACCAGATATACTGAATAGCAATTTAGAGGAATGGGGCTATAGACTCGCAAACTTCTGGAGGCCTTCCCCTAAGGTCGCGTGCACAGCGCCTATTCTACGTTAAAATACCAACTAGAGAGGAAGACGGCGGGCAAGCTATGATCGTGGAAAGAGGCACCCTACTGTTGCACTATTAAGGGGAGGGTACGTTTTCCTTTACAACTTTTCTCCCGTTGTTAGTCTAGTCTCTATCAAACCTTCAGGACTCTCTGAAGTCTGGGGGTTGCTTTTTGTATAAGGCCAACTGAGTATCTTCCAGATGAATGATTTATTTCTTTAATAACTATTTCATATACCTCCTTCCAGTGAAATTTGTGAGACCGTCCGCTGAAGAATGGCCTATCTGCTTAGCTTTTCCTGAAGCGATCAAACTGTACGAGTTTTAGTGAGATAAGACAATAATAGCGATTGGTGGGTATTTTGTTTTTGAAACCGCCCTAACGGCAAGGGGTTGGGTCCTTCGTGAATTCACTTCTTTTCCAGTTTCCTAAAGGCAATAGTGAAAGGAGGGGGTCCCTACCCTCCGTTTGATTGGTTCTAGTGGAGTTACCCGCTCGGGCTCCCAGGGGCGGGAGATCTAGACCAACCAGGATATGTGTTACAGAGACGCTAGTTTAGGGTAGAGGCTGCGCAGGAAAGGCAGTGGGGCGCGCTCATTCTGGATCTCATCGCTGGTTGGCCCGAGTCCTTACTCCCGTTCCCTCATTTGACCCTACGGGAGAGAGCGCACGGTCGCTACCCAATCACCGCACGCTCCGCCTTCCGCCTTTTCCCGCCCTCCGCTGGGGCCGCTGTATCGACGTAGGCCAACGCTTCCTCCCCGGCAGCTCCTGAGTCCTTACAATGACGGTCTTTTGAAAGCCACTCTCTGATTGACTGAGTCTCCAGCCCGCGCCCGTTGCCCCCATGCGGTGGCCAATTGGCACCCTTGTTGCATAGCATGGAACCACGGAGGAGGGGGAGGTGGCGGCGGCCATTTTGAGTTGCCGCCGCCATTGGGTTGGGGCCCCCCCCTCTTCCCCCTTTGCCTTCTGACAGTAAAGGTTTAAGGGGGACAGGGCCCTGGGAGGCCGGGCCGGGCTCGGGGGCCCCCGGGGGCCCGGGCCATGGATGTGCGCCGTCTGAAGGTGAACGAACTTCGCGAAGAGCTGCAGCGCCGCGGCCTGGACACTCGCGGCCTTAAGGCCGAGCTTGCTGAGCGGCTGCAGGAGACGCTGGAGGCCGAAGAGCCCAAACAGGGGCGACCCGGGCACAACAACGAGGAGGTCGAGACCGAGGGGGGCTCCGAGCTGGAGGGGACCTCGCAGCAGCCGCCGTCGGGGCTGCAACCGCACTCGGAACCTGGCGGCTACTCGGGGCCGGACGGACACTGTGAGAGTGCGCGGGGCGGGGGCCGGGAGCCCGGAGTCCGGGCGGAGAAAGGGTTGTGGGACGCGGGAGTCTGGCGCCTGGCGGATCCCGCTAACCGCCGCTGAAAAGGATCTGGGTACAGGGGCTTCGGGAGGACTGGAAGGTGGATCCTGGCATTTGGTGCAGTGGAGATACTGGAATTGGGGGCTCTCGGTTTGAGAGATGAGGAAAGTCCAGGGGTGGGGGCGGGTGTAGAGGATTCTGGAGCCCGGGGCTCAGAGACCGGAAGCCGTGATTTCTGGAGCCGAAGAGAGTCGGAAGAATAAGAGGTTTTCTCTTGGGGACTGAGGGGGGTCTTGGAAACGGCGATCCTAGGGTTTGGAGCTGGGTGGGCTTAGGGGCTGTGCTAGCCCAGCTTGTGGGTTGGGCGTTGGGAGCCGAGTTTTCACAGCTGGGGAAAGAATGACCAGGTGTCCAGGGATGGGAGTGTTTTGAGGATGGAGGATCCTGGAGTTTGCTGCCGGATGGGGCAACGGGAAGTCTTCTCATATTTCCTACTGGGATGGGTGCTGGTGTCTGGCCGGAGAGGGTCTGATGGACTGGGTGCTGTGGTATTTAGCTGATGAGCATTTAGGGGATATGAGAGACCCACATTTGTCTGAGGATGGCCTGGGGGACTCTGAGATCCAGAGCTGAAGGCCAACCTTGTGGCAGGGGCGTTTGGTGCTGGGGAATCTGGGGACCTTCCAGTTGACTTCTAGAGGAGGCATAGGGAGCGCTGGTGTCCGGAAGCTGGCAAGGGAGAGGATGTTTCCCTGGACAAGGGACCCAGAGGTCTAGCACTGGCAAGGCTCTGAGAACAAATAACTCAGTGGCTGCTGCTGAATGATCTTGGATTATCAGTGTGGAAAACGGGTGGGTTGGGGAGGGCAGATAACAAGTTAGAGTTTGAAGTTGTTTGCATGTCTGGGGGCAGTATTCTTGTGTCCCCCGCAGGTGTGTGTAGCTGCTCTAGTACATGTGAGGGAGAGTACACAGTGTGAAAGGAGAAAGAAAACCCCAGGTGGGGTGCCGGGTACTCAGGGTGGAGTGGGGGGAGTGTTTCTGTGGCTGAGCTTCTCCCCGAGAGGGTTCTTTTGTCTCCCCAAAGCCATTTGTGTGCCTAGAAATGGGGGCAGGGGGCGCGCTGAAAGGTATCAGGGAACTTCTGCATCACCCAGAAGGTGTGGCTGGGAACGAGCAGTTGGGGTAGATCTGTGATTGTCTGGAGAGCTTGAGGAGATGGAAGGGAGTAAATCTGGAGTTAGAAAAAGGTGGCTTTTGCCCTGGCTGGTGTAGCTCAGGATTGAGCGCAGGCCTGCGAACCAGAGGATCGTAGTTCGATTCTCAGTCAGGGCACATGCCTGGGTTGCAGGCCAGTTCCCAGCATGGGATACAAGAGAGGCAACCATACATTGATATTTCTCTCCTTCCCTTCCCCTCTAAAGATAAATAAATAAAATACTAAAAAAAAGAAAAGAAAAGAAAAAGGTGGCTTTCTAGCAGGACCTGGGAACAGGAGATCAGAGAGGTTAAGGAATAAGAAAGGACTCTGGCATCCAGGGTTTGTGGGTTTCTCTGAACAGAGGGCACCCTGGGCCTTGGTACTAAGGGAATGAGGAGAACAAGGAGGTCAGGGAAAAGACAAGATTTGGGGTTAGTATTAGGTACTTTCTTGTTCATAAGAGATGGGATCTCCTGGAGGGGGGCAAGTTGAGTGTAGATTTGGGGTAGAAGATGGCCTGGGGATGGCCCAGGACCCAGGTGCTGGGAAGCATACTTCCCGTTGCAGAGACCTGCGAAGGAAGGAGGAGCAAGTGGCCCACTGTGCAGGTTTAGGGCAGGAGAGGCCCTGGCAGGAGTGCCTAGGAAGAAGATCTAGGGGCGTCTCAGGAAAGTGACTGAGATGCTGCTTCAGCACAGGCTCCAGACTCAGGCATCGTTTTGAATATGGCTCCATGACTTGGGCGAAAGTCGCCTCTGTGAACCTTGGTCTCCTTGTGCATAAAGTAGGGATAATAATAGTGCCCACTGGATAGTTTTGAATGAGATCACGTGTCTAAGGGGCCTAGCATTGGATCTGCCTGTTATTAGGAGGTGGACGTTTTAGAGAGTGGAGAGGACCCCAGAATCACAGCTCCTGTGGGCGAGGCTTCCTGGGTGGGCCCAGGAGAGAGTCACTGGCAATAGAGATGTGAGGCTTTGTGGAAGGGTACTATGCTTGGAATCAGGGAGAAACAGAACGGTTTGTAAGGGCACCGTGTGGTCCAGTTAAGGAGATACTCTGTTTCTTCCCTACAACAAAATCCTTTGAGCCCCCTTTGTGCCACCCTCTAGCGTTTCCTTCAGCTCTAGTAAACAGACCTATTGCGGATCATGTGATCTGTGACTTTCCTCCCTTTGGGCTGTACCTGGTCCGCGCCCAGATGTAGTTGTCCTCTGAGAAAGGATCCAGTCAGTTAGCAGATGGCAAAATAGCCTCTCCTTCCCTGTGGTTCTGCCTCACTGGTCCTCACACAGCCCCTTAGGGCTCTAGAGGTTCCTAGCCAAGCTTGCCCCTGAGGTGGAGAGCCTGCTTGCTGTTCATCCCAGGTTTCCAAACTTCTTCCTGGGTTTGGCTGCAAGATTCTTCTTAAGGGAATTTCAAGTTTGGTACTCTGGTTTTAGTCCCGCCCCTGAGTTTCCACATAAGTTATCCCACCCCCAGGAATGTTTACTCCGTCCTCATCACTTCTCTTTACTTATTGGTCCCCGTCTTAGCTCCTGGTACTTCTCCGTAGCTCTTAACACAGTCGTGATTAGTTGTGTGTGTGTGTGTGTGTATTTGTTTAATGTGGGTCTGTCTGTAAACGAAAGGCTGCGGTGGGGTCAGTTTATTCTCAGCTGTATCCCAGGGTCTGGTGTGTAATACCCACTCCATGAATAGTTAATATTGTTATTTTTACCACCCTTCAGTGAAGCTGCTCCTGCACCAGGAGAACCCTTCCCAGAACCCTTCCCGCCTAGCTCCATATATTTTAGGATTTATCTCTAATGGAGATAAATGAAGGCCACTGTTATCATGATTCCTATTTTAACAATTTATTTCCTTTCTCCTCGTTTCTCCTTCATCTGAGACGGTTACCCCTTATCTTCAGCTGTTGTGTGGAAGACAGTCTTTAAGAGGGTTGGCTGTGTAGGTGGGAATAATGAATTGGGCTGAACAGGGGACTGACTGATTGGTGCTCTGGACAGTCTTAAAGGTTGTGCCCTGAAGGCAGCCTCCTAAGCAGCGTAGTTTGTCAGAATAGCCAGGCTGGTGTTTTTTAACTGCTCTGCAGGGTCCTGTGTGTATGGAGAGTAGCAGCCTCCCACCCTGGGGTGGGGTCTTAGAGGGCAAGGTCAAGTTGGGCCCCTTCTCTGATCTCCCATCTGCTCGCTTCTACCAGAGCAGTTCTACCTCAGTTGGTTTTGCGTGTTGGGATTCCGTAGAACCTTGTCACGGGTGGATCTTCAACCTTTTGAGGGGCAAGAAGACATGTCCTCAGGCAGCTGGGGCTACTGACTGCGCAGATAGGTTTTCATCTGAAGGTGTTGTCCCACCATCTGTCTGGCAGACCATCTGTCCCCGGGGTAGCATAAAAAAGCCACCTCTAGTCCCAAGAAGGACCCTTCTAACTGGCTGGGGGCTTTTTTTGTTTGTTTGTTTTAAGATGTCATGGACAATATTGCCAGGCAGAACCAATTCTATGAGACACAGGTCATCAAACAGGAGAACGAGTCAGCCTATGAGAGGAGACCGCTGGAGATGGAGCAGCAGCAGGCCTATCGCCCAGGTAGGAAAGTATACGCGGCTCGGCTCTTCGGAGGGAACTGGGATCTACAGGGTGGGCAAAAGCAGGTTTACAGTTGTTCCTATGGGAAATAATAGAGTAGTTAATAAATAATAATATAAGAATATACTCTACTTTGTGTACACAACTGTAAACCCACTTTTGCCACATCCTCTGTGTGTGGCCGTTACCCGTCTACTTAGGTCCCATCTTCCCGAAAAGACTTCTCATCTTTCACTTGGGCTCTGTCACTCGGGCAGAGTTCTTCTGAAAGAAAGAACTTAGTCCCGCCTCCAGGTGTTGGGAGAGGAGAGTCTTCCTGGTTACCTGTTTTCAGGTGTTAGTTTCAGCGCCCTGGAGAGTTTAGACCCGAAGGGTCTTGCTTAGAATCTTAGAATGTGGAAGCCAGAAGGGACCCTCTAAATCCAGTCAGGTCTTTTCCGTGCTCTGAAGAATATTGCTCAGGAGATGTTACTAGGGACTTCTCAGGAGAGGGTTCCTTGGCTAAACATACCTGGAGGTGCCACACGTGCTTTGCCATCTCTGCGAGAGTCACTGTGCCCGAGAGCATTAAAAACTCTGCAAAGTCCTGGATTGAGAACAAGCTCTACATGCACATATGCCCTTGCCGGACAAAGTTCCTCGTTACGCCAGTTCAGGGAACGCAGATGTGATCTCGTTCTCTCCCTGTTGTGTCCCCTGGGGAGGTGGCTTCTCTGATGGCAGAGCTGAGGTTGGAACACGAGAAACTGGCTCCTGGGGCACCGCATTCCTCACCACTGTGTCCCACTGTTTGGAAGGCAGGGTCCCACTCTGGAGTGATGACAGAGCCTGGACTGACTCCTAGGCTCCTGCTCCTGTCACTGCATTGTGGCCCTAGTGCCTTTTCTTAGTGAATCTAGTTGATTCTGTCTAGTTCCATTCTGGTTCATCCACAGAGTGAAATCCCCAGACATTTCTTATGGGTCGGTTAGGATTTTAATAAATGTAGGTTAAACTGTAGATTTATGTCAGGCTCTGGGAGCCTTGTGGGATCATTTGGCCCAAGGAAAGTGTTTCCTGTGCTGTTGTCAACAGACACTTATCAGGGCCTCCTGTGAGCTCAGCGCTGTGCTGGGAGCCAGGGAGGCCCTCTTCAGGTGGGTGAGCACCGTGCCTGTCCTGGAGAACTCTGAGAAATTTGGTCCGCGTGCCAAAGCTGGGCAGTGGCCCAGGGTGGTCTTGGGTTGAGTACTGAGATGAGTAGATCTCAGGGATCCATAGCATCGGGCGTAGGTGCCGTGGGAGCAGTGAGGTTAGGCTGAACCCACGGTTTGCTCTTGGTTAGGCACTGATTCTTGGAGTCTGCCTGAGACCAGGACATTCCTGTGGTCCACAGTGTGTTATCCTGTCCTGACTTCCTATTCGTAGTGTGATCGCACCTGTGGGCTGGCTTAAGTGAAGACCCCTCCTCCTGGAGTGATTTTGGGCTTTGTGGTAGAGTGAGTAAAGCCAGTGGAGGTAACTGCAGGATGAGAATATGCTGTTGATTTGACCTTTCCCCTCCTTGTAAGACTGAAGGTTTCTAGGAACTGAGGTGGAGAGATTCTTTGGGAAGAGAAATTGGAGAAGGTAGGCTTGTGAAATCTCAGTTTAAAGGGATCTTAGAAGTCTTCCAGGGTTCTCTCCCACTGGGTACAGACTAAAGTCGTTGCCGACTTTCATGAGCTCTTTGGCAAATTAGCCAAAGGCGGGCACACCACCTTTAGGTTGGTTCTTAGACAGCTGGTCCTTAATTTAGTGCTGAAAACCGGCCTGCCTCCCCAGGAAGCCCGAGAGTTATCTGACATCTGTCACATCTGCTGGTAGGCCTGGCTGGCCACCCTCCCCAGGAAGCCCGAGAGTTATCTGACATCTGTCACATCTGCTGGTAGGCCTGGCTGGCCACCCCGGCCTCCCTTTGTCCTAACCCATTCTCCACTGCAGCCTTCTAGCTCCCTCAGCAGGCGTCTACTGAACCCAGCCGGCCTCCTGTGCCCAGCCCTTCCTCACTATAGTCAGGATCCTGGCAACATCTCAGGTAAAGGGACCCAGAAAACTTATAACTGAGGAGTTTTCGAGTGTCTTGACCATCTGGAATTGTCCCGACAGTGGAAGTGAAGACAGAGATGAAGCAAGAAACACCCACCAGCTTCCTTCCCCCTGATGCATCTCAGCTCAAGGCAGACCGGCAACAATTCCAGAGTCGCAAGAGGCCTTACGAAGAAAACCGGGGAAGGGGGTACTTCGAGCACCGAGAGGACAGGAGGTAGGTGTGTGGGGAGCAGTCGCCCTTGTTCCAGTAGGTCTCTGTCTGGAGCCCAGTGCTTGCTGGGGCCTTTGTACTGACCGAGGGGGGCAGCAGAGCAGGGTTCTCCCTGCACTCACTTGTCAGAGTCAACTTTGCAAAACTTTTGATCCCCCCCACCATTAGCTGCAGGTTCAAGTCCAAACAGCCTTCACATGGAAGATGTTAGCCTGCCTTTTCAGTCCTTTGCCCGCCTGCCCGGCACTCCAGTGTAGTGTCCTATTTATGTCTGCTCAATAGCCCTTGATTGAAAAAAGACTTATTTCCTGACCCTTCTCTGAAACACCCCCCCCTCCACCCATCTACTCATTCATTCATTCATTCATTGTCAGTTCTCATAGTGCTTTCACCCTTGGGCTGGACAGGGGACAGATGAGTTGGGCGATGGATTTGTCTTTTTGTTGTTGACAATACGGGGACTCGAACATAGACACAAGTAAGCCACAGTAGTCAGGGTGTCGGGAGCTCACAGGACGGGGGACTTCTCTGCCCTGGTTGTTTGCTTTTTCTCTTTTCTAACAAGCCCTCCCTCCCTTTACCCCAGGTCTTATCCTACCCCTCCTCCCTCCCTCCTTCAGCTCCTGTGTGAAGCCTTCTGATCACGGAATGACCATTCCTCTACTAGTCATATGACACATTTTTTTCTAACCTGGGAGAGTTTATCCTCTAACTATCTGTGACTCTTTTCGGATAAGGCCTGGGTCTCATGGGCTGTGACTAAAGTCAGGACATGGTACCTGCCTTTTCTGAGTTTCTCCCACTGCCCCCCCCACCCCCCACAGAGCAGAGGCCTAGAGCTACTTGCCGATGGATGGAGGGCAGAGGAGGAATGCCTGCTCTGATCCAGGCTGGCAGGGGAAGCTTCATGGGGGGACTCCCAGTGTGATAAGGTCCATGCATCGGGCTCTGCACTAACCCTGCACCTGCAGGCCTGGGGGGCACTTCACCGGAGAGGAGCCTGCTGCCCACGGAGTGCCAATAGCGAGATGGGCATGGAGCACCTGGTGTGGGCACACGGTAGATTAGGGTGGTCCCGACTGTCCCAGGCCAGACCCTGGGCATCAGACCCCACCCTTCTACCACACCCCCTTCTTCCCATATGTTAGGAACCAGCGGTATTTAAATTAGTCTTTTTTTAGTGTTTTGGTAGGAAGATGAATCTTATTCATAATTCAGGACACTTTTGAAAGAGGAGACTGAAAAAATGGGTCATTTCATATCCTTTCAGATGTGGAGTTTTAGGAAGCCTGTTATGTAGTCAGATTATAATTAGTTTATTCTAAGCCTTTGCACATCCCCGTCCCTGGCCTGGTACCCTTCGGGCTACCACAGCTTCCCGTCAGTAACAGAGTTCCGTGTGGAGGCAGCTCTCGGCATGCAGAGGGTGTTGGTCAGAATCTTGGGGTGAGAGAGAAAAGTCCTCTTTAAAAAGCTCTCACCCTGGCTGGTGTGGCTTAGTGGGTTGAGTGCTGGCCTGCGTGATGGGGTTCAATTCCCAGTCAGGGCACATGCCTGGGTGGTGGGCCCGATCCCCAGTAGGGGGCACGCAAGAGGCAGCCACATATTGTTTCTCTCCCTCTCTTTCTCCCTCCCTTTCCCTCTCTCTGAAAATAAATACAATATTTTTTAAAAATAAATGAATAAAAAATAAATTAAAAGTTCTCCAAATGATGCTAATGGCCACCTTTAGCAAAGCATACCCTCTCTGGTCCCTGTCCCCACCCCAGGAGTTAACAGTCATTGCTGTTTTCACAAGGTTGTAGGGTTACAGAGGTGTTTGGGTTTGGGCAGTTTTTTTGTCTTTTTCCTGGCTTCTGCGGGAACAAATTGAAATCCAGGAATCAGTCTCGAAGCCACTTGTAAAGTCCAGCAGAATCTTCATTTCCCTTCCTCTGCTCGTCCAGCCGTTCTCGTGTGATGTAACTCCTGTTTCCGACGCAGGGGTCGCTCTCCTCAGCCTCCCGCCGAAGAGGATGAAGATGACTTTGACGACACTCTTGTTGCCATCGACACATGTGAGTCCTGTGCCTCTCTGATTCTGCCTTCTAGTTAGTGCTTGGGAACTGCCTTGACCTTCACAGAGTCTGCCCGGCACCGTCCGGAGCCAGTGCTAGTCCAGATACGGCGCCGGTTTGGAGCAGGAGGTCTGCTCCCCACTCAAACCGTGGGATCCTGGGCCCGTCGTTCCGCTGCTCAGAGGAGTAATCTTGCCCTAATGCCTCAGAGGACTTTCAGTGACACTCAGCAGAGAATGGATATGAGAGCAATCTGGAAAAACGTGAACACCCTGTACACACGGGGGGTTGTCATCTAATCAGGAAGGGAACCTGAGTGCTACTGGGGAAACTTAACTCTTTGACGACCAGGTCCCCAGTTTCCATTAGCTGCTCACGTTCCTGGTGAAACCAATGCCACTATGTCCTCTGAAGCATTAACCTGGCCCCTCCTGCTCTCTGTCCTCCAGTTCAGTTTTCTTTCCACTGGATGAGTGGCTTTCCCCTCAACTCTGAGCTGAGCACTTAGTGGGATGATTGTTGGGGTCCTGTCCTGCAGACCTCCTGAGACAGGAGCAGAGTGGTAGAGCCTGTGAGTCTGAATTTTTAAATGCACCCAGGAGCCAAATCCAGTCTAAAAATACTACACTTTTCAACAGAGCAGAAAGTAAACAGCAGTTGTTTCGTGTATTTTGTTGTATAGCTCATGTTTATACAGCAGTGGCTACATGCAGAGTCTTAGGCTTACAAGAGGAGGTGGGGCCTGGGTGGCCCCGGTGGCCCGGGTGGCGAGTGTGAATGTGAGTCTGGTGTTTGTGCAGCTGTTGGTGGTCGGTGTCTGATAGAGTTAGCTCGGGGAGGTGGTTGAAATGAATGGCATTGGGCATTAGCCTTTCTCAAAATTATAAAATCCTTTGAAGCTGGTAAGGCTATGGACCCTAACCCTAGCAAGTAAGTGTAATAGGCATTGTGTAATAAAATGCCTTTTATGTGTAATAAAATTACACGTTTGTGCGTAATTTTCAACAGTGCCCCTCGATGGCTATCCTCAGACCTCTTCCAGGTGAGGAACATCACTTTCTGTGTGAAATGGTTGCTTCAGCTCTATGCAGGCGGTTCGCAGTAGTCCATACCCTTTCTACTGGAAGGGAGATTGGTTGGGCAGTGCGGCTGGCTGTTCATGAACCTGTCCCCACAGTGTGTCAGCTTGTGTCTGCTGGTCAGCACTCTTGGGGACTTAATCTTTTCTTGTGCCTGTCTCTCTGGGACCTTTAAAACATCAGCCAACTCCCAGCTTTTTCCTCCACAGATAACTGTGACCTCCACTTTAAGGTGGCCCGAGACCGGAGTAGTGGCTACCCACTTACAATCGAGGGCTTTGCGTACCTGTGGTCTGGAGCCCGTGCCAGCTATGGGGTCAGAAGGGGTCGTGTGTGCTTCGAGATGAAGGTGAGTGGCAACAACAGAGGGCATAGGGACAGAAAGCAGGTCTGTCCTTTGGAATAGCTTATCATCAGCCACCGTGGTCAGACCCACAATTTTGAGGGATTTGATTGAGCATAGACTTCATGTCCAAGCAAAAAGTGTAATGAAATGAACTTAAGCAGTTCGCCGTATCAGAAGAGCAGGCCAACCATACGCTGCTGCACCAAGCAGACTTTTCCTTGGTGGGGTTTGACTTGGGTATTACACAGCCAACCACTCCAGGGGTGACCCGTTTATAGAACTGAGAAACAGTTGTTTGGAAGAAAAGTGAGCTAGAAAGAATGGACTCGGACATCACCAATTAGAGGGACAGTAGAGGGAGAGCAGGGCAAAGAAAGTTTCTGTCATCAGGCCACCTTCATGTCCCCAGTTCCAGGTCAGATTATGTTTATGAAAATAGCACGTTTGCGTTGAATAGAAGTTCAGATGACAGAACAGCAGAGGGTAGAAAAGTCCTGCTCAGGCACTCCCAGCGCCCCTCCCCGGTGTGCCCTCCAGAGGTAACTTGTATTAACAGTTTCTTGTGCAGCCTCCTTTGCCTGTCAAAACTTTTGTGATAGCTAGTATTTATAGAGCGCTTCGCGTGCATGAAATTGGGTGCCTCCACTAGTCCTCACAGAGCCGTCAGGAAGTAAGAACTGTTACCCCATTTCTTCGAGGTAGAGGCTGAGACTTAGAGGTATCATTTGTCGTGGATAAGACATCATCGAATTTAAGTTAAATGTGTTTTGTGTGCTACTTACAGAGAAGCACTGCCGATGAAATTGACAGAGTGCTTTCTTATCACATCAGTTGTAATATACGTCCTGGTTTTGAAGCTGTCGATGTGTGGGAAATGGGCATCTGAAAGTCAGTGACATAGGGTGCCTTTTCAGAGGTCACAAACAACTTCACATAGACACGTTTATTAGGCAGTATAACTTCTAACCTAATTAGACATTAAGTCAAAGGTGCTCTTTTTTTTTAATCCTTTTTTTTCTGCTTATTTTACCTAATACTATATCTAGGACTTTGAAAAATTTCAGTGCATTACATTCTTTTTTAAACAGCGGCATCATATTCTGTGGTGTGAATGTGCCATAATGTGACCAGTGCCTTATGGGAGATTTTTTCTGTTTATTTCTAGTATACAAACAGTGCCACATTAAATTGCTGGGTTGTGTAGCATTGTGCACTTGCAGTTTTAATACAGACCCCCATATTTCCCTCCAAAGATACTGCACTAATTTACCCTTGTACGCCAAATATTATGAGTCCTTGTTTTCCCTGCAGCAAGTGTTATGACTAAAAATAACTGTATTTTGAAATACCTATCTCTGGCCCTGCACTCTCCTTAGCCCTTTGGAGGCCCTGGTTTCGGTGCAGCAGGCCTTTCAGAGCTGCTTATATACCTTTTCCCTGGCAATAAAAGTCATTGCTGTTCTTAATGCATATGTGCCTCCCTCCTGTATTGCCTCATAACCCACCACTTCCAGAGAATGAATCAATTCTGAGCTCTCCTGTTCTCTGTCCCCAGATCAATGAGGAAATCTCTGTGAAACACCTTCCGTCCACGGAGCCTGACCCACACGTCGTCCGCATCGGCTGGTCCCTTGATTCCTGCAGCACCCAGCTAGGTAAGGGAGGGCGGCCAAGCAGCCCAGTGAGAGCACTTGCCTCTGTCCCTGGATTCTTGAGCTTCCGAAACTTCTCTATCCAGGGTTGGACGCAGCTAGGCTGGGGTGGAACAGACAGGAGGATTACATGTATGCCTCCGCCCAGCTGGGCAAACAGGGTTCGTCCAGATAGACCACGGTTTTATGACAACTTCTTATCCTTCATCTTTTAGGAGGGGTTCCAGAGTTCTCTTTAGAAAACTTTTTTCTTTCTTTAAAAAAGATTAGTTTTCTCCTGTCCTCAAACAATGCCAAAAATAAAAATAAATTTTTAAGGCCCGCACGTTCTGGCTAGGATTTTTTTTGTCCATACCCTAACCCAAAGTAAAAGGAGAAGCAGAGAACAGAGGGTCCCTGCAGGGCTGGTTGGCGGAAGCAGGGGCTGTCCAGTGAGAGGTTTTGAATTCTCCCAGGACCCCTGGCCTCCATGACCTTCTGTCCCCAAGTGACTGATTTCAGTGACCAGGGCTGGTTTCCTTCTGCCTCAGTCGAATATTCTGAGTATGGAAGTAATACGCGCATGCTGCTTGTAAAAAGTCAGGCCATACAGAGAGGAAATTACAAAAATAAAAGCCTCCTAGTCCTGAGAGCTGACCAGTGTTAGCACTTTGACCCACCGTCTTCTGGACAGTTCTTTTGTCCTTTGTGTATCTCACACGGGGTCTCACCACGGAGACTAGTTTGAAGCCTGGTTTCTTTTCCCCACTTGATATACAGTCAGTATGTTTTTGTAAATTAAAAGCTATAAATCAGTATAGCTTTTGGCCACTTTACAATTTTCCACTTGATAGTTGTAGCACTTGTAAATGTTTTGTAGATGATTTGAGTTCATTGCAGTTTTTTGCTGTTAAACAGTTAAGCTGTCCTTGTACGTAATTGTTCTGACCACTTAAGACTGATTCCTGAAAGTAAAAATGGCATCTCAAAAGCAATGTACAGTTCTGATACAGGTTAATGCTTTTTTCAAGACTTACAAGTCATCTCATTTTATCTTTTTCTGTTTTGAGATGTGAGTAGTGGGCAGTTGGCACAGATGCAGATAAAAAGCTCAGGGTGGTCAAGCAGAGGTCCAGGGCCGCACACACACGTTTCGGAGAAGAGCTGGGCCTGGAACTCGTGCTTGCTGGCTCCTGCTTTTCTGACAGGATGTTCTTTGGGTTCCTGGCCAAGGATTTCTATATAATCCAGGTGTCAGCCAGGACTGTTGGGATCTCAGGTTGCTTTAGCCCCCCAGTTTTGTAGCCTGAGGAAATCCAGAGTCTTTCCTAGGGGTTAGATGCCATGGTCTCCAGAAAGAAAACCTAGTCTCTTTGTTGATTGCTGCCAAAAAAACAAACAAACAAAAAAAACCCTTAGCATGAAAAAGTGGTGCCATTAGTAGATTTGACTGATTTTGAGCGTCGCAGGGAAGGGTTGCGTATCAGCAGACAGCCTTCCTCTGTCCCAGCCCCTCTCTTCCCCTCCCTTTCTTCCCAGATCCCCCTTTCCGTGCAGAGCGGTTCAGCTCCTCCTCCCAGACTTAACACCTAAGCCCATCAGGCCCGCAGGAGTTCTGCATATGCAGTGAAGAGCTTCCTTTCTATGGAAACTTCCTCCCTTTTCTCCCCCAAAAACTTCCGATTCATAAAATAGGGAAGAAAATTATTTCTTTTTCTTTTAAAAAAAACATGACAACCATAAAGGCCATTGTGACTCTCACAAGTTTAACCTGACTTTGCCTGTTTCTTTCTTCAGGTGAAGAGCCTTTCTCCTACGGCTATGGCGGCACTGGGAAGAAGTCCACCAATAGCCGTTTCGAAAACTACGGAGACAAGTTTGCAGAGAATGATGTGATTGGCTGCTTTGCGGTGAGTGCTGGCAGCCTGTGGGAGTTGGCAGAACCGAATGTTGGTCTTGTCAGGTGGACCTGCAGATGTTTCTTGCTGAAACCTCTGTTCACTGTCTGCACCATGCCCAGCCGCTGTCGCCATACCTCTTTGTCTCTTTGACAGACTGGAACACTTGGTGTCATTTTATGCAAAAACCATTCCACCTGCCTGGTCTTTTGTGTAAATGTGTCGGATGGCACCTTGAAGGGGTTTGGGGTTGTCAGGTGTGTGTACCCTTCCTGTCAGAGTAACCGTTTTTTTAAAAGATTTTATTTATGTATCTTTAGAGGGGAAGGGAAGGAGAGAGAGAGAGAAACATCAATGTATGGTTGCCTCTCATTCATCCCCCACTGGAGACTGGCCTGCAACCCAGGCATGTGCCCTGATGGGAATTGAACGACTGTATTTGGTTCGAAGGCAGGCCTGCACTCAATCAGCTGAGCTACACTAGCCAGGGCCAGAGTAACATTTTTAAGCAAACCCAGGAATTTGTTACCTTTGTCTGCTACCAAATAGCTTGTCTGCTCTCAAAGGCAATGCTGTTAGCTCCTGCCTCACTTTGGTTTTATCTCATCCGTACGCTTGTCTCTTCCTTCACCCCACGTTGGTTGAGCCAGGCTTCCTACAGTGCACTGCCTTCTCGGGGGGCAGGGGTGGGTGTAAACCCGAACAAGATAATCGGTGCCTGAGCTGCTGCCAGACTCCCTCAACCCAGTCCCTGCCATTCCACTTCCAGCCATGGGCAGCATACCCTCCCTGTTCTTCTGTCTACTGTAGAGACTCTTGGCGCCTACTTCAGAGTTTTGTGTGGGGTCATTAAGTCCCTCTGTTAGAAGCACTTAGAATAATGCTTGGTGCATGATGTGTACTCGATACATCCTACTTAGTAGTACTGTTATTGTTGGGAGTTACAGGTGTTTGTAAAACGTGCCACGAGACCCTGGCAGGGAGTGGCTATCGAGAGTGGGTTGCCTACATCATGTCTTTATTTCTTAAAACTTCAGCACCCATTTCTAATTAACTTGTACTATAGTACAGTTACTAAATTTAACATGGATGTAATGCTATTATCTACTCCTCAGTCCACATTCACTTTTTAAATTTTTACTGATTTTAGAGCAGGGGTGTCAAACTCATTTTCAGAGGGTTGCCTTCAAAGGGCTGAATGTGATTTTAGGTCTGTATAAATGTAACTGCTCCTTAACTAGGGACAAAGAGCTCGGTGCTGCACCAGGTAGAAACAAGGTAGAGGGCTGGATTCAGGCCGCAGGCCTTGTGTTTGCCCCCTGTGTTTTAGAGAGAAAGGAAGGGGGGGCGGAGAGAAACATCTGTTTGTTCTTCCACTTATTTATGCATCTATTGGTTGATTCCAGTATGTGCCCTGACTGGGAATCGAACCCACAACCCTATCATGTTGGGATGAGGCTCCAACCAACTGGGAACTACCTGGCCAGGGCTTCACATTTAAATTTTGTAAATTGTCCCGACAATATTATTTGGAGCAATTTTGTTTCTGGTTCAGGATCCAATGCAGGATTGCTTATTGCATTTTTGTGTCATGTTTTTTTAGTCTAAGACAGTTTCTCAGTCTTCCTTTGTCTTTCTAATAAAAAGCATGTTTTCTTAAACAAAAATTAACCATGTTTATACTCTATTCTAAACCTTGAATTTTTTCATTTAACATTAAATGAAATGTTAATTTCATTTTAGCTGTCTCTCCCTGTCTATACAGATTATATAGATTATATAGGTGTAACTGAGTTAAAAAACATTTTTCAGTAGTTACTAAAGTCACACGGTTTGCAAAAACATCCGGAAATACAAAAAGGTGTGCAGCATAACATCCTTTTCAGACCTTCCTCTTCCACCCACGGTTTACATAATACCTTTCTCCACACATGGATCCACTGACTTTAACACAAAAGGTAGCATATTTATATCTGTTACTCTACATCTTTTTTTGCTTACCCATACCTCTTAGAGATCTCTCCATCAGTGCCCACAGGACTTCTCTGTTCTTTTAGATCATCTGTAGCCATTGTGAGCCTCATCCGTGTTTTGTAATCAGCCTTCTGTTAGCAGACATTCAGTTAGTTTCTTGCCTCATGCCTGCCCGGAATTCTGAGGCCCGCATCAGTCTGCCCTGGCTCGGTTGACCAGGCTTCTGTTGGTGGGCCTCAAGAGTTACTTGCTCAGGTGGTTGATGCTTCAGTGACAGCTTATCGTTTTCCCACTTGCTAGAAAGTCTTCGAGATCTTTTTGTGTCCCCTTCCCCACTGGAACACATTCAGCAATGCTGGGGTGAGCGACTTGCACATCTGTACGTTTTTGTAGGAATATAGTTGTGTTTATTTCCAAAAGCGTAACTTCTGGGTCAAAGGTATATATTTGCTGGGTAACACCAGGAGTGCACTGCCCAGAGGCTGCAGCAGTTTAACATGGCATTGGGGGTGACAGTGTCCCCCAAACTCTGTCCTGTCTTCGTGTGAGGTGCCGTCTGTGCGGCAGTTTTGGGTGTCAAACCTTACCTCTTGCTTCAACCACATCATCTCTGCTTCTATTAAGATTCCACATGCAATTTCCTCTGTTCGAAGAAGGCTACAAATTTTTAAAAGGCTCAGGGTGGCAGGTTGGGGGAGGTGTAAAAATCAGTGGCCTGAGGGAAGCTGAGGCAAAGAACCTATGTCAGATCTTGAGTTTTCAACATTCACAAAACAAAAAGAACAAAATGGCTTTGCAGGTAGAGAGAACAAGATAATGCATTACAGTTACAACATGAGGAGCGCTGGGGATGCCACAAGGAGACAGCGCAGGTGAGGCTACAAAAACGACACACTGTGAACAAAGCCAGGCCTAAGGACTCGGGGTTGTTAGGCAGAGTAACAGGACTATACCTGCCTCTTGGACAGATGGCCCTGCTGTTACAGCTTTGCCAGGTGGTTTCTGTATAGTACGGTAAGTTCCCATAGGAAAGCTGGTGGCTGTAATGAAGGCTAATCCCCATGACATTCGTTTCCACGTTGGAGCAAAGGGGACCTGGGCCACTTCTGCTCAGGTGAGAAGTCCCAGCAAGGGCCATACTGCAGGGATTAGGATTCAGTCTGGCAAACGTCTACATGTCTGCCCTGCGTAGTATTGAACTGTGTGGGCACTCGGAGGCAAACAGATATAAACGACTCTACTGAGCTGCACCCCTGAGCACTGAGGAGGGTGTGGAGAAGCTCCTTGGGAGAAGGGTCTCTCACTGTTCCTTGAGGAGCAAATCCCAAGGTGGTCTTCTCATTCGAGAGAAGGAATACCACGTTTTACTTTCAAATCAGGCACTGAACGTGCATTTTGCTTTGGTCTGCTGTCTGATTGCAGGTTTTGAGCTCAGCCTCTTTACCCTGCACCCAAAGTGATCTTTCTGAAGCAGTTTGACCACACCACTTCCCTGTTCAAAACAAGTCAGGGACTCTTCTCTGTCATCAGCACAAAGTGCTAACTCCTGAAGTGACAGAGAGAGTCACATACTAAGGGCAGGGGCCATGTCTCCTCCCCACACTTAAGCCCTGCACGGTGCCTGGCATCTTGGGGTGGGAGCCCCCATTCATTGTAGGATCACTGTGGGGGCAGCGCACTAATCCACTTACTCCTCAGAAGAATGCTGTGCACTATAGAATCTTACGGCCTCCCTGTTTTGATAGTGAATGGCAGAGCTAAAGCAGCTGGCCTTCTAAAAGGAGATTTTATTGAGCGCGGGCCTGCGAATCAGACAATCGCGGTTCGATTCCCAGTCAGGGCACATGCCTGGGTTGCAGGCCAGTTCCCTACAGGCCAACTCCCAGCAGGGGGTGCAGGAAAGGCAACCATACACTGATGTTTCTCTCCCTCTCTCCTTCCCCTCTAAAGATAAATAAATAAAATATTTATAAAAAAAATAAAATGAGATTTTAAGAAATTGTTTTAAAGATTTTATTTATTTTTATAGAGTGTAAAGGAGGGAGAAAGAGAGGAAGAGAAACATCAGTGTTCGAGAGATACATCTATTGGTTGCCTGTTGCACGCCACCAAGTAGGGACCTGGCCTGCAACCCAGGCATGTGCCCTGACTGGGAGTTGAACTGGTGACCTTTCAGTTTTCAGGCTGGCTTTCAATCCTCTGAGCCACACCAGCCAGGGCCCAAAACAGGATCTTAACCACTAAACTTCAACTGCTTGGTAGGAACGCAAATGAATAGTTAATGAATGTATGTGGTCCCTGCCAGGCTCTCCAGCTGTACCTGAAATTCCCCCTCTTCCTTTACCATTCAGCCTGTCTAATCCTCTGTTCTCCTGTTGCCGTAATTGTGCATAAATAATACTTCTCTCCAGAACTCTATCCTCCTGCCCCAAACTTGGCTCATTTTGTTATTTAAGACTTGGCTTACAGGTTCCCTCCGCCCACCCCCAGGGAATCTTGCTTCTATGTAGGTATTGTTACTGAATTAGGATGTGTCCTTATCTGGTTCCCCAGGAGGCCTTGACCTCTGTCAGGCCCAGATCACCATAGATAGTTGCACCAGGGAGAACAGGAGCTCGGCAACATGTGTCACACAAATGAATGTGTTTGTGGAGTTGGACTTGACTTAAAAGGCCCTGCCATGATGTTCTTTCCATCTGTTACCTTCACAGACTGCCCTCGCTGGGGTTGAGGCTGGACAAATTGCCTTTTCCTTTGTCTTCCTCTCAGGCTAGGCACATGGCTCAGATACTTAGACCTCCCTCAAATTACATGATTCACATCTACCAGCCTTTGGATCTTGGGCAAGGAGGGCTGTGGTCTGCACTTAGACTCCAAGTTGTTCGTCAGCGCCACCCATTGTGTCTGTGTGGCATGGGGTAGGGTTACGGCCAAATCTGGGAGGCCAGTTGTGTGTCTGCTCTGCATCTGCTGTCTCCAACTTGGGATCCCTGGTGCCTTTGGCTGAGTGTTGGCTTAAGATTTTCTTTCTTTGGCTTTTTTCTCCAGGACTTCGAATGTGGAAATGACGTGGAACTTTCCTTCACCAAGAACGGGAAGTGGATGGGCATTGCTTTCCGAATTCAGAAGGAAGCCTTGGGGGGTCAGGCCCTCTACCCGCATGTTCTGGTGAAGAATTGTGCAGTGGAGTTCAACTTTGGGCAGAGGGCGGAGCCCTACTGCTCTGTCCTTCCTGGCTTTACCTTCATCCAGCACCTTCCCTTGAGTGAGCGCACCCGGGGCACTGTCGGACCAAAGACCAAGGCAGAGTGTGAGGTGAGTGAGCCTGGAGGATGGAATTGGTGGTTCTCTCTGCTGGGCCACCTAAGCGCTGAGGCAGAAGGGAGACGCATGGCAGCTGGGTGTGGGGAAAGCCGCACCACCTCCTCGTGTGTGCAGCCTTCGAGAAAGGGCCCTCTTCTTCCTGACTCCTGGGGGCTGGCCTGAGTTGAAAGCTGCTGTGTGTGAGATGAGAGCCATGGGTATGGCTTAGGCCAAAGGGGCGGGGTGGGGGGGGGATAGAGCGAGAGGCCTAAAAATCCTGTAAAGTTTCCAAAAGGAAGTTGCCACACTGCTCCTTGGGTGAAGTTAGCATCTTGGAACAGGAAGCTTTCCTTCCAGCAGAAAAGGATATGAAGGTGCTTCCTGGTGTGTGTGTTTTTCAAGGAGGTTGCACAGCTTCATACTCTCACACAAAGCTGTTTAAGAACAAAAATGACAGCTGGCCTTGGGGATGCTTTAGCTGCAAAAGCAGTACTGGTGGTCTTTGTGCTCATTTGTTTTTTGATATATAAGTAATTTTATTGTTTAAGAAATAAGAAATACAAAGAAAATGCAAGTTTCTGCCTTGGCTGGTGTGGCTCAGTGAACTGAGAGCCAGCCTGTGAACCCAAGTACCGCTGGTTCAATTCCCAGTGTAGGGCACATGCCTGGGTTGTGGGCCGGGTCCCCAATGAGGGGCACATGAGGGGCATCACACGTTGACGTTTCTCTCCCTCCCTTCTCCTATTTCTAAAAAATAAAATACATACAAACATAAATAGATTAATTAAAAGTTTCTCATTATTCCACCATTTGCAAAAAGTTTACTTTTAAAGATTTTATTTACTTATTTTTAGAGAGAGGGAAGGGAGGGAGAAAAAGACAGAAAGAAAAAATGTGTGGTTTCCTCTCCTGTGCACCACGCCGGGGACCTGGCCCACAACCCAGGCATGTGCCCTGACTGGGAATCAATTTGGGGACCCCTTGGTTCGCAGGCTGGTGCTCAGTCCACTGAACTACACCAGCCAGGGCTTAAAGTTTTAGATTTTTATCCTGTGGCTGAACTAAATGCTTGTTTCATACACAGACATGTTACCATTGTGACCTCATGGTTTAAGCATTTTGATATCCGATCCTTCTTACTTAATATTATTTTGTGAACACCTATTTTTTTTTTTTTTAAGATTTTATTTATTTATTTATTTTTAGAGGGGAAGGAGAGAGGGAGAGAAACATCAATGTATGGTTGCCTTTTGTGCATCCCCTGCTGGTAGTTAGCCTGCAAGGAACCGGTTTGCAACCCAGGCATGTGCCCTGACTGGGAATCGAACCGCGATCATCTGGTTCGCAGGCCCGCGCTCAATCCATTGAGCTACGCCAGCCAGGGCTTGAACACCTATTTTTTAATTCTTTTTTCATTTTAATCTTTACCCAAGATTTAAAAAAAAAGGCAAGGGCATGCTTATTGATTTTAGAGAGAGAGAAAGGAGAGGAGAGTGGGAAAGAAACATTGATGTGAGAAAGAAACTTATTAGTTGCCTCTTGTACATGCCCCAACCAGGGACCAAACCCACAACCCTTTTCAGTTTACATGACGACACTCCAACCGAGTGAGCCATCCTGCCCAGGAATAATGTCATTTTTAATAGCCCCACAAACTAACCATTTCCCTCTTACTGGCATTGAGGTTGTGTCTGTTGTACAGATTCTAAGTGTACTGACTGTATACAATGGTTGTCCTTGTACGTGCAATTTGTCTCCATCTCAGACTCGAAGAAAGTCGTGCCCACTCTGTGGGCCAGTCCCAGTGCCTGGCCCTCCTTGGGTATGCCCTGTCAGAGGCCATTGAATGATGCTAAACAAAAATGTAAAGATATATAACAGCCCCTGGTTTGTGCTCATCCCAGGCCAGGTCATCTACTGATGGTTTGAGGGGCTTCATCTCTTTGAATCCCGGCAACAACACTGTGAGGCAGAAGTTATTGTTTTCATTTCCCAGAGGTGGCCATGAGGTTTAGAGTCACTCTCACGGTCACCAGCAAGTCAGGGAGGTGCCAGGCTGCACCCTGCTGCTGCTTCAGTGCTCCTCCCTGCCCTGTTTCTCCAGATTCTGATGATGGTGGGCCTACCCGCTGCCGGGAAGACCACATGGGCCATCAAACATGCAGCCTCCAACCCTTCCAAGAAGTACAACATCCTGGGTACCAATGCCATCATGGACAAGATGCGGGTAAGGACAGCCCCTGGTCTTTTCTTCGCCATTGCCCTCACCCCACCCCCCATTGCCACCCTACAGCCAGGGCCACCCACCTCTTACTACCCCCTGCCCACAGGTGATGGGCCTACGTCGACAGCGGAACTATGCTGGCCGCTGGGACGTCCTGATCCAGCAGGCCACCCAGTGCCTCAACCGCCTCATCCAGATCGCTGCCCGCAAGAAACGCAACTATATCCTAGACCAGGTATTTACTGGTGACCATCATGCTCCTGGAGAGGGAAGGGTCCTGCTGGGTGCCTGGATATTCCCTCTTACCCTTCTCTTTTTTCACCATAATGGTCTTAGGCAGTAGTGCTGGTAAGGGGGTCAGCCACCCATAGTGGCACAGTCTCGGGCTCTTAGCACAGCTCTCTGAGCCCTGTCAGCGAGTGGCATCTGGGGCCGTGGTCCAGCAGAGGCCCTCAGCAGCCTAACAGAGCATCCTCAGGTGAGAGCTGTGGAGTGAAATGGAAAGGGCATGGATTTCTGAGGTGGGCAGACCTGGGCTCTAATCCCACCTCTGCTACTTTCTAGCTGCATGCCTACAGCCAGTCCCCTCCGTCTTTCAAATCCCAGCTTCCTGGTCTGTAAAATGGAGGTCTTAATGGTGCCCACATACCTAGCACAGGCCTGGCACACAGCAGCTGCAGATTGTTACTAATTACTCTGTACAATAAGTATGTCCCAGGTTCTCTTAGTGATGCAGATCCCGACTCCTAGGGTCTGTGGTATTGTGGACGAGATGAGAAATTCACACGGACTACCGAGTCCTTTGGAGGGAAAAGGGACGGCGCGGCTTCCCTCTCAAGGGGAGAGCACCTTGGAGCACCTCGGCCACTCTCTCAAGAGGACAGTGCCTCCACCCTTGCCTTGACAGGCTTTTATTGGGTTCAGTTTGCACAGGAATATAGGGTGTATATGTAAAGCTCATCAGTCATTCTCAGGCAGAAATGATTGAACACTAGATAACATTCAAAGAACTCTGAGGGCTTATTCCGAGTCAGGGTCAGAGAGTTACAGGGCCATAAAACTTTGGGGGAACAAACTCAGACCCTTATCATTTAAATTGAGGGTATTTGCAAAGCAGGTTTCACAGGATTTTATGCATTCTTTCTTAGGCCTGATCCCCCTAGGGAACCTGCCCTTTCCAGCACAGGGCCACACCCACTTCCAGCATTGCTTAAGGCTTAAGTCCAGCAGGGGAAGTAAGGCAGCCAAAAGATTAGGAGACTTCTTGCAAACAGAATGATTCAGGCTATGTCAAAGCTGAGGGGTGAAGGTCCATCACCCCCTTTTTCTGTAGCCCCCCAAGTCCTTCCCTGAGGGCCCCTTCACGACCGTGCCTGTCTTAGGTCATCCCTCTTTTGAGGAATCTTACCTGGCATTGGCTAACCAGTCATCTACCCGGGGCCAAGCAGGGTAAAGGGAAAGGGGGGCAGAGGTGGTGCCCCTGCAAGGAAGATAGCCTTTGTCTCCTCTAAGTGTTTGTGGTCCCATGATCTGTTACTCAGCCTTAGTCACCAGGGGATTACAGCTTCTGAAACCAGGCAGGGCAGTTCCCAGCACTTAGCAAGCACATTTTTACGGCTATCAGGTACATCGCTAAGTCACATTTTTGTACCCATTTTTAAATTAAGAGGAGCGTTGTTCACATTGGGTGATGTGGGATACTTTGAAATTAAACACAGTTTTGTATGCAGTTATATCCTTTTTTAAAAAAAAATTTAAGCCCTGGCTGGCGTATCTCAGTGGATTGAGCACGGGCCTGCAAACCAGAGTATCGCGGTTCGATTCCCAGTCAGGGCACATGCCTGGGTTGCAGGCCGGTTCCTTGCAGGCTAACTCCCAGCAGGGGTCGCACAAAAGGCAACCATACATTGATGTTTCTCTCCCTCTCTCCTTCCCCTCTAAAGATAAATAAATAAATAAAATATTTTTAAAAAAAATTAGCTTTGAGTTAAGATAGGAAGATCACTTGTGGCTTTCAACATTCTCAAAAATGTAAGTAACCCAAACATAGTTAAGGATTTCTGTTTCAGGGTAATGAGTTCCCTCATGTTTACTCCCTATGAGACGTCATTCTTCCCATGTGTCCTGAGGGTTTCAAGTAGCAGATCCTGTATTTGGGGTCTGTGAACAAACTGCTTTTCTCCTAAGCCTTGCATTCTTGTTTTCTTAAAAACCTGTGAATGTGCAGGTACATCAGGTGAGTGCCTTCCATACACGTAGCCTCAGATGCTTGGTTACCGGGAGTTCAGAGGGCTCCTGATGAGAGTGGAGTTGGCGATGGTGGCTGGCAGCTTAGGGGACCAAGTTGCTTGTGCATGGGAGTGAGCATAGCATCTTCACAAAACAACTGAGTGAGCATGTCAGGTCACGAACACGTGGAGATGTGAGAGAGTGATGTGCTCAGAGAGCATGGAGGAAGCTCTGTGCCCCTTCCCACACAACCTTGCCCCATGCATCTGTTCCAAGTGCTTGATCCTGAGTTACATCCTTTCATATTAAACTGGTAATCTAGTATTTACAGTTGAAGAAATGATTCATTACATTCAGCATTTAAAAGGAAAGGCTGCTGGCTGGTTCTAGTTCTTGATAGACAAGTTAATTTAAATGATCTTTCCAGGCAGTTAGGTGTTGGGAGTAGAAGCCTGCTCTTTGCTGATGGAACAGCCATGCTAGGAAAACCGAGCGTTGGTCAAGGCTCAGCCATACCCTGGCCCTCATCTGGGATGGTGGGCCTGTGAGATACGCTCTGGGTTCTGAAACTTGGATTGAGCCTGAAGACCCTCACATTATGAAGAAGACAGCACATGATCCCCCACTACTACATTTTGATGGAAACAACTAATTGGGCTAATGTTCAGCATATTTATTTCTGGGGGTAGGGGAACTGTTGAGCACAGGATACTCCAAGAGACACCCAGGGTTACTGCTGCCGCTCGGCCCCATCAGTAACGCATACAGCCAGCCTTACCGCCCTTCACACACTTTGTTTTTGAGCCCTGACCTTGCTTCACTCATTCTTGTCGGGGAATTTGGGGCTGTAGTGTGACTTGGCATCAGTGGGACTCAGTGTCCTACACGGAGGGGGGGGAGGTGGCGAGTGTTGTTTCAGCGCCCTGCAGATTCCCAGCAAGTAATCCCTGCCAGTCATTTTGTCAGTGTGCTGGTTAAATCAGCTGTGAAACCCACTTCAGATACATGGCTCCATGGAGAAGGATTGTAGAAGGATCTTTCTGGGGGAAGATCATCTTAACATCTCTGTCCAACATTTCAGAGTGGACCTTCCTGGAGGTCGGGCCTCGGCTCCTTAGCCGGGCACAGTACGGCTGAGCTCTGTAGAGACACACTGGTGGTCTTTGGAGTGTGTGCTTGCTGGTTCAGAGGTGGGGTCCAGGGCCCAACCAGACACACCTGTGGTCTTCAGGGCCGTGGGCCTCCTAATGGAGGGAGCAGATTGGGCCAAGTGATCCAGGCCAACAGTGAGACAGAAGTATCTGAACTCTGAAGGTGGGGGAGGAGGGTTGGTTCTCTGTTAAGAGAACCATGTCAATAGATTGACATGGGGCCTCAAACCAGAGGTTACTCAGGTCTGGGAAGACATCTAAAGCCAGTAGTTTACCTTTTTTAAAGACTTTATTTAATTTTTAGGGAGAGGAGAGGGGAGGGAGAAAGAGAGGGAGAGAAACATTGATGTGCCGTAGAAACACTGATTAGTTGCCTCTTACACGCCCCCACTGGGGACCTGGCCTGCAGCCCAGGCATGTGCCTGACTGGGAATGGAGCTGGCGACCTGTCGGTCCACAGACCAGCACTCAGCCCACTGAGCAACAGCAGCCAGGGCAGAAATGCCTATTTTTGAGAGGGAAGAAAAATGTGCCTGCAGAAGGCAGGTGAGGCCATGTGGTGAACTATACGTCTGTCTGGTTAGGGCCCCAGGTCCTGCCCCCGAATATGTCTCATTGGGTACAAGCTCTTGGGTTTGTCGGGACTTTGACCTGCATTCCATGATGGTCTGAGCATCCTCTTCAGATCATGTGGGTATTACAGCTATGGGGCATTGAGGAGAAAAGGAAAAGAGATAAACCACAAGTGAAACAGGCCTCAGGAAAGGACCCTGGTCAAAGTTATGCTGTTGGTTTACTAGTAGAACTTGCCTCTAACCACTTCCCAGGTGGCTATGACTCAAAATGGTTGGAGCTGTGGTGGGAGGTTGGGAGGTGGGATTCATGGGGAAAAGTGTTGAGGCTTTGTCCTGTGGGCAATGGGGAACCACAGTCATGTTTTAATGAGGGAGGGACATGCTCAATTTGCCTGCCTACTAAAAAGATAAAGAGAAAGGAAAAAGGGGAAGTAGGCTACATTGCTTGAAGTGGCTCTTGTGGTCCTCTTGCTGATGAAAAACCTCTCTAGAAGGAGATGCTGCCCAGGCTGGCCCTGGCCTAACAAGGAGCCTCGAGAGCGGGTTTGGAGGAGGAGCTGGCCCTCTGAGGCAACAGGTGCCCTTCAGGAGGCAGCTGAGAGGGCCTTTGCGGGGCCACTGCTGCGCTGAGGGCCACAGGCTAGGAGCTCCCTTAGGGCTCTAACAGCCTGCCAGGCCAGGCAGTGATCAGAGGCAGGACTGGGTGTGACAGTTTCACCAACCTAGGCTCAGAATGTGTGGTTCTAGTCCTGCTTTGCATCCTTGTTGACAGGTGCCATGCCTTTGCCTACCACAAACCCGGGGCTAGAGGGGAAGGCCCAGCCACCTCTTACTGGCAGATGTTGGGAGAAAGGGGTGTTCCTCTCCTCTACATTCTCTGTCCCCAGAACCTCAGCCAGTTTCATTTTGACACCAGCGAACTCTCTCCCTGCACGTGGGTTCCTCCCACTGGGTATACCTCATGGTGAGCCCAGAGTGCACTTTTTTTTCCCCTTAAGATTTTATTTATTTATTTTTTAGAGAGAGGGGAAGGGAAGGAGAAACATCAATGTGTGGTTGCCCCTCACATTCCCCCAGCCAGGGACTTGGCCCACAAGTCAGGCATGTGCCCTGACCGGGAATCAAACCAGCAACCACTTGGTTTACAAACCCACACTCAGTCCACTGAGCTTACACCAGTAAGGGCCAGAGTACACTCTTATCACCAGCTTTAAGTTTGCTCCTCTGGCATCTATCCAGGCGTCTCCCATTGAGCTATGGATAGGGAGGAGGCGGGGGACAAAGAGATGAAGTGGAACAGTGGGGCTCCTGCTGTGTTCCTACCTTACCCCCGCCCCACCCCAGACTGTTACACACCAAAACTACCCATACGGCTCCTCTGAGAAACCTCTCCTGTCCTTTGGCCCACATTCCTAGCGATTGGGGGTTGCCGGGGGTCAGGGGACCCAGCCTTAGCAGATCTTTTTAGAGCCAGCATTTTCAAGCAGGGTGGAACTGGGGGAAGTACGAGCTAGGCAGAGGGAGCTCACACAGCTGGAAAAGCTGATCTAGCTGTTGTGCTGGTCTCTTAGCAACAGACACCAGCATCCCCCAGTGGCCACAGCAGTCCCCGACCAGCCCGGGGTCTCTGACCTCACTATGTTTGCTGTGGCAACAGCCACCAGCAGCTAACTCCCTTTCCTCCAGGAAAAGGCAAGTATTTGCATTTCTGCTAGTGTGGTTTAGACACTCCTGCCTTCCCCAAGCCAAGGAGTACGGGGAGGGAGGCGCAGTCTTGGAAACTCTCACTGAGAGGGTTTCCGCACCTCAGCTCCAGAGTGTCTGACAAGGCATCCCTGAGTCGAGCCACTTCCCAGGACAGAGGCCAGCTCTCCGCCCCTTCCTCCCATCCCATGAAGCTGCAGGGACTAACCCTAGGCAGTGTTCTCTTCTCTGCCCCCTCATCAGGACATTGGTAGAGCAGTTCTGCCCCATGAAACCCTCCAGGAGGTGTTTATCTCTCGGGTTCAGAAGAATCAAAATAGGATCACCTCCTATGGGCACATAAACTGTGGAATCCGTTGTTCATAGAATGGGCTAGAGCCACATTTTTTAGGCACCCGTCCATTCAGGCTTTTGCATCGGGAGAAAACCTTATTATTTAGCTTGGAGAAACCCAAATTCTATCTTCCTGTGACCAGATGCCACCTTCGCTCTGCTTTTAGGAATAGAATCCAGAAAGAGCCATAGGGAGAGGGACTGGACTTCTGTCCTACATGTAACCTGATGTGCTTTTTAACCACGTGGGCCAGTGCCCAAAGCCCGGATCACACAGCGTTTGTGTGCCCCGCCCCACACCCTCTCACTCCCCTTCCTGAATGTTGAGACACTTGCCCTGGGGAATAGGGAAGAATGTCTTTGCCTGGTGTGTATGTCAGGGCCGTGGAGGGACTGGTTTAGAGCTGCCATCCCCCACTTTTTTTTAGCGCCAGGGACTGGTTTTATAGAAGACGGTTTTTCACAGACCGGGATGGAGGGGCTGGTTTTGGGATGATTCACGCACATTGCTTTTAGGCTCACCTCCTGCTGTATGGCCCAGTTCTGAACAGGCCTGGACCGGTAGCAGTCCTTGGCTCGGAGGTGGGAGACCTCTGGTTTTGAGGACCGCGGTACCCAGGGCCTCGCTCTCTCATTGGGGGCGCACTGGGTGCCTGGCCTCGTGCCGACCCACAACCCAGCCCTGTTCTTTTTGTCTTAGAAGAGGAGCCCTTGTGCCCTATCTTTCCCTCGACTTAACTTTGCTCGGTCTTCTCTTAGGACAGTGTCAGTCCTGTTAGCCATTTTTCCAGATCCACCCTGTGTGTGACTGTTTTCCCTGCCACGTACCAGGCATTTCACGCCTACAAATCCTCGCCGCAGCTGGGAGGAAAGCGATACAATCTCTGTCTTTCAGATGAAGAAATTTGAGACTCAGACTAATTGGGGGACTTGTCTGCAGTCTGACAAATAGTAAAGGGCACAGCTGGGACTTTTGGGTGTGAGCTTCTTCGCCAAACCTATGTTCTTTGTACCTTGTCTCATTGTTCCTGCCTTTCTGATGAGAAGACACTGTAGCTTGACCTTCCCTGAGTCTGACTTGCCTCATCAGCGTTGCAGTGAGAACGTCAGCAGTGCCCCACCCAGTGCCAACGGTGGTTCCTATTGAGTGTTGGCTGTGTGCCAGGCCCTGGGCTAACCAGGAGCTTTTACTCACATGAACTCCTTCAGTCTTAACAGCAACCATATGACATGCCTATTGTTGTCCCCATCTGGGGCTTGCAACTCAGTAAATGCACAGTGGGTTGACTTTACAGACAAGGAGGCTGGAGGCTTTGAGTGGAAGTCACTCACCCCAGGCCACACGCGTATGACATGGCCAAATCAGGTTAGAACCAGGGTGAGCCAGGACATCCCCTCCAGAAGGCCTGCCTTGGTCAAGATGGCTTCCGCTCTGGGCCAGTGCTTCGTGGTCTGCTTCCTGCTCAGTCTTCACCAGCCCAGGAGGGAGGCTTCCTGTCCCCATCGTACGGGCAAAGCAACTGTAGGGACTGGCCAGAGTGAGTTTATACTCACACCAAGACTTGATCCTGGGCTTTTTCCACTTTGCCAGGCTGCATCTTCAAAATGCACCTTTTTTTGTTCATTTGTTTTACTCCCTTTTGCAAACTATTTGTCCCCTTTGTGGCCTCTCTCTTGATTCCCTGTCATGCCACCAAAAGTTGTTTAAATGCATGTATGTATTCCCAAGGAGCCTAGCGTACAGGGGGTGTTCACAAGTGGAAGTCGTCCTTACTGCTGCTCTTAATCAGACATGTCCTGGGGCACTGCTCTGTGCCAGCACCAGCCCAGGACACACCTGCCCATCACCTAGAGGAAGGGAAAAGAACCTTCAAAGCAAAACTGCATTTGTGCCCTGGCTGGTGTTGCCCAGTGGATTAAGCGCCAGCTTGAAAGGTCGCTAGTTCGATTCCCAGTCAGGGCACATGCCTGGGTTTGGGACCAGGTCCCTAGTTGGAGGCCTGCAAGAGGCAGCCAACAGATGTTTCTTTCTCACGTCGATGTATCTCTTACCTGTTTCTCCCTCCTTCCCCCTCTCTCTGAAAATAAATAAATACTTTTTTTTAAAACTACACTTGTGAAAAGCAGGGGCTGTTGCCTTGTGGGTCCTCCTGGTTAGAAATTTGTGGGTGAGACTGATGTTTCAGAGAAGCGCCAAGGGAATGAAAGAATCAGAGTTGAGAAAAGCAGTCTACACAACTATTGGAGGGGGCTGCTTAGTTACTATAGCCATTCTGTAAATACTATGTAGCCATTAAAAAGAGAAACAGTGGCACAGAAAAATATCAGAACTATTAAGTGAAAAAAGGCTGCAGAAAAGTATCATTAGTATGGCTGAGCTCATGTTAAAAATAACAGATGTTTTTAGAAGGATGTAAGTTTAATACAATTTCTCCCCAGCCTATAAGACCGGCAGTGGGTGGGTGAAGGTATTCTCAGGTTTGTACTCTGGATTTTTCGGTGAGTACGTGCAGGCATTCTTTGAAGATACGGCAGGCCCAGTTCCAGACCACTGTGGTGGAGTGAGTTGTGATATTTTTGCCGGGGGAGGGTCTTGCCTTCAATTCGTAACACACACGTCTATGAAGTTAATGAAACAAGGGCTGTATTCCTTTGGGGTGGGGGAACTGTCAGGTGCAGCACCTAGAACAAGGATTAAAGCGCAAAGGCCAACCATTGAAGTCCCTGTGAGTGTCAGCGGTCGCTTTCCTAGTCAGGTCAGTTTCCTGGGTTTCTCTGCTTAAAAGAACTGGTGCCCTTTTCTTATCCTTGGCCTGCATAATGCCTCATAGGTGAGGAAACCACCCTGTAATGTACCATCTCTTGCCTCTTCTGTTACCTACCCCTAGACAAATGTTTATGGGTCAGCTCAGAGACGAAAAATGAGACCATTTGAAGGCTTCCAGCGCAAAGCTATTGTCATTTGTCCCACTGACGAGGACCTAAAAGACCGAACAATAAAGCGAACTGATGAGGAAGGGAAAGATGTCCCAGATCATGCAGTCTTGGAAATGAAAGGTAGGCGATGAGCGATTCCCAGGGGAGCATCTCAGTGGGTCCTTGGGGAAAAAGCTCCTCACGCAGTTTTTCCCTGCCCCGCTCCTTGATTTGTGTTTGCACCTCTCTTTGCTTCTGCTTGGTCTCCCCCGCCTAGTACAGCTGTGGATGGGAACACTGCCTATATCTCTCTTGTGGCAAGGTTTTCAGACTAGATGGGCCTGGAGCAGGGTGAGGAAGGGCATGTGTGGGGGCACATGCTAGAGGCCTGTATGGGCACCTGCTGGCCCCCACTGGGCGGGCTGACTGAGCAAGCCTTGGTTCGCTTCCCAGATTCCACCTGCCTGGCCTGCTCCCTGGGGTGAGGCCGGAGGAAGCATTTATCAACACTTTCGGCGCGCTTGACTACCCCTTCAGGAAAGGGAGAAGAGGTCTTTGTTAGCCGCTGGCCATTGTCAGAGGCTGAGGTTGGGGTCCTTTCTCACCTCTCTTGCTGACTACTCCAGTGTCCTGGTTGTGGAGGGCACCACACCTCAAAAGGTACTGACCTACTTGTTCCCTCTGGGGCCCTCCGCTCCTCCTAGCCAACTTCACGTTGCCGGACGTTGGCGACTTCCTGGATGAGGTGCTGTTCATTGAGCTGCAGCGGGACGAGGCAGACAAGCTGGTGAGGCAATACAACGAGGAGGGTCGCAAGGCCGGGCCACCCCCCGAAAAGCGCTTTGACAACCGAGGCGGCGGTGGCTTCCGGGGCCGCGGGGGTGGCGGCGGTTTCCAGCGCTACGACAACCGAGGTCCACCCGGGGGCAACCGAGGAGGCTTCCAGAACCGAGGGGGAGGCAGTGGTGGAGGAAACAACTACCGAGGAGGTGAGTTCTCCGCACGTCTGGTTGCTGGGTCAGAGCTGGGTTCTGTGACTTCGAACTTAGGCAGTAGGTGCAGCTTCCCCAGCACCAGCCCTGGGCTGTGCTCTAGGAGAGAGCCAGAATGAGTCAGACCCTGGGGCCCCAGGGCGCTGTTCCCACTGTCCTGCTTCCCCAGGCGCTTGCCCATCTGTATATCTCATTGCTGTCATTTTTGTGAATCTTCCCATCTGACCTTGAGACAAAGGGCCAGACTGAGTTTACTGTCAGTCCTGGGTCCCAGCTCAAACAAATGTAGGAGGGCGCTGAGAGAGGTTAATTTGTCCAGCTAAACTAGAGTTGGGATCAGGTGACCAGAAGCCTGAGTTCTTTGTGACTAAGTTAGGCTGTCTCTGCAATAAAGTATATAATCATAATTTAACAGGCATGTGCAACCACGTTTCGGTCTCATAGTGGATAGTTTGGGGTCACTCCTGACCTAGACACACACACCACCCTGTAGTGACAGTCCACAGGGTTTCTGGGCTTAATAGGAAAGCCCAAGGAGCCAGTCGGTGGGGGAGCAGGGCTCAAGAAAGGTCTCCTGAGATGCTGATGCCTGAGCTAAGGTCCAGAGGCTGGCAGGAGTTGGAAGAGGGAAGGGTCTCAGGCTTGAGACACTACTGCACAAGGGCTCAGAAGAGACTGGCCCGTTGGGACAAGCCTTCCAAGGACGGTCTTCTGTGCTTAGCGGCCCGTCTTCCAGAACATCTCTTCCAACTTGTTAATTAACTATTGAGATGCTCAGGACACAGTAGAAACCAAGACGGACCTTGAGCCGACAGTGATGACTGTTAACCAAGGCAGGATGGGGGAGTTTGTCTGGGGGTCTGGGGGCTCCCAGAGGGGGTGCTTTGTTTGTTCATTGGATGGAGCTTCTGCTCTGTGCCTGGGCACCCTGTGGCTGCAGCAGTCACCAGGTCAGCCCAGCTCCTGTGGGTCCCACTCGAGAATGACAGGCCTGTCATCTGGTTTCTCCACCGCAGGTTTCAACCGCAGCGGAGGTGGTGGCTACAACCAGAACCGCTGGGGTAACAATAGCCGGGATAACAACAACTCCAACAACCGAGGCAGCTACAACCGAGCTCCGCAGCAGCAACCACCTCCTCAGCAGCCGCCACCGCCACAGCCACCACCACAGCAGCCACCGCCACCACCCAGCTACAGCCCTGCCCGGAACCCACCAGGGGCTGGCAGCTACAGCAAGAACAGCAGCATCCCTGGCTCGATTGCCAGTACCAGCACCCCCACTGTCAGCAGCTACAGCCCTCCACAGGTGAGAGGGGGTGGGACGGGGAAGTCACCAGCACCTGCTTCAGCCCATGTCTGCTGCCAGCCGCCTGCAGGTCCCTGCAGCAAGTGCATTTCTCTTGGCATTGTCACTGGTTCTCTGAGTCCCCAAGAGAGCACCTAGTGGGAGCTGTCCCTTGTCCAGGCCGGAATGGGCTAATCCCCTTGTCTTCAGGGTGAGGCGGCAGGCCCTGAGGTTGGAGAGGACTTGCCCTCTGCTGGAAGGCCTTCACGGGGAGCCCTGACAGGCCCTGTCAATCAGAGCAGTCCCCTTTCATTGCGCAGCCGTTCCCTGGATCCCTTTCACAGGCCAGGCCTGGGAACAGCTGCCAGGAGACAGATGAATGGTTCTCTATTCCTGACCTAACCAGAATATTTCGTAGAACAGGAGTTGAGCAGGCACAAGTTCAAACCCCAGACCTCAAACATTCTGGTTTTGTGACCTTGGACAGACAGCCTCACCTCTCTGGTCTTCACTTTTCTCATGGGGGACTGGGGTTATTAATAGAACTCACATCCTGGGTTTGTTGTGGAGGTGGGTGGTGGCCTTACAGCTCCAGGAGACGGGCTGTGGAGGTGGACAGACCTGCGGTCAGGGCCTGGTCCTGCTACCTCTCAGCTGTGTGACTCGACCCAGTCAGTGACCTCACTTCCCCGGCTCTCAGCTTCCTCCCTCAGTACAGTGAGGCTGGTGGGGGTGGGTGGGCTGGGTTGGTGATCCAGCCTGCACGCCGGACACCCTGAGGAAACAGCTACGACTGTTTTTCTCAGCAGCTGTTCTCATAACGACTGCCAGTTTACTGAGCACTCAGTGGTTCGTGCACACAAGCTTATTGGATACACAAGGCAATCGAAGGGTAGTTCTTTTGTAATTTCTTTTTACAAGGGTTAAACAACCTGGGCTTTCAGGAGATGCCTATGGCTAACCCACCTCCCTCTCCGTCCTCTACCTCCACCAGGGAAGTCTTTTTGTGGGCCCACTGCTTACAAAGGCCCTTCATCTTAGCTGAGCTGGCCATTTCACAGCTCTGGGGTTTTTTTCCTGCTTTCCAGCCAAGTTACAGCCAGCCACCCTACAACCAGGGAGGTTACAGCCAGGGCTATACAGCTCCACCGCCTCCACCTCCACCACCACCTGCCTACAACTACGGGAGCTACGGCGCCTACACCCCAGCCCCATATACCCCGCCGCCGCCACCCACCGCACAGACCTACCCTCAGCCCAGCTATAACCAGTATCAGCAGGTAGGTGCCGGGCAGGGTTGAAGAGGAATGGAGAGACTTGTGGATGTGTATTCCCAGACTTGAGTCCCTGCTTATCCAAAGAGGGGCAGCCGGAAGGCGTCCATCTGATGTAGTCAGTTCGTGTGGAGACCACTTCTGCCCTAGCTGCTAAACAGCTGGTATCTGAGCCCCGCCCCCCAGTGCAGTGAAGCTTCCTGGTCCTGTCTCAGCCCCGTTGCTGTGTCCATTCTGATGATTGGTGTTAGGCCACCATTCTGTGGTTAAGTATTTTGAATGTGGAATTCACCTACACCTGTGAGGGCTTAGACTGGCAGGCCAGGAGACTGGGTTTCAGTCCCTCAGTGCCCGCTGATCAGACCAACATCGGGCCAATCCCCCTTGTTCTCCCTAGGCACCTTGAATTCTGTCAGGGGACCTGTGCGTCAGCTATTGTTGCTGCGCCCATCTGTGCCCTGGGTGAGGGGGGTGGGGAGGGGCCGTGTACAGGTCTAGATGAGAGTCAACTTGGTACTCTTGGTTTCTCCTCAGTATGCCCAGCAGTGGAACCAGTACTATCAGAACCAGGGCCAGTGGCCACCCTACTACGGGAACTACGACTACGGGAGCTACACCGGGAACACACAGGGGGGCACGAGCACTCAGTAGCAGTGTGACCCGGAGGCCCCTGCCGGCTTCCTCCACCAGCGCCCACCTCGATCCCTCGTCTGCCCCACAGGGTCCTGTGGTGCTGGGGGACAGGTCAACCCAGGGCTGCCTCCCTTCTGAGGGGCTTCTTCCCCCAGAGGGCTGGGCATTTTTCTCTGGATTCAAACAACAGTGACCTTTTATTTTCTCTTTCTCTCCCTACCTCCTCCCTCCTCCTCTTTCTCCCTCCTTTTTGACTAAAGGCACCCCTCCCTTCCCCTCCTCTGGTCATATGGTGACTGGGGGGAACTTCCTGTCCACTGTCCCAGCCCTGCTCCAGCCTCTCAGCTTCCCAGGCCCTCATGCAGTTGGTTGTAAATTCTTCCAGGAGCTGTTTTACTGTCTACTTTTCAGGATTAAAAAAAAATCAAAAATTTAAAAAAAAATTTAAAAAAGCAAAGTGTGGAGGGAGGAAGCAGTGACATTTTTTTGGTAATTATGCTTTTTTTAATTTTTAGAATTTGTCTGTTTTTACTGTGGGTCGGCTGTTGATATTTCATCAGGATAACCGTTACTTGAGTTCAAGCAACCAACAAAGAGCCACACCCTCAAAACAAAACCACAAAATCATCTTTAACCTAACTTTTTATACGATGTCTCAGTTTCCCCGTACGTAACTTTGCACACAAGCTTCTGTGTTGAGTTGAATTGTAACTGCTTTTTGTATTTGGAGAGAGTGTGACTATTGAACTTGAAACCTTTTATTCCAGGCGTCTTGGTAGTTTCTGGTGGGATAAATCGGGCAAGAGGGAAAAAGGGGAGGTGCAGGGACGGGACTCCTTCCCTTTAGAGTATGAAATTTCTCCCACTGCCTCCTCTCCAGAGATCTCCCACGTGCCAGACCTAAACATTTCTCCTACAGTGATCCTCTGATTATTTTTACTTCCCCTTGACCCATTTGTTTTTAACAGGATTTTAACAAACTGCACTTATTAAGAAATGTGTTTGCCCTGTTTTGTTTTGTTTTGTTTTGTTCTGTTTCAATAAAACATGGCACCTCCTAGCAGGAAGGAAGAAGGGTTGAAACCTTGAAGCATTACTGCAGTTGGCCTTTAATTGTGGTGGGGCCTTTTCAAGGGGAATTTATCTACTCATTCATTAAACTCTTGTTGAGGGATTCATGTGCCTGGCCCTGTTTTTGGTGCTGGGGCTGCCCCCTTAAACTTGGGGCTCAGTTTAAAACCCACTAGCTTCTTTTTGAAGTTGTTCTCTGATCCCTGCCCTTTCCAGTCCACTCACAGCCCCAGATCTCCAGGAATCAGTATAGAAGGCACGGAACCAGGTCCTTCGGTGTGAAGGGTGAGGTAAGACCAGTGGGTTGGACACTGAGGCTGGTTGGTCTCTTGGGGGTCATCACTGGGTGCAATGGCTTTTCCACTTCAACCCTGGCCTGTGAGCTGCACATAGGATAGTCTGCCTTTGCACCTGGATCCAGTCTAGTGGAGATACCAGAAGCCTCTTTATCCAGGCAATCAATAGGTTAGGTACTTGCTCAGTTCCTTACCTGGTCTGGATGGTGCTAGGGTACACAGCATGACCAAGACAGTCCTGGACCCTGGGCTCCCAGCCCAGAAGTAACTGTGATGATGGCACCAAGCCTGGGGTGAGGGGGGATGGTGTGAGGTGCGGGCTTCCTGAGGGGGGAGGGGTTTGTTTGTTTTTAAGACAGGGAAAGAAGTATCAGTGTGGAATTGCCTCTCCCACACCTGCTACTGGGGGCCTGACTGGGAATGGAACCGGCAACCCTTAGGTTCGCACTCGGTCCACTGAGCCACACCAGTCAGGACAAAGGATCTTTTTCTTTCTAAGAGTGGGAGACAAACAGTGTGAGAGGAAAACATTGATCATTTGCTTCCTGTGTATACCCTAACTGGAGACCAAACATGCAACCCAAGCATGTGCCTTGACCCAGAAGCAAACTGGCAAACTTGCCTGATAGGATGACACCTACTACACCAATGGGGAAAGAAGGAAATATTTTTAAATAGGAGTAAGTCAGGGTAAAGGACATTCTGGTGGTATTCTCACAGCCTATCATCCTTCCCCAGCAACTTGGGTCATTCATTCATTCCCTCTGGAGAAGCTGTGTTCCCAGCCCCTTTTGAGGGGACAGTGCTAGAGGCACAGGAGTGGACGGTTCAGCCACTCCTGCACAGGAAGTCTAAACTTTGTGAAGGGGACACAGGTTACCAAAAAAAAAGGAGAAAGGCCAACTCGTTTTCAGGTCAGGGTGGGTGGGATATCTGAAGTAACAAGAGTCGAGATGGGTGGCTAGTTGTATTAAAGGACTCGGGACTAAGTGCCCCCTCTCCCTGCTCAGGGAGGGCCTCCATCCAGTCCGCTAGTCTGGGAATCCCCTTAGGGACTCTGGTCCATATGCTGGGCAACCACCCCCTCTGCTGGCCGCCTGGTGATACGTCTAACTGCAGTCCCTACCTATCCCATGTGGCAAATATCCTGGGAATGCAAACTGCTCCTAGCGAGTGTCTGCGTTACTGCACCGGCCTCCTCACAGATCTCCCTTACCGCGAGTCTCTCACCCCATACTCCTGCCCCTTCCCCACAGGATACAGAGGCACTGAAGTTACTTTATAGGGTTTATGAGGCCCCGTGCGTGACCCCTCATGACCTCACTGGCTTCATCTTTTGCTGCTCCTCTGAACTCCGGGTTAGTGGTTCGGGTTAGTGGTTCGTTCCCAGGAGTCACAAGTTCCTTGAAGAATCTGTAAATGTCATGACTCAAATCTACATGTTTGTAGAATTTTGCATAAAGGTTTGCGAGGTTCTCAATTCAGTGCATCCCAATCAAGGCCTTCAATTAGAACTCGTTACTATTCCCGGGCCATACGAAGTCTTTGCAGCAACCAGAACTGTCCATATGTGTCCTCTCCTCTGGGTCTTTGCCTGACCCATACCCCTGCATGAGACCAATCCCTACCTCCCTATCTCTTGTCCTGATTAATCTTTCAGGTAGCTTGGGCATCTCGTCCTCCCAAAAGAAGACTTCCCTGGGCCCCCGGAATGGCAGCTCTCTTAGGCCCCTCGATCCATCAGAGCCCTGACACTCACTGGTGACATGTTGGTCTACTGTGGTAACACACTGAATCCCTATCTAAGGCAAGTCAGTTTTCTAAGGCCACGGTTTTCTTCCTCCACATCCGCAAATTGTCCTGGTCCTCACCACCTATCTCATGCTAGCCAGGGGATGGGTGTGATGACAGAGCAAAGACAAAGCTTAGTAAATATTCTCTGAAATGAGAGAAGTGGATACACTGAGACCTAAACTAGAGCACAAACCCTTTGAAGCCCTGAAGGCTTTCTCATCCAACTAACAATTCATCCACCCTAAAATAAAGCGAGCCGGGCTCTAGAGTCCCAGCAGTGAACAGGTTGAACAATGGTTCATCTCCCTCCTGATCCTGCAATTTCTCAGAGTGTGGGGTGCGGTTGAAGGGTGCGGAACGGAAGGGCACCTCTAACAAGGGCCCTTTTTCTTGCTGGCTGCGGAGCGAGGCACGCATGCGCATAGGAAGGTCCGTTTTTGGCCCGGAACTTTGGTTACGGGAGCAGCGGAACATCGGGACTGCGTAGTGTGCTCAGCCGGAAGTAGCCGCTGAGGGCATGGGTTGGACTATTTTGTGCTAAACGTACGGTGGCGGTTAAATGAGCGTAAAAAATTAGGATGGAAGCTGTGGCGACTGCAGCGGCCACTAGAGAGCCCGATGAAGGTGAGCTCCAGGCGACTCTGAGGCGGCGGGAGGATGGGGCTGCGATGTCTTTGTGAAGTGATTCCCAAAGCGCGAAGGAGGACTCTTTATGGAGATACACCTGCCCCAAGGCTCACCTGTCCCTTCACCACTTTGTTCAGATTCACCCCTCTCGTTGCGGGCTGAATTCGGCCTCCTTTACCCCATCCCCTTCCGCGAAATTAACCTCTTTCGCGTTCCAGTCTAGCCTTTTCCATGTCCCACTCTAAGCCGATTCCTTGATAGGCTAATTCGCAGGTAACGTGAACTTCTCTCCTGCCTCGGGCTTCCTCTACCATTGTCTCAGCCAGCCTTGCTTTCTCAAGTTGCCTCCTTCGTTTTGTCAAACTGACCCTTCCCTCTCCCTAGACTAACCCTCCTCCTGACCCATGCAAACTCTACTTATCCCAGACTAGCGGCTTCCCCCATTTCATTCCACTTCCTCTTCCCCCAAAGGTCACGTCTCCTCTGCCACCTCGGGGTCCTTAATCTATTTCTGTGCTCCCCCATTCTGTCTCCTTTGCATTTTGAGGCTTCTGATGCCTTCCCATGTATATCTAAACTGCTTTTGTTTCACTCATCTTAAAATTCCATCCTGCCTCTTCAGAATAATCCCATGTAAAGTGAGGTGTGGTTGGCAGGCAGAAACATCACTGGCCAAGAATTGGTCATTGTTGAAGCTGAACGATGGAAGAGTGAAGGGTTGAACTCTACTTTTGTGCATGTTTGAAATTTTACATAATAAAATCTTTTGACCTAAAAAGAAAATCTGTCCCTTGATCTCATGTTCTCTTCCAGAAACCATCTGTCTCTCCCAAGAGTCCCCGGTACTTGCTTCCACTTGCTCACCTCCCACCCACTGCAGTCTGGCTTTTACCTTCTGAAACTGCTCTGCTTAGGGTGCCCCGTGACCTCCCTGTGTCACCCTGTTCAATTTTTTCTCATTAGAAGACATGGAGAATCCAATGCCATTTACCTTTCCGTCCTTCTTTAACGTGTTTTTTAAAGATTGTATTTATTTTTTAGAGACGGGAAGGGAGGGAGAAAGAGAGGGAGAGAAACATCAATGCGCCAGAGATCCATTGATCGGTTGCCTCTCACACGCCCCCAACCAGGACATGACTCACAACCCAGGCATGTGCCCTGACTGGTAATTGAATTGGCGACCTTTTGGCTCACAGGCCGCACTCAGTCCACTGGGCCACACCAGCCAGGGTGTTCTTTAACGTTTTCCCTTGGTTTCTCTGACACCCTTCTTTCCAATTGTTTTCTTGTCAGCCTCTATTAGTTTGCTATGGCTGCTGTAGTGAATTATCACAAACTAGGTGGTTAAACCAACAGAAATTTATTCTCTTGACAGTTCTGGGGGCCAGCAGTCTGAAATCGGTATCACTGAGCTGATACTTAGGTGTCAGCAAGACCGCAGACGGGAACCTCAAAGGCTCTAGGGGAGAACCCATTCCTTGTCTCTTCCACTTTCTGGCAGCTCCTGGAATTCCTTGGATTGTGGCCACGTCACTCCAATCTCTGCTTCCGTCTGTCTTCACACTGCCATCTCCTCCATGTGTGTCAAATCTTGGGCTCTTTCTTATGGGACACTTGGGATGGCACTTAGGACCCACCTGGATAATGCAAGAGAGTCTCCCCATCTTGGGATGCTTAACTTAGTCACATCTGCAAGATCCTTTTGTTGTTGTCATTGCCTATATAAGGTTACATTCCAGGTTCGAGGAACTAAAACATGGCTATCTTTTAGGGGGCCATTTTTTAGCTTTTCACAGGCATAGCTTCTCTCAATTCGGTCAGGGCTCTCTCCTAGCCCCTTTTCTCATCCCTCACACACACGCCCTGCCCCTGTCCTCCCCATGACCTCTTGTTTCCTTCAGCTTTAATTGTTTTCTGTAACTCTCACAACTCTGTCCCCAGCCCAGCACTTCTCTCCTGAGAAGTCTAGTCCCAGGTACCACTGGTCTCTTAGATGCCTCCCCTTGGGTGTCCCCTGATACATGTCCCAACCTGGCCTCAGCATTCAACATCTTCCCTCTCACCTGCTCCTCATCCACATCTCTATCTAAGTCACAGCTTGACTAGGCCAGGAGCCAGAGTCCCAATCTTAACTGGATGCCTCCCTCACCTCCCAGCCCTTCAGCCCAGGGCTTATCTACTTGGCCTCCCAGGCGTCTGTCTGACCACCACCCCTCCTGTCCCCTCCTCGGCAGGCCCTGCCCTGGTCCAGCGCACTCTTGTGTTGCCAGTGAGTAAAGCCCTGCCTGAAACCTGTGCACCTGCAACTCTCACCCCCTTGCTCTTCCCCACCCCAGCCAAGCCACCTAAAGGAGTTGTCTGTACTTTTTGGCTTCACTTGGCTCCTGCTTGCTGCAGCCTAGCACCACTTCCCACTGCTTTGGAGAAGCAGCTCTCACCCAGGTTTGCCTAGGGCTCCGCTGCCTTCTTTCCGGTGCCTGTATTGTCTTTGATCTTGCCTATTTCCCCCATCGCCTGGAGGCTTCTCCCGGGCAGGAGCTGGACTGGATTCCTCCTGTGACTCCTCCACATTACCCAGCTCAGGGCCTTGAAGAGATTTACAATTCCCAAAGAGCAGTCGGATGAATTGTAAATGAGTAGGAGAGGACGAATGAGTGAGTGAGTGAACATTAAATTTCCTGAACAAATGAAAAGACAAAGAATCGAGTGAATCTGTGAATGAGGTGGTAGAGGAACAGGTAACCACCCCAAATGCACTCCTGCCTCAGGGCCTTCGCACTGGCTGTTCCCTCTGCCTGGACTCTTCTCCCCCAGAAATCTCATGGCTCAGTCCCTCACCACCTCACACCTCTACTAAAATGTCACTCTTTTCCGCAAGCTTTCTCTCTCAAAATTGCAGCCCCTCTCCCCATCACCCCTCCTTCCACCTGTATTTTTTTTTTTTGCACAGCTCTTGGAACCACCAGACACACTGTATGTTTTCTAACACATACTATGTTTTTAGTAGTTATGTTTTTAATTATCTGTGTCCCCCACTAAAATGTCAACTTCTTGTCTACTGTGGTACCTCGAGGGCCTAACACTGTGCCCAGATTAGAGTAGGCGCTCAATAAATGTGAAGTGAGTGAGGGTCTGAGCACCCACTCCCCCTCCCCTGCTCCTGCCCCCGGATTAAGAAATCTCCCCTTTCCCCACAGGCTGCACGGGTCCCAGTCCTAGGCATTGGGGAGAGCTGAGCTGGGTGCCGGTTCCATCCAGACCCCTGGACAAGGAGGGAGCAGCAGCAGGAGAGCCCAGGGCCCTGGATGACGTCCCCTCTGGGGCCGAGAACACGGAAGTGAGCGCTATGCTGCGGGCTGTGGCTGCCAGCCCCCTGCCCGTGTGCAGCCAGCAGCAGGGGGAGCCTGACCTGACTGAGCAGGAGAAGGTGGCCATCCTGGGCCAGCTCTACCACGAGAAGCCACTGGTGTTCCTGGAGCGTTTCCGAACAGGCCTCCGCGAAGAACACCTGACCTGCTTTGACCATTTGCGTGGTGACCATCGTGCAGACTTCTACTGTGCCGAAGTGGCCCGGCAGGGCACTGCCCGACCCCGCACCCTGCGCACCCGCCTGCGTAACCGGCGCTACGCTGCCCTGCGTGAGCTCATCCAAGGTGTGGGGGCAGATGGGCTGGATGGGAAGGGAAACTGAGGCAGAGCGAATAAGGAGGATGCAAAAGCAGAAACACAGACAGAGATCCTGGGAGAGAAGTGTTGCGACAGGGGACGCAGGGGAGGACTGATACACATGTGAAGTGATGGGGTGAGGCCGACAGACTAGATAAACAGAGATGTGGGGGAAGAGAGTGGGAATGGCAGAGGTACTGCTGCAGGTCTGTGGGCCGAGGGTGCAGCACCTCTCACCGTGGTGACTGGTTGTCTCAGGAAAATCAGATCCCTCCCTCCCACTGGACACAAAGACGTTGTTGGAAAACGGGGGGGGGGGGTGTTTGTGACCCCGAGGACACAAAGGCCCTTGAAAACAAGACAGGTGAAAAGCATGAAGGCAAACATCAGTATGTTTGGCCACAGCATGACAAGTGTTCTGTGACCAAGGACCCCAGAACTAGAGAGTGAATGAAGCAGAGAGTAAGAAAGTTTCTGGTTAGGGAGACGGCACAGGCTGAGGGAAGTGGAAAGAGCAGGACACAGTGACAGATGAGCAAGATGACAACAGGAGAGATGATGAGTGAAGGGGGTTGGGTGACAGAAACTGGGGTCAGAGAAGGAGGGGGAGAAACTGAGACCCAGAAATGGGGCAGCAGTCAGCCAGGGAGAAGGAGGGAGAGAATAGAATCTGGTGGGAAACACCAAAGCCAGGGGTAAGAGAGAAGGCAAGATGCAAGGCAGGACAGGGGGGTCACACCTGAAGCCAGGATTTTGGCAGATTTCTACCCTACGCTTTGAAGGTTGGGCTAGGGCCAGTAGGTGGGAGGGGCCCGGCTCAGTTTAACTGTTACGTGAGGGACAGAGTTGCCCTGCAGAAACAGGCAGCCAGGAGAGATGCAGAGGACTGGGTCTGGGGTGGAGAGGGTGCCGGGCCTCCCTGGGGGTAGCTGCAGAGAGGAACACTAGGGAGAGGTGAGCCAGGCTCTGGAAGGCCAGCAGGCACACCACACCTGGGCAGAGGCCCTGCCCTACCTGGTCTTGTGCACACACATGCCGGCTCCGCACAGATGTACACTTATGTGCCCAGCAGTGCAGGGGTCTCCAGGTGTGTGTACCACAGCCAGATGGGGCTCAGCAAACAGGTACACAGCCTATAGCCTGTGCGTACACCTGCCCGCACACCCCGCATGCCAGCTGTACGTGCCTGTGGCAGTACCCTGACTCACGTGGGAGGGTGCAGGCAGGCGTTTGTCCACAGGCCCCAGGCCACCGATGCTGGGAGCCAGGGTGTTTATGAGTCTGACTGTGCACAGACATGCTAGGACACACGAGTACAGGTCCTCAGATGCGTGCGTGAGTACTGGTGGCCACACGACCTCAGGCATCTGCTTATTTTCCTACATATCTGAACTCGTACACACTCGCACACATGCTCACACCTCCCTACCAGTATGCTCACTCACACTCAGCCCCCAACCCCACACCCACCCTGCCCCCTCCTTGCAGGAGGCGAGTACTTCAGCGACGAGGAGATGCGGTTGCGGGCCCCACTGCTGTACGAGCAGTACATTGGGCAGTACCTCACCCAGGAGGAGCTCAGTGCCCGCACCCCAGCCCACCAACCACCCAGGCCCGGCTCCCACGGTGTGCCCGCTTGCCCGCTGTCTGACCTGCTGCTCCAGTCCTACCAGGAGCGGGAGCTGCAGCAACGGCTGCTCCAGCAGCAGGAGGAGGAAGAGGCCTGCCTGGAGGAGGAGGAGGAGGTGGAGGACAGCGACAAGGAAGGTAAGGGCCAGCGGCAGGTAGGCCCCAGTATCTGAACTCCACAGTCCTGGGCTTGCACACCTCCCCATTCCATGGCCCAGGCTGGGCCCCACCTGCAAGAGCAGACAGCGAGTCCCTCCCCCACCTGACCCAAATGCCCTCTGAGCCCTGGCCCTTCCCAGCCTTTCCAGCATCTATGTCCCCACTCCTCAAAAGCACCAATCCCTCGCTTCCAAGCCTTTGCACATGTCTTCTCCCCTGCTGGGAATGCCTTCCCTCCACCACCTTTCGGGTGCCCAGTCCTGGCCCTACTCTGCAGCCCCCAGAGCACTGGCTTGTTATTGTGTGTTCAGTGTATGCTCCCGGAGGGCAGGGGCTGGAGGCTTTTTGGTCACTGCTGTGTTCCCGGTGCTGCCCAGCACCAAGAAGCAGCTCTCTCGAGGCTGCATCCAGCGTCTGCCTCAGTGCGTCCTTCAGACACCTCCACTGTGGATGTCTCCCCCTACAGACGAGAGCTCCGGCCAAGACTCGGAGGCCTGGGTCCCTGACTCAGAAGAGAGGCTGATCTTGCGGGAGGAGTTCACCAGCCGGATGCACCAGCGCTTCCTGGACGGCAAGGACGGGGACTTTGACTACAGGTGCTCCCGTGCCCCTACCTCCCTGTCCCCCAGGCTAGCACTTCATAGGCCTCAGCCACATGCGCGACCTGAGGCACCTCTGTACCTCTGTGGGGCCTCAGAACAGGTCCAGGCCCACCAGCCTCAGGGTTGCAGATCAGCCACAGATCAGAGGGTGACCCTGGCCTTGGTTGTCCATCTGAGAGCCTCAGTCCTCTCCCCAAGCGTAAGGAGGGAATGAGCAGGGCTGACATGCAGCTCAGCATTGACACAGTGTTGAAACACTTCCACTCTGGCAAGTGGGGTGGCCTGGAAGATGCCACTACCTCCAGGCCTCACAAGTGCCCCAGGACCCCAGACCTTGCGCTGCAGGGCGTGACCCCTGGCAGAGTACTGTGTGGCAGGGAAGGGCCTGTGGTGGCTGCCCCTGCAGTGCTGGTGGGTAATTCCTCCAGTGTGACGCCAGGGCAAGACACATGGGCCGCCTGACTTGAAAAGGACTTTGCCATCAGGGAGGACACAGGAGGGTGAGACATCAAAATCGAAGTGAGCGGTTTTGTTGGCAAGGCAGTCCCTCACCTGTGGCCTGAACGCCAGCATGGCCGCAGGGGCTCTGGTTTGAAACCCAGCTCTGATGCCACGTGAACAAGCGGCCCTCTGGGCACACAGCAGCAGCACAGACTCGCCCAGCTCCGGAGTTGGGCCTGGCGGGTCCATGTCCCCCTGGGGCCAGCCTTGCGGCCCGAGTGCCCACAGAGCAGCGAGCAGAGTGCCTGGGCCATGGGCGCCCTCAGTGAGGACACTATTGCCATTGTAAAACCCGTGAGAACCCGGGCCTGTCCCGAGGAATGGAGAACGGTGGGGACCGAAGCCTGCCCCCTCCAGAGGGCACTGCTGGGCAGAGCGCCAAGCAGTCCTTCAAGCCTGCTCCGCCCAGGCTCTGAGACTAAAGCAGGGGACAAAATTGATGAGGGGTTGCCTGCCCTGAAGGGGGGTCCCACTGTAGTGAGGAAAACAAAGAAGCATCAAGCGTTCAGTGATCTTGGGCCACGAAGAACAGTGCAGGGAGGCGGGTGAGACGGTGGCTGGGGAAGGCTCTCTGAGCACAGACACCTGGGGGAAGAGCGTTCCTGGTGAGGCTGCTGGAGGGGCAGGAGGTCTCATCACAGGGAATGGGGCGTCCTGCGCGGGAGTGAGCTTGACCTAGGGGGTATTTGTGGTAGAGCCAGGCTCCTCACAGGTTAGGGTCACTTGTCACCTTAGGGCAGTTTCTGGGCCTCAGCACTGTTGATCTTGGGGCTGCATAATTCTTTGGGGGGGCCATTCTGTGTGTAGCAGCGTGCTGAATAGTGCCCCTGGCCCACCCACTGGCAGCGGGCAGCACCTCCCCAGTTGTGGCAACCAGATGTTCTCTGGGGGGACATTGCCCTTCTGGGTGAGAACCGGTGCCTTGACAATGTGGGCCCCATCGTTATCACATCACATCTGCCAGCTTTTCGGGAGAAACCAGAAGTTTTTGTGTAAACTCTCTGATTTGGAAAATGTTGCCTTTTGTTGGAAGCCCTGAGAGACCCAACGTGCCCCTCCAAGGAAGGGTTAGCTGGGACTTGGAGCTGCAGCGTGTGGCCTCTGACTACAGGACCAAGTCCCCTGCTTCTCTGGAGGTTGAGGGGCAGAGGCGGGGACTGGGGCCCAGGCGGAGCCAGCTCCTGACAGCACCCTCCTTCTACAGCGCAGTGGACGATAACCCCGACTTCGACAACCTGGACATCGTGGCCCGGGATGAGGAGGAGAGATACTTCGATGAGGAGGAGCCTGAGGACGCCCCCAGCCCGGAGCCAGATGGGGACTGATGGCCCGGCCGCCCCCCCTGCCCCGACCCAAACGAGGCAGCTGATGGGAGGCTGGCTCAGAGACTTTCTTCAGGGGCCCCACACAGCCGGCCCCTCGGTCTCTGGTCCCATCTAAGGCTGCCCCTCCGCCTGTGTCTGCAGTTCCCTGCCTGCCCCCGAGCCCCGCCCCGCCTCCCTGTCTCCACTGCTGTCTCTGGGTTTCCTTCTCTGTCGTTGGGTCACTTTCTCCTGCCTTTCTGTGTCCTGCTGTCGGAGCCTCCCTCTCTCCACCTTATTCTCTCCTCTGCCTTCCTGCTTCTCCCCCTTTCCCTGTGCTGTGGCCTCTGTCCCCGGTGCAGGGCGCAGGCCCTTCCCTCACAAGGCAGCAGGACTCTGTGGCTGGAGCCAGCCAGGCTGACACCAGTACCCACCTTGGGGTCCTCTGGCCCCTGGGCCCCAGAGCAGCCCACCGTCTAACTCCCAGCCCTTGTGCCGTCTTGGTCTCGCAGCCTTTCTCCCTCTGGGTTTCAGTGTCATTCCCAGTGTGCCCCTTGAGTGGGACCTCACTGCAGACAGGGGAGGACCAGAGGTGGCCACAGGTGTCACCTCTCCATCAGGACCTTGGCCTGGGAGGAGTGGGCAGGGGCAGCACTGGGCACCCTGGGCCTGCCAGCTTAGGTGTGGGGGGAGGGGCATAGGGAAGGGGAGCTCTCCCCTCCCGGCCCATGGCCCCCCTCTGCCCAGCCACAGTTTTCCCTTCCTTCACTTCCTTCGCCTCCCTCTCCTGTTTACACTCTCCAAATACTCACAGGCTGTTATCATGGGTCCTGAGTCATCCCACACACACAGGCTGCCCCTCGTCTCTGCCCCCAGCCAGCCACAGGGCCCGCCCCACAGAGCCCCCTGCCTCCCCAGGCTAATGAGAGCCAGATGGCCGCCTGGTGACTCAGCCGCTGGCCTGTGGGAACCCAGGCGTCCCGCCTTCCCATGCCCCCACACCCAGCTCATGCTCCCCTAGTAGACACATGGAAAAGGACTGTCTGCGGGAGGGCATGGCCAAGGGTTAGGGAGGCAGGATCTGGGGACTTGGTCCTGGGTACGGCAGCATCAGCGTCCTTTCGAGGCCAAGCCTGAGGGGCCTCCAAGCTGCCTCCGAGCACGAGGTCCAGAGTAAGCAGAGATCCCAAGGCATCCTGGGGCCATGGCTGTTCACCCCTGGGTCTCAGCTCTGCCCTCTGGGTCAACCAGAGTTGGAGCCAGACACGGAAAGTGAAAGCTAGAAGGGGCCAAGGGACATTCAGGCTGTTCAGTGAGACTTCAGCGAAGGAAAGTTGCGGTTTCTGAGCAGTTTACTTGGTGCCAGGCCCCAGCAAGGTGCCTGAGGCTGCACTGAGTACCCCAGACGTCCCTTGAAATTAGGGACTCAGCTCCTAGAGGGGACTGGGAAGCCCCGGCAAGGAGGGTGGCCATCAGCGATGGAAATGCTGGTCTAGAACCACAAGTCCGAGAGAGCTCTCTGGGGCCTGCCTGCCTGCCTGCTGTCAGGCCCCTCAGGGTGGACAGGTGACACAGTCACCCTCAGATGGGAAGTGGAGGCCAGCTGTGGGGGTGACAGCAGCTAATGGTCTGGGGGCCTCCTCTGGCACCAGGCCATCTTCCACGCAGACGTGAGGGAGCCATCCGGGAGGAGAAGGCAGCGCTCGAATCACAGACGTCACAGGGTCCTGTGGGCTGCATGCTGTCGCTAACCCACCTCCCAGAGGAGGCCCAATGGGACCGCGGGCCGGTCACAGGAGAGACCTTTGTCTCCTGGATGGGCACTCGGCTAGGAGCAGCCCCTGTTACGGGCATCAGTGCACATTTCTCAGCAGTCTATCATTCAGTCATTAAATTTGTGATATACTTTGCCATACATAGATTTGTTTGTTTATTTTAAGCGATGAGAGACCACAGTTGAGTAAGAAGTAGGGTGAGTCAGATGGTGAGATGCGAGCGTCAGTAGCTGAGACAGAGGTGGAGCTGGTCAAGAGGGACGAGGACAGACACATCCCCCAGGTCACAGCCTCAGAGCGGCTGGGACCTGGAGGTGCCCGAGTGGCCTGCCCCTCTCTCCCAGGTCGGGTTGGGGTGGGCGGAGAGGCTGAGTCAGGGAGGGAGGGCCCCCACCCCCAGTCTCCCGTCTGTCCTGCTAGCCACCGCCCCCGCTCCTCACCCCCATGGCTGACACCTCTGTGGGTCCTGCCAACGCCGACACGGCGACTCCCCGCCCCTCCCATGACCTGCGGGCTCTGTCCTTTGGCCGCTTCTCCCCTTCCTCTGCCCCCCACGCTCCTCTCTGTCACCCTCGCAGCGTCTCTGCCTCTGGCTGTCAGTGTTTCCCTTCAGGCCCTTCTCTCCCTCCTCGTCATTCCCTGCATCTTGAGCGGGAGTTTCTGTCACTGTCTGGTGACCCCATTTCCCCTGCCTTTCTGTCAGGGCCTCCCCTCACTGTCACTCGTGCACCTCTTCACCCTCATTTTTTCCTGTTTCTCTCCCTGCTGTCTCCCTTGGCCCAGCCCCCTCGCCCCGTCTCAGTCTCTGTCCCCTTTTCTCTGGCTCCCAAACCCTGGGAAGCCCAGAGGGGATGTCCAGGTTAGAGGTTCACTGATGGCCCCTGGGAGCCCAGAACCAGAGGTCGCCCCCACCCAGAAAGGGGACGGGAAGGGGCAGTGAGGTTGCGGCCTGTCTGGCCAGAAGGAAGTGTCTGTGCTGTGGCCTGGTCACCACCCCCCAAACTGGCCCCCAGGACCTGCCGGGCTGCCGCCGCCCCCAGACCGGGACAGAGTAAACACTGCTGCCGGCAGCCGGGGATATTTATACCGAGGGCCGGGCGCGGGTCCAGTGCCCACCGCAGCCCCTGCCCTGCCCTGCCCTGCCCGCCCTAGCCAGCCCCAAGCCAGCGTGGCACCAGTCGGTGAGGGGACACGCCGCAGATGCGGCCTCCACTCAGTGTGGAGGCCACCAGGCGTGCTGCCCCGGATGCCAGTGGCTTCACTGAGGACTCGTGATGCCCCCTCGCCTGGAAACACCAGCACAAAATGCTCACGAACGCGCGTACACACCCCACCGAGAGCTCAAATGCCCCCGGGGGCAGGGCAAAACAGCGCCCCACCACTCACGCACTGAAGCAACCAGCCCAGTGCAGACGCCACCTGCTCACAGGCTGCGCACACCAGTCCCTGAGATGGACACACACGCGCGTGCGCACACACACACTGGGAGTGACAGCAAGCAGGCTGGACACACACCCCGTGGACACAACATGCTCAGAACACCAGACACACATGCTGGTCACAGTGCGGCCCAGGACCAGCTCGCCCGCAGCCTTGGGGGGCCTGTCACTCCCACGGAAAACACAGCTCTTGTGAGAAAACACACCACCTCCTGGAAACACCTTTCTCACAGATGCACAAACATACACAGAGAACACCCACGTTTCAAGTCAAACTTAGCTAGGGATGCGCCCGGAGAAGAGCAGCAAAACATTAAGAAAAAATTCAGACACATTGCACACCCCAGGCAGACGACCCACTTTGCACACAGACCTCCCAAATCACACACATCAGGACACAGAGCCCAGTGAGCACACCAACTTGTGCAGCAGGCACACACACTAGGAACGCGGCAGTCACCAACCCACGCATTTGAACACATGCTGGAAACTCCCAACACACAGCTTCCAGGTACCCAGCTAGTGTGTGTAGAGACCCCCATGCTAGGCACACACAACTCGCACCACAAAGCTTGGGGACACACACACACGGGTGTCCTGAACACAGTCTAATTCACATTAAAACAGACCAACACTCAGGATGTCTAGAGATTTAGGGGACAGGGGGCTGTTGTCTGTGTGTGTGCCCCCCTTCTCTCTCTGTCTCTCACCCACTGACCCCAGTCCCAGGCCTGTCTGGGGGAGGGGCAGGAAGGCCTGAGCTGGCCTCCCCCCACCCCGCTTCCTGCCCTGTGGGGGCTGGATAGGAAACCGGGGCTCCAGCCGGAACCCAGGCTCCCCCCACAACTTCCCGGCCTGCCCAGAGGCAGGGGAGGCGAGCGGGGGCCCTCTGAACCGCCCCCCCACCCCCGTCAGGCCCTTGCGGCTGGTTGGGGGCCTGAGCTGCCTGTCCCTCTGGCGCCTGGCCACCCTGGGGAGCAAGGGGAGGGCCGGAGCGGCACTCACGTGGTGAGAAGGTGCTGAGCCTGCAAGTTTCCTCCACGGCAGCAGGCAGGTGGGCGGGTGTGTCACAAGGGAGTGGCCAGCGCTCGGGCACCAGGAGTGGGACTGAATCCTAGTACGCGGCCAGGACTTGTCCTGGGGCCCAGGCACGAGCTGGGCGTGTGAGGGCTGCGACCCTGGGGGTGTGTCCGGGTGTGTGGGACTGCTCCGTCTGGGACCCGGGGCGTGACCGAGTGTCTGGCTATGACGGGCTGGCTGCTGCCTGCCAGGTCGCGTGGGACGCCCCAGGCCTGAGTGTACGGGGCCCTGAAATGTCAGACCGAGTGGGCACGACCGCCTGGCAGTCTGTGCGACCGCGACGTGTCAGATCCCTGTGTGTGGTGTGTGCCGGGGGGACGGACGGGTCAGGTCCTGTGTGTGTGTGTGTGCCTGTGACTGACCCCAGCGAAGGAGGATGTTTGTGTAACTGCTGATGGGTCTCTGCCAGAGGCTGTTTCATTTCCTCGTGCTGTGAGGGGGGGTGGGGGGTGGCACTGTCTCTCACTCTGTGGTGTGTGGTGGTTGCGAGCGTGACCCTGCAGAATGCGTTTATGTGAGTGTGTTTTGCCACATCCCTACTAAAGTCTCTGCTTGTGTAGGGTCCCAGTAAAGCTCCAGGTGGGCTGTGTGGGGGTAAAGGGGTGGCACTCAGTGGCTGTGTCTGCTGCCAGGTGTCCTGCAGGAGTTTCGGTGTGCTCACCGTGGCTCCGAGAGGTTGGTGTGTTTGCGTGGCTGTCTGTACTTCAACCCGTGTGTGTGAATATTTGCGCACGTGTGCCATGGGGCTGCAGTGGGTCATGGTGTCCTCCTTTCAAATGTCTCCACACAGGGGGCCAGTGACAATGGCTCCATGTCCTTGCATAGTCAGCACCTCCTGCTCCCTCCCCACCCCACCCTGTATGGCTCCCAGACCTGTGGCAGGAGGAGTAAGCACCCTGGGCCCTCTCACCCAGACCTGGGGCTACACACGGGCAAAGGAGCCTCACCCTGACACAGGCCTCCCCCAGGGCACCTGTGGACCGGGGAGCAGTTCAGGGCCCAGGACCTGGGGAGGGGAGGGGAGGGGAGAGATGGAGGAATTGAAACCCAGGAGGAAGAGGGGAAACCAAGAGGCCAGAGAAAGAGGAACCAGGGAGAATTCACCAGCAAGACCACAGCGCGTGGGAAGAAACGAGGCCCACAGGGAAACCCACCCTGGTGCAGGCACCAGCGCCCCTCGCCTGGACCATGTTCTCTCTCATCGACCTACTGTCAGCCATCAGCCAGAGGGCTCCTGTGAGCACCTGAGTGAAATCACACCCCTCCTCTACACAGAACCCTGCCACAGCTGCCACCTTCTCTCCCCCCCCCCCCCCGCCCCGCCGCCCGACCCTGGTACAGGTTNTGCCACCGCTGCCACCTTCTCTCCCCCCCCCCCCCGCCCCTCCGCCCGACCCTGGTACAGGTTCTCACAGGTTCGTATGCCCTACAGGGCCGCTGTGGTCTGGGAAGCGGTCAGGTCAGCAGCAGTGCTGAGCCTCCAACTCCGGCTGCCTGGCTTGACTCCTCTCTCTGCTGCTTGTGTTGTTAGCTCCCAAGTGACCCTTCTGTGCCTCAGTGTTCCCACCTGGAACACGTCTCTAAAGCAGCGGTTGGCAAGGTTCTTCTCTAAAGGGCCAGATAGCAAATATTTTTGACTTTGCATAGTTTCTACTTGACTTGGGCCTTGTAGCGCTCAAACAGCCCGAGATGATCTGATTCGTGGCTGTGCTCCAGTCTTTATTTACAGAAACAGGCAGCAGGTCAGAATTTGCCTGCAGGCCACAGTTTGCCAGCCCCTGCCTCTGAGCTGTGCTGTGGGGGGAATACAGGGAGCTGGTAGATTCATACCTGGCATGGAGGATTGTTATTACTCTCTGGCCTGGGAGTGTAACCATCTGACTCAGCTCCCAACACCCTTCTCCTTGCCCCTCCCTTCCAACCACTCTGGCCTGTTCCTTCCTCCCTCACCCCAAGTTTATCCTCACTTCCAGGCCTTTTCTTCCTTCTACCAAGAACACTCTCCCCGCAGCTACCTTCAAGTCCCAACTGCCACCTTCTCCAAGAAGCCCTCCCTCCTCCATCTCACACTCCATCCTGCTCTCCTGTCAGCCTGCCACTCGCCATGTCAGTCTCTTCCCCAGAAGGCAGGTTCCTGGTGGGCAGGAATTATTCCCTTAACTTCTCTGGGCTTCAGTTTCCTCACCTTTCAAGTGGGTGTTATTAGAGTTCCCAGTGTCTCAGGGCTTTGTTATGGTGGTTGAATGAGTTAATGAACGTAGGCACTTAGAACAAGACCCAAGATGCTCAATAAATAAATCTAATGTTTACCAGGAGTACATGCAACATAAGGAGTGCTTGGCGAGTGTCTGAGGAGGGGCAAATGAACGGTGGAGAGAGACTGGAGGAGGCAGGTGGCGCGGGAGTCCCGAAACGGTAGTGAGAGACCTGGTCAGGCGCCCAATGACACAGAGACCCCCTAGTCCTCTCTCCACCTTTAATGGGCCCCCTGGTGTGCTTGGGGGTCGGTGTCCTTAAATACAGCCCGTCAGGGCGGGCAGGGGTCGGGGCCGGGCCTGCCGGTGGGCGGCGCCTGGGGGCGGAGCCTCAGCTGCACTTGCAGGAGCGCACGATCATGTTCGACAGCTGCTCCACCTTGGGCTTGCGGCCCACGTAGTACACGATGGGCAGCGGCTCCAGCGCCTGCGGCACGCAGCACGGCGCCGCCGACGCGCCCGGGTTGTGCTGGTTGTACAGGGCCAGGACCTGCGGGTGGGCGGGCGGGGTCAGGGCCGAGGTCTCTGGGAGAGTGCCCCTCGCCCTGCCCGCCGCTCCCCATCTCCCTAGTGTCACCTCACCAGTTAGGTCTCAATCTCTGCCTCTCCCCATTTCCCGCTCTTGGCTAGTAACTCAATCTTTCTGTCTTCTTCCGTCTTCCTAACTCTGTCTCCCTGTATCAACCGGTGCCCTCCTGCTTTTTTCTCTCTCGTTCCGCCTCTGAGTTTCCCTTTCTCCCTCCAATTCTCACTTCTCCCCTCACCCCCTACGGGTTACTCTGTCCCCGCGGTCTGGCCACATCTGTAGCTCCCTCCGCGCCCTGTGTCTCTAACTGCGCAGAACCATCTGTAGCTCCTCTCCCATCTCCTTATCATCCCCTCCTCCAGTCTCCCAGTCTCTCCTCCCTTTTCCTCCTTCTCTCCTCACTTCGTCTCCAGTTGTACCTCTCTCCCTCCGTCCCTGCTCCCTCCAGCCTGTGGGCCAGACGCACCTTGCTGTACTGCGTGTCCAGGCTCCAAATGTAGGGGCAGGGCCCCAGGCAGAAGTTGGCGTGGTAGCCCTTGGGCTCGTGGATCCATTTCCAACCCAGATCTTTGCGGAAGTCAATGTAGAGCTGCCGCACGCAGCAGTTTTTCTCTGTGGAGCTGCGGGCATGGATGAGGAACCCAGGTCAGGAGGGCAGAGGAGCCCAGGGGAGCTGACCATGCCCCCTCTCCCCGCAGGGGCGTGTGCGCACATGAGAGAGAGAGAGAGAGAGAGTCCCTGCCCCAGCTCCACCCCCATCTTGGTCTTCCTTGCACCCGTGATAACAGCAGCAACAGTACTGATAATCACCAACGCTGATAAAATACTTCCTCTAGTCAGGCACTGCGCTCAGAGCATCATAATAAACTAGCTCATGAGGTGCTCAAAACAAACCTTGTAAGAAGCCCAGTGACCCTCCAAGTGGAACATCTACAACACACTGGGACATTAAAAATACAGTGCAGCCCTGGCTGCTACAGCTCAGTGGATTGAGCATGGGCTGCAAACCAAAGGGTCTCCAGTTTGATTCCCAGGCAGGGCACACGCCTGGGCTGCAGGCCAGGTCACCAATAGGGGGCGCACAAGAGGCAACCACACATGGATGTTTCTCTTCCTCTCTTTCTCCCTCCCTTCCCCTTTCTCTAAAAATTAAAAAAAAAAAATTTAAAGAAGCATAGTGCAGCTCCATGGGTACTGATACTTCCACGTGTGCAAGTGTTTACTGAACTATTGTGTGCTGGGCCAGGGTCTACAGGGGACTTAGCACACAGAAAACAGACAGAAATACCTGCCTTCTGGGGTCACATGCGAGAGACTGTCATGTTGCTCCTCTGCTCCAAACATGGCTCCGTCTCACTAAGGACAAACACTGGAAGCCTTCACCATGCACCACAAGCCACTACTGGATCAGACTACTCTCAACCCCCCTCCATTCTCACTCCAGCCACACTGGTGTCCTCACTGTTCCTCAAACAGTCCTACCCCAGGGTCTTTGCACTTGCTGTTCCCTCTGGCTTGCTGTTCCCACAGATACCTGCTCGGGCTTGTTTCTTCACTTCCTCTAAATGCACACTCGAATGCCCTCCACTCAGGGAGCCCCACTCCTAGAACGCTGCCTGGCATGCAGCCGCTGCCCAGTAAATAGTGGAACCAATGAATGTCAGCTCTTCAGAGAGTCCATCCTGGACCATCTCATCCAAAATACACATCTAGATACAGTTCCGTTCAGTGTAACAAAAGCATTGCAGATATGCAGGAAAACATGAAAATGTCTGGTTCCGACCGGTGTGGTCCAGTGGGTTGGGCGTCTTCCCACAAACTGAAAGGTCCCCTGTTTGATCCCAGTCAGGGCACCTGCCTGGGCTGCAGGCCGGGTCCCCAGTTCGGGGTGTGTGAGAGGCAACCGATCAATGTTTCTCTCCCTCCCTTCTCTTCTCTCCAAAAATAAATAAATAAAATCTTTTTTAAAATGACCGTATTTGAAATGGGACAAAATCTTAAAACCTGTGGAAGCTGCATGAGAATTCATTATGCGACGCTAGTTGCTTTTATATACATTTGAAATTGTTCATAATGAAAATTAATCAGAACAGGGAAAATAGTCTCCAATACCTTTCTTTCTGTTTCTTTTTTCTAATTTAGTTTTCTTCTTAGAACTTATAGCCACCTGCTCTTTTATTTGTTAGGGATTGATTTGCGGGATGTATTCCTTATCTGCCTTCCTCTTGAGGAAAGGACATTTTTCTTTTCTTCTTTAAAGATTTTATTTATCTATTTTTGGAGAGAGAGGAAGGGAGGGAGAGAGACATTGATCGGTTGCCTCTTACACACCCCAAACTGGGGACCTGGCCCACAACCCAGGCATGTGCCCTGACTGGGAATCGAACCGGTGACCATGTGGTTTGCAGGCCAGCGCTTAATCCAGAGCCATACCAGCCAGGGCAGGACAGGACTTTTTTTCTCTTTGTCCCCTAATGTATCCCTGGTGCCTACAGCAGTGCCTGGCACACAGTAGGCACCCTGCAAATATTGGACATATAAATCAATTGCTTAGTATGTTAGATTTTTTTAAAAATCACATTGAAGAATAGTGGTGTATAAGATGCTACCATTCTGGACTTATAATCTCTGTCCCATGTTCAGATCCAGAGACCAGTCGTCCAGAGCTGGGGCCTAGGCTTCTGCTTGTTTCAAAGGACCTGGGCATTAATGGCCCCCGAGGCCATGGCTGAGAAGGGCAGGGAGCTTGGCTAAATAGCTTGGCTCGTGGGCAGCCAGGACCACTATGTGTTCCACAGTCGTAATATGTGAAAGAAACACTGTGCAAAGCTGAAGGCACAGTATGATCCGAATTCTATTTTGCACAAGGCAACTGGAAGGAGATATATTAACATGCTGATGGTATGATGGGTAATATTGTTTCTATTTCTATTTCTATGACATTGGTATTTAGCATGATGGATGATATCCTTCTGTCCTTTCCAAATTCTCAGCAGTGGACATGTGTTACTTTTAGAATCAGAAAAGAAATGAAAAGAATGAAAACGCAGCCCTGCATCCCCACCCCTGCCCCACCAAAGAAGACTCCACCATTTGGACAAAACACACAAACACATACAAGTGCCTCACGCAGACACTCTCCGGAAGGAGACACAGATACAGTCAGAGTGGGTGCTTCTTCAGAGAGAGGTTGGGGGTCAGAGCTGGAGGTTCTCTGAGATCATATCTGGGCTGGGTCCACATGCATGGATGTATCTATCCAAACAGTAATCAACAGAGAATTCATCAAGTAACTTCAAAGCCCTGCGAGGCGAGCCTTCTTATTATTCCCATTTTAAAATTAATTTTTACTTAGTGATTTGAGATAGAGAGAGGGAAAAGAGAGAAGGAGAGAGAGAAAGAAACGTTGATTTTCTGTGTGTGCCCCGACCAGGGATCGAACCCGCAACCCTGGTGTGTTGGGATGATGCTCTAACCAGCTGAGTACCTGGCCAGGGCTGTTACTCCCATCTGAAGGATGAAAAGCTGAGCCTCATCCAACATGAGAAGGATGTTGCCTGCTCACATACAGCGGGTAAGGGGTGGAGCCAGGTTCTCAGCCCGGCTCACAGCCAGCTCTGTGCTGCCCCAGAGCTTGTGGCCTCAGCTGCCCAGAACAACCGTGTGGACTCTAACAGAGGAGAAAGAAGGGATAACACGGCATCTCCTGGGGCAAGATCTTTCTAAGAGCCACAGAGCCCTAAGAAGGGAGTCAGGAAACTGAGGTCCTTCAGCTCTGCCAGTCCCTCAGTTTCCCCATCAAAAATGCAGGGGATATTGAAGCAAATAAGGTGTCCATATCCCGTGGTCCAAGGAGGTGTCAGGAAGTCTGTGTATGGGCTTGGGGAGGGTCCTGAGGCCCCCAAACCATATGAACATATATGTGTACCCATGCACATTCTTCTGGGGGAAAAGGTTCCTGACTTTTGGCTTCTCAAGGGGGTCCTGGACCCACAGAAGCAGAAGACCCACTGTCCAGAATAATCTTTCATTTCTGGAACAACTCTGGCTGAGGTTCTGAGGTTCTGAGATTTGAATGGTCTGTCATCCTATTATCCAACTCAGCTATTCTCCACGTGGGGTCCAGTAGCAGTATCACCTGGGAACTTGTGCGGAATGCAAATTCTCGAGCTCGGCCCTGGACTTCCTGAACCAGAAACGGGGTGGGGCGGGACAGAGCAGGCCAGATTCAACAGCCCTGCCAAGGGACCCCCAGGCACGCACAGTTCTGGGGCTTGCTGCATTTCCGGCCCTGCAGAGCTCTCCCTGATCCAGTCGGTCCATCAGGGCTCAACAGGGCCTGAGGAGCACAAGAAGCCCACTTGGGGCCCCAGGGCAGGCCAAGGGAAATCACATTCACCTTGGATGCTGGCCAGGGAGTCAGGGAAGCTTCCCAGTGGAGATGGGGTTTCAGCTAAGAACAACAAGAGGGTGCGTGAACCTCAAACATGCACAGAAGCAGAGACTATTACCTTGAACTCTAATGCCTCTATCACCCAGCTTCAACACTCAACGAAGCAGACCCACCCTCACTGCACAAGAGGGGACCCAAAACACCCAGAACTCACTTATAAAAAATTGCTTAGTGCTTCTGCCATTTTTTTTGTCTCACCTCTTTCACTTCAGCAAACCGTTTCCCTTTGAGAACTTTTTTTCACCCAGGGAAACAAAAAAAGTCACTCAGGGTGAGATCAGGTGAATAGGGAGGGTGGGGCTCAGGGGTCCCGCTGTTTTGGTCAAAAACTGCTGAACACTCAGCACAGGGTGGGCAGGTGCACTCATAAATTACACATTGTGAGCCCTGGCTGGTGTGGCTCAGTGGACTGAGCGTGGGCCTGTGAAGCAAAGGGTCGCTGGTTCGATTCCCGGTCGGGGCACATGCCTGGGTTGCAGGCTGGGTCCCCAGTGGGGCATACACGAGAGGCAGCCACACATTGATGTTTCTCCTCCACTCTTTCTCCTTCCTGTCCCCTCTCTAAAAATAAATACATAAAATATTTTTAAAAAATTACACATTGTGAAATGGGCAACTCGGTGAAAGAGTCTTCAAAAACATTCACTGGAGCCGAAAGCAGCCTCTCACAACAACGCCAGCTGGCGCGCTGGCACAGACGGGCTCACCCAGTGAGGGAAGCCTAGAGCACTCACCCAGTGAAGGAAGCCTGTACTACAAGGGGCCTGCCCTCCAGAAGATAATTCCGTTTCAGTTTTTTTTTTTTTGGTCCTGCCTCATATCACTACCCTACCCACTTCCTCTCTCCCATATCATTTCACCCATAAATATTTCCATATGTATCTCCAAGAAATTTCAGGACTATTTTAAAACATAACCACAACACCAAATTACAAAAGTAACAACAATTCCTTGATATCATCAAATATCTGGTTAGAGTTCATATTTCCCCAACTGTCTCATAAACACCTTTTCTTGTTTGAGTCTGCCCAAATAAAGATCCAAATAAGGTCCACACATCACAGTCGGTCAGTATACCTCCCAAGATTCCATTTAAAATCCACAGAACCCTCTTTCTGTCTATCTCCTGCCTTGGCGTTGTCTCTGTGGAAGAAGATGAGTCAGATTTCCCACAGTCCTGATGCTGCTCGCGGCGCGCCTGGGGCGGTGTTTAACTCGGCCCACCATCCCTCTATTTCTGGAAAATTGTTAGTCGGATCTACCATCTTGATCAGCTTCAGGATCAACTTTTTTTGCAACACTTCCAAGGTGAGATTGTGTCCCTCTCAACAGAGGCTCACATGGTTGCCTGTCTTTGTATGGTTACTAGCTGTTAGCACCCAAGACCTCAGTCTGTTCTTCATTCACAGAGTGGCCGGGTAGAGGGTAGGGTCTGGAAGGAGCTTGGGAGAAAAGCTAACTTTTCATCGGGGGACTAGCATGAGACAAAGCCCAGAGGCACCATCAAAATATTAAGCAGAGGCCCTGGCTGGTGTTGCTCAGTGGATTGAGCACAGGCCTGTGAACCACACGATCGCAGTTCGATTCCCAGTCAGGGCACATGCCTGGGTTGCAGGCCAGTTCCCAGCAGGGGACTCACAAGAGGCAACCATACACTGATATTTCTCTCCTTCTCCCCTTCCCTTCCCCTCTAAAGATAAATAAATAAAATCTTTAAAAAATATTCAGCAGGGGAGGGACAGGGTTGCATTATCACTCTAAATTAGCAATATTCTAACTCTGAATTTTAACATTCTAGCAATCCAACTTTTCAACTTTCTTAGACTGCAATACACCAGCATCTGAAGACTCTAACCCTCCGACAGCATCTTCAGCTTTCTAGGAGTCCCACATTCCAACTCTCAAGGATCCTGGCATTCCTGAATTCCAACATTTCAACACAACATTCCAGCATTCCACAGTCCTGAGCCTGTCACTCAAGAGGTCCAAGCTTCCGCTTTCTAAGATCCCAGCCTTCCAAGAATGCAGCCTTCTGACACGGAGCCCCAACACTAGGATACCAACATTCTGGCTTCCTCCAGCTCTACCTGTGAGTGCTAATATTTTCACACGTGATTGGACCATTCTGAGCAGAAGATTCGAGGACTCCAACCTGTCAATGGTGCAGGAACCCAACAAGGGCAACCTTTCCAACCCCGAATTTCCCAAATGAGGATCCCAGCAGTCCTTGAATCCAACACTGCCAGATTTCAACAATTAACAGTGAAGTCTGGCATCCTAGGGTCCCCACGTTCTAGGACCCCAACTTGTCAATAACATCAAAATTGGACGCCGTGGCCTCCCAACATTGAATTCCCATTCACAGCGCTCAGCATTCTAATGGTCTCTGACTCCCACACACCAGCAAGAAAGCAACCTGCTCTCAGCCTTCGAGGACTCCCAGGTCACACAGGCCTGCATGCTAGGACTCAAGCCTCATCCTCTGAGCTTTCCAGGCCAAAGGAGACGCCAGCCCAAGCAAGCAGAGAACCGGCCAGGCGCCCACCCTGCGGCGCTGGGTCAGCCGCCCCCCCCCAGGCTGGAAGGCCTCGGTCTTCACCTGAAGCAATAGTTGGTGTCCAGGGCTCGGCGGTGCCGGGGGCTGTGCAGGTGCTGGGCTCTCTCCAGTGGGGTGGCCATGAGAAGCAGGAAGGGCCGGTTTATGCCATGAATGGTGGCCAGGTCGCCCCGGCGGCCGACACTGATTCCTGTTTGAGTTTGGGAGCCAGCGGGTGGGGGGTGGAGAGACATACACACTCTCAGATGGTGAATGGGTGATGGGCAGGGGGAGGAGGCTGGACACACACACACACACACATTGCACATGGTGCCAGGACAGAGGGGTGGGCCTCACCGTTGATTTCCACATGGAGGATGTCATCTTTGCTGTCACAGGAGCAGTGGGCACTGAGGCGAAAGCCCTGGATTTCACCTGTAGGAGTGAGGACAGGGGAGCCCAGTGTGAGGCTGCGGCTCACCCAGCCCCTGGGGGAGAGAAGGAAGGAGCAAACCTCTTGGGACTCCTTACTGTCCCTCTTCCTGCACCTTCTTGCTACAGTTCTTTGCCTTGCTGCCTCCTTCTCTACCTTCAGGTCTCAGTGCAAATGTCACCTCCTCCAAGAAGCTCTCCAGGATGCAGGCCCCACTCCCACTGTGACATCACCTTATTTTCTCCATAGCACTGACCCTATGGTTCCTTTGTATGTGGCTCCTTATTTCCCCCATTGTTCTCAGGGGAGAGCAGGATGAACAGGGGAAGGGAACCTTGTTTTCTTGTTCCCTGCGGGCCTGGCCCACCATCATGAAAACAAACATCTACAGAGTGCAGGAGTGCACAGGCCTGTTCTTAACACTCTGTGGGCACTATCCCCCTTAATCCTCACCAAAGCCACCCATTTTCCAGGAGAGGGTGCCCAGGCGTACAGACCGGGGGTAGCCTGCCCAAAGTGGGAAAAGGCAGGGCTGGGATTCACACACAGTCCATCCAGCCTCTTAAATGAGTGAGTGGATTTTCTAAGCTGCCTACTATGTGCTGGACCCTATAGCAGGTGCTCTGGACTCAGCAGTGACCAAGACAGGCCTTTGTCCAGTGGCCCTAGATACTGTCTCAGCGCCCAAATGTTCCCTAACCCACATCTTTCCATCTGGCCAAAGCAGCACTCATCCCATGAGTCTCGACCCAGTCACCCTGACCCTCAGGGAGCCCTCCCAGGCCCCCTCCTCCAGATGGGTTTGGGCATCTGCTCTGGGCCGCCCACCCCGGCCCTCATCACTCTGGGCATCACTGCCCGCTAGGACTCTGGTAGCACTCTCTGGCCCACACCACCAGCACAGGGTCAGGCACAGAGCAGGGACGTTCTGGCAATTACTGAGTGGATGTGTGAATAAGGGGGAGATTAGGAAAGGAGATGTGGGCCTGTGGACTCAGCCAGGACAGGACAGACAGACACCATCCTGTTCCACAAAGATAGACAGGCTGTGCCGGGCCTGTCCCTCTGCCTCTAACAGTCTTGCTCCTCCTTCTTTTCTGGGATGGTTCCACTCATCCCTCAGACATCAGCTCTGATGCCCCCTCCTCCAGGAAGCTCTCCTTGATGGCAGACTGCACAGCCACCTCCTCTGGGCTCCCCATTCCAGGCCTGCTCCCTCTGGGTCATTCCTGCTTGATTTACAGGTCTTTCATCCCCTTCCCCACTCCAGCAATGGACCATGAGAGCTGTGAGGGCAAGGTCTGGGCTGTTTTTGTCACTGCTGTGTCCCCGGGATCACCCAGCACAGGCCAGGTGCTCAGGAAATGGATCGATCCATTACTCACTCAGGTTTGAGTGTCTGGGAGGAGGGCCAGGTCTTGGTTCTCTGGCACCGCCCTAGGGTTGGGGGGTGCTAGGCAGAGTATCCCCTAGGGGATACTCGATGGGGTCGACCCCATCACGAAACAGGATGGGACAGACAAGCGGTCCTCACCTCTGTGGCTCAGCCACTGCCGCACGACTCCAGTGACCTCAAAGGACAGCCACTCAGGTGTGTCGCTGGGGGCCAGCAGCTGGTTGCTGAGGTAGCGCCAGGAATTGTTGCTGTATTTCTGGGGGGTGGTGAATGGAAGGAGAGAGATGTTGGGGGGATGCTGCCACACGGCCCCATGTCCACGGCCTGCACCCCCACTCTATCCGCTCCCCTAAATGGACCTTCCAAGAGTCCCCTGGACAGTCCAGTCCCCTCCCAGACATCCATGCTCAGGGACCCTGCAGGAACAGCAAGCCCCAGGCTGAGAGTCAAGCTACCTAAGAGGCTCAGCCTTGGCCCTTGACCCTTTGGGGCTGTGGAGATTCCTTTCTCTCTCTAGGCCTCGGTTTCCTTGCTGGCCAGGAAATGCCAGGTCCCTTTGAGCCTGGACAGCCCACAGCACTCAGATTTTCTTGCAGACACCCTGGGCTTCACTCAGCACACTGTTCTGCAAATTTGACACCCTGTATTCTGAGTCTATAATTTTCTAGGGGCCTATGTTAGAAGTCATTCTATAACTCCGGGGTTTGGCAGCACCCCAAGAATTACACAGGCCACGAGCCTAAGGAGTTCTAAGGAACTAACATTCTACAAGTCCAGGAATCCAGAAACCCAGAAGCTACAGACACCTGGCAGGAGGCTCACAGGTGTCTTCAGTGTGTAGAATGACCCCCTGGGGCTGGACAGAACACCAAAAGCTGGGTGCTCTAAAGCTGGGTTCTCGAGACACCAAGAAGCTAACCTCAGACAGAGTTCCCTGGTTGTAAGAGTCTGCCATCTGTTGTTGAGTCTAATGCTAGATTCTAGGCCCCTTGGACGTGGATTCTAGGCCCCTTGACCCTCTAGAGATTCCAGCCCTTCCAGATGCCCCAAACCTCCTGAAGACTGCACATGTCCTAGGACAGAGCTCTCTAAGAGACCTGTCTGTGATGATGGCCGTGTTCTTGATCTGAGGCATCCAAGACCGCCGCGGACCACATGTGACTACGGCCACTGAAAATATGGCCAGCGAGACTGAGGAACTGAATTTTTGCTTTTATTTCATTGCCCTCAACCTCAACGTCCGTATGTAACTATAGAAATGGTCCCTTGAAAGTACAGTCTTTTAAATGGCCATATGCGACTAGTGCCTTCCGTATGGGACAGAGCAGGTTGAGAACCACCAACCTCTCCAGAGATTTCAACTTTCAAGGGCCCTGTGTTCTAGAATCCAATTGCTAAGATTCCAGCCTTCTAAGTGGTTGACATTCTAGGGTGTTAGGAGTCTGAAGGTTTCAAAGAGCCCTGTGATTGCACAGTCTGCACTCCTCCACCCTTCAGGGTTCATCTATGCGGACCTTGCAGCCACCTGTGGCCCAGCTGCCGCACCTGGCCCGTTCCCCCACCTGGTACAGCTCCACGTGCTGCTCCACTTTCAACTTGTGCCTCAGCAGGCGCAGTTCTGCCCGAGAGAGCAACTGGGGTTCGGGGACTGCTTCCCGGAGCTCCGACGTGTTGAAGAACATATATATGCTGTGTGAGTTATGCTTGAACGTCTCATAGATTTCTAGGCAGAAGGAGTGGAGAAGCGGAGTGTCAGCGGCGTGGCAGGGACGGGGAGCTGAGGCACCCCAAATATAGGAGGGTGGGCTCCAGAGCTGACAGCTCTGGGTTGGAGTCCGACCCTGACCTTGGGCAAGTGGCTTGCCCTCTCTGGGTTCATCTCTCTTCTGTAAAACTCTTCTCTCCCATCACCTGTAAAGGGCCCACTTAGTACAGGCTGGCACCAAAGGTATCAATCTGCTCGCTTGCTCAGACCTTTCCAGCACTTGGAGCCTCAAATGCAATGACATGGCGGTGTGCGGTCAAGGGCATTTGGAGCAGACCATGCCTCTGCCTGCGGACTTCCAGCTCTGGGACCTTGGCAAGTCACATCCCCTCTCAGAGCCTCAGTTTCTTTCTATTCTTTGAAAAATAACAACGACATCAAGCTCCCTGTCTTCCAACCCAGGTTCTCCTAACAGAAGCACTGTGTAACTGTGGACAAGGGAGTACCTCTGGGCCAGCTCCTCGCCTGTAAAACCCTAGCACACTGCAGGGTGAGGGTGTGAAGTGAGTGATGCGGGTAAAGCACAGCCTGCCCACAGGAGACCCCCTACTGTGTGTACTAAAGCGCTTTGCATTTAACATTCACAACAACCCTATAAGGAAGATACTATCACACCCATTTTATAGGTGGTGAAACTGAGGCAATATAGAGATCAAGTACTTTGTCCCAAGGTCACACAGCTAAGAAGCTGCAGGATGGGAATTCAAACTTAGGCAGTCTGGGTCCAGAGACAAACCCTAGGCTATGCCACCTCCTAGCTAATGTGATGTCATTACTATTACTATTACTATTACCATTGCTATCATTATTAATTGCTTCCTCCCTCAACTGGTTAGAAAAGGCAGAATTCATTCCAGGTAGGAATGGACTGGTGGGGGGGGGGGAGCGGAATTAGGAAGAGTTTTCCAGACTAGGGAAAGTTTGGGGTTGGGGTTGAGGGGACAGGCTATGAACTCCTGGATCAAGCGGGGCATCTGCTTTAGGTCTCTGCAGTGGGGAGGTGGGAAGTGGAAACAGAGGCCGGATCTGAGAGATCCCCTTCTGTGGTCCGCCTTGCTCCACTCCTCCTCACTCTAGCCAGGCCAGTCCGCGTCCCCTGCAAACAAGCGCTATCTTGGCCCAGGGGTTACTCAGCAACCCCCGGAGGAAGGATAGAGCCTGGGTGGGGAGACAGATAGGGAAGAGAGAAAGGAGGGGCGGGGACCGCGGAGGGTGTGGGGAGACACTGCAGAGACAGGGAGAGGAAGTGTGGAAGAGGAAGAGCGGAAGGGAGGAAAGAGGTGGAGACCACTGGGGATGCGGGAGAGACGCGAAGACAGAGATGGGAGCCACGGGGGAGAGACACAGGGTTTGGGGGCCAGGTGGAGCGGATGGAAGGCCTAAGTGCTGAATCTCTACAACGAAGGTGAGGCCATGACGGGAAAGGTGAGATGGAAATGCGGGTGGGGGTGGGCGTTCTTTGGCCGGAGCCATCAACTGGGCAAAGGAGTGGGCTGGGGACCCACAAGTCCACCGCCCAATAGGGAAAGTGAGACGGGGGGAGGGGACGGCCCCAAGCCACTGGGCTTCTTGGGACTCCTGGGTTCCCGCGTGGGCGCCAACGGGGCGGGCCCGCAGTGGCTCCGCCCGGAACTGGGGCGAAGAGGACGCGAGGCGCAGCCGCCGCGAGGGCGGGGACCGGACCTGCCTCGTCTCGCCCCAGGCTCCGCGCGCGCGATCCCCGCCCCCCAGGGGCACGGAAAGGAAAGGGAAGGGAGGGGGGCGGGCGAGGCGGCCGGACGCTGGGGTTTCCCCAGCCTCCAGGAGAGGAACTGGCACTTCGGGGTCCAGATTCTCAGCCTTTAGCTCTGTGGGGTCCTCCTCCTCCCTTCCGGGCGCGCAGCTCCTCCCCCCGCGCGTGGCACCCACGTGGGGCTTCCTTACCGCGAGCTTGCAGCGTCGCACCCACCACCTCACCCCCTGCGGCTGGAGGCCTCACTCAGCCCACTCCCTCCAGCTTGCGGCGCGAGGGTCGCTGCGCCCGGCCGAATGCCGTTTCTCTCTCCTCCGCCCCCCTCCAGGTCCACCTTTCCCACGCTCGCCCCCCCCCCTCCGTAACACCCCTTCCCACGACCCCAGTGCTCTAGGTTTCTTGGGGGTTAGCTTCCTCCTCGCACGTCCATCCGCGAAAACTCCGGGCGCCTCCCCGCGCATCCCGGGCACCCTCTGCGGTCTCGGTTCATCTCCGGCTAGCTTCGCCCTCCCTGCGAACTCGTGCCCCTTTCTTCCCCAAATTTCTCACCCCCTCGCCACCCCTCTCTCTCCGCACCCCATCCCCAAATCCTGCACGTTCCCCGCGCCCTCTGCAAGCCGGTCTTCTCTCCATTTCCCTGTCACCTCCGAAGGGCCTTGAATGTGGAGGTTGGGCTCTATCCTGAGAGCACCCGGGGAGCTCCTCCACCTCGCTTTTCCGTCCTTCTTGAATCTTCCCGCCTCAGGACCCCTGAGCTCCGGGTCAGCTCTCTCCTTGGCCTCTCCTTGCCCGAAACCGGGGTCGTCGCTTCTCCCAGAGCGGCCTCCCTCTCTGCAGGCCCCACCCTGAGACCCCTGCACTCGAGCGCACCCTGGAGCGGAAAGTCTGGTTCTACCCCTTCCCCCGATCGCTCCGCTCCCTCCAGGGGACTTCCCCCACGACCCCGCACGCTCCCGTCGGCCCTCTAGAACGCCCTCTTCTAGAGGTCCACTTTGCTCACTCTCTCCTCCTCTTCAAGACCAGATACCTGAGGGGAGAGGAAAGCTCAGCTCTATCCTTTTTGGGACCCCTTCCCACGTTCCCCACGCCCCCAGGGGTTCTCTTCCTCCGGTAATTTCCTCCCCTGCCCCCAGCGCGCCGGCGCCCCCTGGGGGCTCGCCCCCGGGGTCCCCTGCCCCTCGGAGCTCACCGTGGCTGTTTTCCACCGTTAGCACACGGGTGACCTCCTTGGCGTAGTAGTCCGTCTCCGGCTCGGGCTCCGGTTCCGCGCTCTCCCCAGCCACCCGGTCGCGGGTACTGTTGTAAAGGGCCAGCACGGCCTCCGGCAGCGGGCCGGGCGGCACCTCCGCCTGGCTCGGGGGGCTGGCGAGCCGCAGCTTGGACAGGATCTGGCCGCGGATGGCCTCGATGCGCTTCCGCTTCACCAGCTCCATGTCGATGGTCTTGCAGGTGGATAGTCCGGCGGCCGGCCGGCCAGGCGTGAGCACTAGGAGCCACAGCAGAGGCAGCAGCAGCAGCGGCAACAGCCGCAGCCCGGAGGGCGGCATGGGGGAGGCAGCGCTCCCGGCACCGCCGAGAGCGCGAGCCGGGTTAGGTGGGAAAAGGGAGGCCCCACCCCTCCTGGGGCTGAGGGGTCTTCGGAAGGAAGGAAGGGGGGTCGGGGGGCGGTAGGGAGAGTTAAGGTCCTCGGGGAGAGTGCAGGGGAGGCTCTGGTGGGTGGCTTCGGGTTATTCCACGGAAACACCCGAGGTGGGAGCGACCTGGTACCGGAGGTGAGTGGTCCTGAAAAAGGGCGCTGAGGCAGGTATGAGAGATTCAGTCACCCGGACCCCGGGGAGGAAGGACCTTGGATGCGTGGGGGCTCAAGAGAGAGGCTGGGGGTGGGGAGCGTGCAGGGGGATGCGCCCGAAGTCTTCACTCAAGTCTCCGTGGGAATCGGGTTTGCGTTTCCCGAGGGCTGGTCCGGAACGAGGGCGCCTCCGGGGCGCCGTGAAGGGGGTCAGGGAGAGAAGAAGCGTCCCAGGCAGCGAGAGGGTAGCGATCTGGGGCCCCCAAGTCCTGTCTCCTCGCCGGGCAGCGCCGCGCCGCGCCGTCCCCGAGCCTCCGGCTCCCGGCAGCAGCGGAAAGTCTCAAAACTTTTTTCCTCTTCTCCCAACCAGATCGTCCCTCCTCCCGCTCCTCCTCCCCCTCCTCCCCACAGTGGCGGCGGCGGCGGCGGGGGCGGTGGCGGCCAGTCGCAGACTCTGGGGCCTCGGGCTGCGCCTTCCTCCGCTCCCGGCCCAGGCCGGCCCCGCGGGTGGCTCCGAGCCGGGGGGGTGCCCCAGAGGGGGCGTCCCCCCTGCCCGGGGCCGTAGGCCTCCCTGTCTAGTGGAGCGCGTTGGGAGGAGGGAGTGGGACGGCCCGGGGCGCGAAGGGCGGCGGCGCGAGGACCGGCCGCGGCGGCGAGGGGGTTTTGAAGCCGCCCGGCCCCACCCAGGAAGCGCGCGGGGCGGGGGCGGCCCCCAGAGGGAGGGCATGGGGGGGGCCGGGCCACCGTCCTCGGCTCGCGTGGGCGGGCTCTGAGGGGGGTCTTTTAAGCCACTGGCACCTCGGCCCCGCCCCACGAACAGGGTGCTGCCTCCTGGCGGCTAAGAGCTACCAAAACGGGCGACCCGGATGCATGTGGCTTTGATGGCTGTGCGGAGGTCACCGAGAGCATGCAGACCTGGCGGGGAGGGCTCCATGGGAGGATGGGAGCAAAGTGAGAGACGGAGGGAGAGGGGCACAGAGTAAGGGAACACCCCCGAGGAGAGGGGCTCATAACGGGGCGCCAAGTGGGAAGGGGGTCAGAGCTTTCGGCAAAGGATGGGGGAGGCGAATCTGATGGAAGAAGGTGGGGATCAGTAGGAGGATGGGGCACAGGCCACCTGACAGGTCAGGAATCAGGAAGGCACCCACACCTGTCAGAACAGCTGTCTTTTATTTAGCATTCGATGTAGGAGGCAGCCTCTTTCCCAAATCCCTGGGACCCCACACACTTGCTACCCCCATTTCACAGACGGGGAAACCGGACTTCAGAGGGACAGCTGGGAGACGAGGTGCTAGCCAGGACAGAAGCTGCTGCATGCCTTGACTCATGCCTTGACTCGGGGTCAGGTCTGGCAGTCTCCAGGGCCCACACTTCTGACCACTGTAGAGTTCCGCCCCTCATGGGTGTCCAGGGATGTGGATGGGAGCTGTGGAGGCAGGGTCCTTCAGCATTCCACACCATAGCGGTCAAAGTGGCGCAGCAGCAGGCCCAGGTCGAGGTGCACAGTGCCGCCAGCAGCTGTGTGCAGGCGGTAGCGGTCGGCCCCACTGTAGATGGCGTCCCCATGTAGCAGCTGAGGCCCGCCACCCACAAAGGCCCGTGCCAGCTGCTCCCGCCAGCTGCCCAGGGGCCGCCATGTGGGGCAGTCCAGCTTGTGGGTGCCCGGACTGCTGGGCACATGGCAAAAGCCGTAGCCAGCAAGCTGGCAGCGGCCGAAGCTATCCTGGGACCACACTTGGAGATGGAGCCGGGGCCAGCCTGCAAGACAGGAGGGAGGGAGGAATGGGCGTAGCTCCTCATCCTGGGCCCCCACCTCCTTGATTCCCACTAGAGACTCCAGGCTCAGTCCTTTCCCCCCTGGGTTTCTGCCCCAGCCTCCTCTCCAGATCTCCACTCCCACACAGCAGCCAAAGGGATATTTCTGAGTCCGTGTCCCTCCCCTGCTCAAAACCCTTCCATGGCTCCCTAGTGCCCTCAGGATAAAATCCAACTTCAGCATTCAAGGCTCTTTGAGACTGGCCTCAGCTGACTTCCCTCTCTGTGGCATCTTCTGTGTCCCCATCTCAGGACAGCCTAGCCCAGAGGAGAGTAAGCTCTCCCATTCCCACCCTGTCCTCTCTGGGCTCAGGGCCTTCCTTCTTGCCCCCTCCAATCCATCCTCCACCTGGCACCTGGAAGCATCTTTCTCCTCCCATAGGTTTCCCACTGTCCTAAGAATACAGTTCAGTTCCTTAGCCTAGTGGGCAAAGCCTTTGGAGATCCAGCTCCATTCTGCCTTCCTTTCTGAGCCCCTTTGTGCTCAGGCTCTGTCCTAGAAGCTGGGGTCACAGAGGTAAACAGAGCAGACCAGAACTCCTGCCCTTGTGTAGCTGACATCCTAGACAACGAACAGAGTAAATAAGCAAATTATAGGGTATGTCAGATGGTGATAACTGCTCTGGAGGAAAATAAAGCTAGGTAGGGTGGGGGTGGAATGTAGTTTAAGGGGGTGATCAAGAAAATCTTCACTAAGAAGGGGACATTTGAGGGAATGTTTAAAGGAAGGAAGGGAGTGGGCCATGAGGACATCTAGGGAAGAGCATTCCCAGCAGAGGGAATAGCCTGTGCCTTTGCACAGGTGGGAGCTGCCCGGTGGGACCCGTGGAGGACTTCAGGTCTGAAGAATGGAAGGACAATTGCCTGCCTCACCCTCCAATCCACCACCCATAAGCAGCCAGAGGGCATTTTAGAAGCAAGATCCGACTTGTCGGTCACCGGTGGGCTCCCCCACTTCAGGGGATGGCCCCAGCTCTGCAGCCTGGCATTCGAGGCCCTGTATGGCCCATCCCCTGTCCCCTCACCCCCTGCAGTCCTCCTGCTTTCTCTCCATCTTCTGAATGTCCTGGCTCACTTTACCCTTTGAGCCTTCCATACACAGACCTCTGCCTTGAACCTTCTTCCTTCTCTCTGCCTTATTAGCTCCTACTGGCCCCTCACAGCAAAGCTCAAACATCCCCTCCTCCAGGAAGCCCCCCTTGAACTCCCCAGCAGAGTCTGGAGCCTCCCATCCCTGGCTCCCACTGCCATTCCCTATCCCATCCCTGCCTACTCTGGGCTGCCACTGTCCAGGAACAGGTCTGTCTCCCCCGTGAGGACAGGGCTGGGGGCAGTCTCAGTCACTGACATCTCCCTGGCATCACAGGTCAGGCTCAGGGCAGGACTCAGTAAATATTATTTATATTGTTGAAATATATGGCATATTTACCCAGGCTATTTCCTGGAATCCACTGCGTTCCAATGACCCAAATTTTCCACCAGAAAAAAGATTTGCTGATACCTTCCTCCCCCGAATACTCATTTCTCCTCTGAACAGCTGGGGAGCCCTGCCTCTCTCTCACATAACTCCTCCAGCTTCCTCCTGATTGCAGACTCTCTTGGTTTCTCTCTTTGAAAGGCATCTCCCCTCTCCCCCCCCACCCCTGGCCTCTGGCACACTCCAAAGCCAGCCATGGGAGGCCTCGGCTCAGTCTCTCCAGGGCCAGGCCTGGCTGGGAAAGGGACTCAAAGGGCAGAGGGGCAGGGTCAGGACTTGGTGTTCCCAGGACCAGCCCCATTGGGTACTGCTCACCCCCATCCTTGGGCCCAGGCCAGGAACCCACCTTGGAGGCCTTTGGTGGCGAAATGCAGATCAATGGGGTGAGACCAGTAGGCCATGTCCCCTATTTGGGGGGTATCCACCTGTGTTTGGCCCTCCCGAACACCTGACAGGAGCTTCCACGCTGCTCCTGAAATGAGAAGCAGGTCACTGATGGGCAGGGAAGGGTGGGAGGCAGCCATCAGGGAGGGGATGCCATTGTGGCTGTAAGAGCCGTTCCTCCCTGGTATTGGGGGACAGGGGATACAAAGCATGGACTCTGGAGCCAAATGTCTGGGTTCAAATCCCTGGCACTTCTTCCTGCCTGTGCACCCTTGGGCAGGTTACCTTTCCCTGCCTTGGTCTCCCCATCAGTCAAGTGGGTGTAATAATGCACTCCTTGTCACGTTGTGAGCAGATTAAATGAGCTAACACAGACTGAGTACTTAGAAGAGTGCCTGGGGCACAGTGAGGGCTGGGTAAGTGTTGGGAGTCAGAGTTACTATTCTCACCCTGCATTCACTATCCTGGTCCAAGCAGTAAGACGGAAGCAAGGGTGCACCTCAATGAAGAGCATGAGTGCAGTGCGAGAGGCACGTAGTAATACCAGTCCTACTGAGGGTGAACCTAAGAGCAAAAATGCACTGCATGCTTACCAGATGCCAGATGCTGTGCTAAGCACTTTAGTGATGAATTCATTTAATCCTCCCTCTAGGACTATGAATCCCCACCCCACCCCCAGTCTACACACTCTCCCCAGAGCCCACGAAGCCCTGTATCTGGCCTGTGTTCACCCCCTGAACTCACGTCCCATCACCACCTCTAGCCTCACTGGTCCTATATTTGTTTCCCTCCTCAGGGCATTTGCACTGGCTGTTCCCTCTGCCTACAAAGCCGTGGTCCTGGATGGCTCCATGCCTGGCTTCTGTTCATCCTTCAGGGATCAGCTCAAGTGCCACTTTTAGAGAGGGGTTCTCCCTCACCCTCCAATCCAAAATTAGCCCCTATTACTTTATATCTACCACCATCCTACCACCATCTGTAATCATTACACTCATTTCTTTCTTTTTTTTTAGAGATTTGCTTTATTTATTTTTGGAGGGAGGGGAAGGAAGGGAGAAAGAGAGGGAGAGAAACATCAACGTGTGCTTGTCTCTCACTCACCCCCAACTGGGGATGGGCCCCCAACCCAGGCATGTGCCTTGACTGGGAATCAAACTGGTGACCTTTTGGTTCACAAGCCAGCACTACACCAGGGCATTATACTCATTTCTTTTTTCTTTCTTTTTTTTTTTTTTAGATTTTATTTATTTATTTTAGACGGGGAGGGAAGGGGAGAGGGAGAGAAGTATCAGTGTATGCGCCCCCTGCTGGGAACTAGCCTGCAACCCAGGCATGTGCCCTGACTGGGAATCGACCACGATCGTCTGGTTCGCAGGCCCGCACTCAAACCACTGAGCTACACCAGCCAGGTACACTCATTTCTTTATCTGCTTATTTAGTCTCTCCTCCTATGAACCCCAGGAGATCACGGATCTTGTACACTGCTGGATCCCCACATCAAACCCAGATTTTAGTATACAGAAGATGCTCAATAAATGTTTGTTGGACAAATAAGTGAGCCTGGGAGGTGTGCTAATGTAACCCCCACTTCACATGTAAAGAAGCAGACTCTGGGTCCTGGCTGGTGTAGCTCAGTGGATTGAGTGTGGGCCTGTGAACCACACAATTGTGGTTCGATTCCCAGTCAGGGCACATGCCTGGGTTGCAGGCCAGTTCCCAGCAGGGGATGCACGAGAGGCAACCACACATTGATATTTCTCTCCCTCTCTCCTTCCCTTCCCCTCTAAATATAAATAAATAAAATTTAAAAAAAAAGAAGCAGACTCTGGGAAGGAGAGTCACTTGCCCATTCATTCCACAAATATTTATTGAACACCTACTGTGTGCCAAGCACTGTTCTCCATGAAAGGTGCAGCGGGACTGCAGCAGATCTGGGTGCTGTGGTGGAGTTGGGTTCAGACTGAGCTCTGTTGGACTGCAGGGCCCAAGCCCTTTATCTGACTACCTCTGAGCTCTCTGCGGGATTAACTGCTCCCTCAACAGTCCCCTGAAGTTGTAAAAACCATATGAGTTATTGTTGCCTCTGGTCCAGGCAAAGAAAGCACCAGGCCTTGAGCCTGGTTTTTCACATACAGTATTTCCCAACACCCCTATGGAGGACAAACATCCCACTTTACAGACAAGGAAATTGAGGCTCAGAAAGGAGACAGCACCTGCCCAGGATCACAGAGCAGGTGCGGCACAGACTGGAAACCAAGTCCGACTCCAGAGCCTGTCTCTTTATCTGCTCAGCCGGAGGGCCACAACTTCCCAGGGAATCTCAACCACCTACCACCAGTGAAATCGCTAAGGGCCCGGGGCCTGAAGATATTGCAATGGCAATTAGCTGCACTCATCACACAGGCATTTATGTGTGCTGGGCAGTGTACCCCGGGCTTTACCAACAAGACCCCATCCAACTTTTACCTGAGCAGGGTGAACACTTACTAAACAATTACTAGGGGGCCAGGTCCCCTCCTAAGTGCTGTTGTTACTCATTTAGCTCACACAACCACCCCATGATGTAGGTGCTGTTATTATTGCCATTTTACAGACAGGGAAATCGAGGCAAAGACAAGTGCCCAAGACCACATAATAAACAACTGGCTTTGAACCCAGGCAGTCTGTACTCCTAACCTCAATACTGTGCTGCCTCTGTTATTAGCTTAATTTTCAAATCAGGAAACTGAGGCTCAAAGAGGCTCCCTAATTTATTAGGTGAGAGAGTTAGTATTTGAGCTCAGACCTGACAGCCCTAACCCATTATACCACACCACCACACTATTCTGCTTCACATGGCGAGGCATGAAACTGGGGCCTCTGAGATCCCTCCTGGGCCATGACGATGGACTTGGATGATTATCAGAACTTCGTTCCTACTTTCTCACACAGAATTATGAATACAGTCGGGTAGCCTTTCCTCGGTAAGTTTGGAATGGAAACTTCCATTTTACAATAAGAACTCAATAAATGGAGACCATTAAGCAAAGAACTGAGATGGGAGAGAGACCCAGGACACCCCTAAGGCAGTGAATGCATTCCAGACTGGAGGGTTAAGGCTGTGCAGTGTTCTGAGGGTTGGGAGTGGGTGTGGGGTCTAGCCTACAGCCCCAAATCCTTAGGGGCTGTGTGTTCAGAGAGTAGAAGCCAGAGTCCCCAGAGATGGGATGGGAAGTGATAAGAAAGGCGCATGAGACACATGGACAGTGTGGTACATGGCTAGCTGTCCTGGGAGCTGATGGAAAATAAGGATCAGGGACTGGGCCGCGGGGTCAAGGAAGGAGCGAGGAACCTCTGGCCTGGGAGTCTTGAACCAGACTGGGGAAATGAACCAGGTCCAGGAATACCTGTGTGGACGCCCCACTTGCAGAAGAGGCTATTTTCTGAGAAACCGGTGGCCCCTACGATCTGCCCAATCACGTGCACCTCAGCCATGACCCTGAGGGGGTAAAAATAGAATCACAACCCTGTAAGTGTACTATTATTTCCACCTGAGGGAGGAGGAAACTGAGGCCCTCCAAATAAGGGACAGTACTAGGATTTCAAAGTAGCTTCGTCAAACCACTGCGGTCTTAACCATGATCCTAAATGCCTCTCTAGGAGAGCGCCAAAAAATTAAGGGATTAGAGAGGACGGGGCTGAAGGGTTGACCCCTGACTCAAAGACAACCTTCTTGCTCAGCGCACAGAAAGCCCCGCCCCAGAGGCCAGTGGCTCCGCCCACAAACACTAAAAGCCCCGCCCCCTAGCCTCAGCTCCTCCCTCCCCCTCAGCTCCGCGAGGAGCATGCGTTTTAAGAGCAGGCGCCAAAGCCCCGCCTCTAACCGTACGCATGCGCTATTCACACCTCAGAACAGCTAACGGTTAGGATGGGCGAAAGCGGCACCGAGATTGGAGTTCATGGGGCTGACCTGTCCGTCTCTCCGCGGGCGCCCACTTCCAAGGTCCGGCTCGAGCTTCTCCCCGGATCTTCCCGGCAGCGAGAGATGCGAGGCGCCACGATCCCTCCGAGGCCGCGCCCGCCTACGCTCTCTCGTCTGGTTGTTGCTGGGGCAACAGCAGCCTCCTCCCCTGGCCTTGTACCCGCCCTGCGGGCCGCTAATTGGCCCCAGCTGCCTGCGGGGGGCGGGGCTAAACTCTGATGGACGTTCTCTATCCTCTCTCCATTTTGGGAAAGGTCTGTCCAGCGACGACTCAAGGTTCAATCATTTGGGGCGTGACCCAGCAGCCGCCATCTGCCGTGTGGTTGACGAAGTTTGAGTGCAGCTATTTCTGCCAGATATCCTCTTCACAAAATAAATAAACCTACCGATACCCCATTACCCTCAGGTCTCTCCCAACGTGGGCCGCAAACACTTTCCCTTAGAGTGCATCCTCCTGCCTCATAACTAGAAAAAAAATCCTTCCTCATTCCGAGGTACTCAAGAAGTTGAGGAGGGAGTTTTCCTTCCCCTTTTTAAGAGTTCCTCCGGCTTGAAGGGACTGATCATCCAACTTCCTTCTCAGAAAAACTGCCCAGTTCTTCACGGTGCAGATTCTGAGCAAGGGTGAGGGCGTGGGAGAGATGAGAAATGAGGAAGTGAGACCTCCTTATCTGTAGAAAATCCGGTTCTTAAAAACTGGATTCTGCCAGGAACCTGTCTCGTGACCTTGCTTGGCTCTAGGTTTCAGTTTCCTCATCCATGTAATGGGCACAAGGAGAGAGACTCAGTCAGCGGCACTCACACATTCTGATGAACTGAGCAGTGCCTTAGTCCCTTACTCCTCCCGCCCAGCGCAGGAGATGGAAGGGGACGCATTCTCTTTCTTTTTTGCAAAATGGGACTGTGAAAGTTAGTCAACAACTCAAAGTTATAGAGAGGGGCAACATTTCAATAGTATGATATTTATATAAATAAAAAGTTAGCCCTGGCTGGTATAGCTTAGTGGCTTGAGCACAGGCCTGTGAACCACACAATCGCGGTTCGATTCCCAGTCAGGGCACATGCCTGGGTTGCAGGCCAGTTCCCAGCAGGGGACTCACTAGAGGCAACCATGCATTGATGTTTCTCTCCTTCTCCCCTTCCCTTCCCTTCTAAAGGTAAATAAATGAAATCTTAAAAAAAAATTAAATGGTCTATTTTACTAATAGATATACTTCAACGCTGCTGTTTATTGAGTTATTACTTTGTACCAGTGCCCCGGAAACATCGTTTTGCTCGTACGATCTCCTTTAATCCTCACAGACATCCCACCAGATAGGTAATATTACCAGCTTTATTTAAAATGAAGAAATCGGGACAAAAATCATTTGCCTTGCCAAAGTGACCATAGTTCTTCCTCTGTAAACTTTACTCACTCTCTCCTGCCACTCCTGGATACAGGCCTCCCAGATTCAAGGAATATGGAAGTTGTGCTTGGGTGTCATCCTGGGTGCTGTCACTTCCCGTATCCAACCTGTTACCAAGCCTGTCGATTCTCTTTCTTAAATATTTTTTCTTCAGTTGGTTTTTTTCCTACTGGTTGGTATTAGTGATTAAGAAAACGCTCCCCTGTTTTACTGCCTGAATTTTAGTCTTGATTCTGCCCCTTCTTTACCTTGATTCTGACCTTCAGTGCCTCAGTTCCCTCATCTGTGATGTATGGGTGACAGTCTCCACCTTGTTGGATTGTCAGGATTTAAAGAATGTATGAAGTTGTTTTAAAATATCAATATGTCGCCCTGGCTGGTGTGGACCAGTGAACCAGTGCCAGCCTGTAAACCAAAGGGTCCCTGGTTCCATTCCCAGTCAGGGCACATGCCTGGGTTGCAGGCCAAGTCCCCAGTAGGGGGCACAAGAGGCAACCCCACATTGATGTTTTCCTCTCTCCCTCATTTCCCGTTTCTAAAAGGAAATAAATAAAATATTTGAATAAAATAAAATATCAGGATGTCCACAGGTTCTTTGACACTCCTTTCACTAGGTGGAGCCTAATTCCTTGAGTATAGATTGCACTTGGTAACTACTAACTTCTAGCTAATAGAAAGTGGCAGAAATGTTACCATGTGACTTCCAAAACCAGGCCATAAAAAGCATCCACCTTGTTTCTCTTGGTTGGTTTACTTTGAGAGAGGTCAGCCATCCTGATGTAACAACAGTAAAGCTGTCAGTGGAAAGACACAAATGGGGAAGAATGGAGGCGCCCTGCCGACCATCAGCACCAGGTGAATGACCCGTCTTGGAAGCAGACCTTCCAGCCNCCCCCACTGGAAACTGGCCTGCAACCCAGGCACGCGCCCCGACCGGGAATCGAACCATGAGCCTCTGCTTCACAGGCCCGTGCTCAATCCACTGAGCCACACCAGCCAGGGCAATAAATGAAATCTTTAAAAAAAAAATTCAATGGTCTATTTTACTAATAGATATATTTCAACACTGCTGTTTATTGAGTTATTACTTTGTACCAGTGCCCCGGAAACATTGTTTTGCTCATACAATCTCCTTTAATCCTCACAGACATCCCACCAGGTAGGTAATATTACCTGCTTTATTTAAAATGAAGAAATCAGTACAAAAATCATTTGCCTTGCCAAAGTGACCATAGTTTTTCCTCACTCTGTAAACTTTACTCACTCTCTCCTGCCACTCCTGGATACAGGCGTCCCAGATTCAAGGAATATGGAAGTTGTGCTTGGGTGTCATCCTGGGTGCTGTCACTTCCCGTATCCAACCTGTTACCAAGCCTGTCAATTCTCTTTCTTAAATATTTTTTCTTCAGTTAGTTTTTTTCCTACTGGTTGGTATTAGTGATTAAGAAAACACTCCCCTGTTTTACTGCCTGAATTTTAGTCTTGATTCTGCCCCTTCTTTACCTTGATTCTGACCTTCAGTGCCTCAGTTCCCTCATCTGTGATATATGAGTGACGGTCTCCACCTTGTTGGATTGTCAGGATTTAAAGAATGTATGAAGCTGTTTTAAAATATCAATATGTCGCCCTGGCTGGTGTGGATCAGTGGACCAGTGCCAGCCTGTAAACCAAAGGGTCCCTGGTTCCATTCCCAGTCAGGGCACATGCCTGGGTTGCAGGCCAAGTCCCCAGTAGGGGGCACAAGAGGCAACCCCACATTGATGTTTTCCTCTCTCCCTCATTTCCCGTTTCTAAAAGGAAATAAATAAAATATTTGAATAAAATAAAATATCAGGATGTCCACAGGTTCTTTGACACTCCTTTCACTAGGTGGAGCCTAATTCCTTGAGTATAGATTGCACTTGGTAACTACTAACTTCTAGCTAATAGAAAGTGGCAGAAATGTTACCATGTGACTTCCAAAACCAGGCCATAAAAAGCATCCACCTTGTTTCTCTTGGTTGGTTTACTTTGAGAGAGGTCAGCCATCCTGATGTAACAACAGTAAAGCTGTCAGTGGAAAGACACAAATGGGGAAGAATGGAGGCGCCCTGCCGACCATCAGCACCAGGTGAATGACCCATCTTGGAAGCAGACCTTCCAGCCTCAGATCGTCAAAGAACCATCACACCTGGCCAACATGTGGACTGTAGCTTCGTTAGACATCCTGAACCGGAAGTACTGAGTTACCCCATCACCAGATTACTGACCTACAGAAACGGTGTCAGCAATATAAATATTTGCTGTTTTAACTAACCACTAAGTTTGGGGGCATGCTTTGTCACCCAGCAATAGATTATTTACATAAATTTGTAATGAATTTAGGACAGTGCCTGGCAAAATGTTTGCTATTATTGATTGTGTTTATTGTTGTTACTGAAATGGTATATATTTCCATATTTTTTATTTTTATTTTTTTAAATATTTTTATTTATCTTTAGAGGGGAAGGGAAGGAGAGACGGAGAGAAATATCAATGTATGGTTGCCTCTGCCGAGGACACACAATGTATTGTGTGTCCCCTGCCGGGAACTGGCTGCAACCCAGGTATGTGCCCTGACTGGGAATCGAACCTCGAGCCTCTGGTTCGCAGGCCCATGCTCAATCCACTGAGCTACACCAGCCAGGGCATTCCATATTTTTTTAATTTTTTTAAAGATTTTATTTATTTATCTTTAGAGGGGAAGGGAAGGAGAGAAGTATCAATGTATGGTTGCCTCTGCCGAGGACACACAATGTATTGTGTGTCCCCTGCTGGGGACTGGCCAGCAACCCAGGCATGTGCCCTGACTGGGAATCGAACCGCAATACTCTGGTTCGCAGGCCTACACTCAATCCACTGAGCTACGCCAGCCAGGGCTATATTTCCATATATTTTAAAGAAGGATACTGAATATTTATGTACTTTTTATTTTTAACTTTTAAAAATTGTTAAAAAAACACAACAAAATTTACCACATGAATCATTTTTTAAAAGATTTTATTTATTTATTTTTAGAAAGAGGGGAAGGGTGGGAGAAAGAGAGGGAGAGAAACAGCAACATGTGGTTGCCTCTCACGTGCCCCACTACAGGGGATCTGGCCTGCAACCCAGGCATGTGCCCTGACTGGGATTCGAACTCGCAACCCTTTGGTTTGCAGGCCCATGTTCAATCCACCGAGCTACACCAGCCAGGGCACCACATGAATCATTTTTAAGTATACAGATGAGTGGCATTAAGTGTATGCGTGTAACTATGCAACCAATCTCTAGAACTATTTTTTTTTTGTAAAATTGAAACTCTGTACCCATGAAACAGAGACTCCCCTTCTCCCTTCCTCCGGCCCCTGGTAACCACCATTCTACTTTCTGTCTCTATGAACTGGTTTACTCTAAGTACCTCATATGCATAGAATCACTTAGTTTTTGTCCTTTTATTGCTGCTTATTTTATTTAGCATTACATTTCAGGAATCATCCATGTGATCATGCATATCAGATTTCCCTGCCTTTTCAAGGCTGAGTAATACTCCCGTGTATGTGCCCCACTTTGTCCATTCACCTGTCGGTGAGCAGTTGGGTTACTTTCACCCTTCGGCTGTTGCGAGCAAAGCTGCTATGAACATGGATGAACAAGTATCTCTTCAAGGCCCTGCTTTCAGTTCTTTGGGCTCATACCCAGAAGTGGAATTGCTGGGTCATATGTTTATTCTATTTTTAATGTTTTGAGGAACTGCCAGACTGTCTTCCATAGTGAGTGTATATCTTGTTTTACAGTTTGCTTTTTTCACTCCGTGATACATCAGGGGAATTCATGTCTATGTGTAAATATCTAACTCATTCTTTTTTTTAAAAAAAGATTTTATTTATTTATCTTCAGAGGGGAAGGGAAGGAGAGAGGGAGAGAAATATCACTGCATGGCCGCCCCTCACGCGTCCCCTGCTGGGAACTGGCCCGCAACCCAGGCACGTGCCCTGACTGGGAATCGAACCGCGATCCTCTGGTTCGCAGGCCTGTGCTCAATCCACTGAGCCACACCAGCCAGGGCTCATTCTTTTTTTTAAAAAAGTAACTGTTTTGGAGTGTAATATATGTACAGAAAAGTACACATATCATAAATGAAGAGCTGGATTAAATTAAAAAAATATTTTTAAAGATTTTATTTATTTATTTATCTTTAGAGGGGAAGGAGAGAGGGAGAGAAACATCAATGTATGGTTGCCTCTCGTGCGTCCCCTGCTGGGAACTGGCCTGCAACCCAGGCATGTGCCCTGACTGGGAATTGAACTGGCGACCCTTGGGTTCACAGGCCGGCACTCAAACAGTGAGCCACACCAGCCCGGGAAACTTTATTTTCGGAAGTCAAGTTGTCCTAAGAGCAAGGTGGGGGTGGGAAATTCTCCTATATAATCATAATGCCAATTTAATATTTTCTACTGTACCAATGTAACATTGATACAAAACTGTTATCTAATTCAGTTTATGTTCAAATTCCCCCATTGTTCCAATAACATATTTTACCACTATCTGCCCTCCATCCAGGATCAAACTTTGTTCTTAGTTGTCACATTTCCTAAGTCACGTTGAATCTAGAACGGGCCTGCCAGGTTTTAGATTTTTTTTATTACATTGACATGTTTTTACAGCCTTAATCAAGCTCTTTATTTTACTTTTTTATTAAATGTCTTGGAGTGGCATTGGTTAATATACTTTTTAAAATTTGCATGTACAGCCCATGCTGAGGTAGCTCAATGCATTGAGTGCGGGCCTGAGAACCCAAGGGTCGCCGGTTCGATTCCCAGTCAGGGCACATGTCTGTGTTGCAGGCCAGTTAGCCAATACGGGATGTATGACTGATGTTTCTCTCCCTCTCTTTCTGCCCCCCCCTTCTACTCTCTCTAAAAATAAATAAATAAAATAAAAATTTTTTAAATTTTGCATGTACGTATTACATCCCTAGGAAAAGAATCCCAGATTTTCCCTCCTGTTTTTCCTCTTGCTTCATCACGGTCCATAATGCCTGCCAAGGTGCCCAGTACAATGAAATCAAACTGACAGAATGGAGGCATGTTGTTGTTCTACTTTTCTAGGTCTTCGAGTGGCACATCGGATCCGATCACTCTGCCCTGTTTAACCTGCCCGTATCACCTGGTTAAGGTGATATCTGCCCGTATTCTGCACTAACACAGTATTTTCCCTTTGTAATAAATAAGTAAGCTGTGGGGAGATACTTGGAGACTAGACACATGTCCTGTTTCTCATTGAACTTTCATCAATGGTTTAAGCCTCCATTGATGATTCTGGGTGGAATCTCATGTTTAATATTCTAGGATCACTGCAAACCCTAAGAGGCCTGAGTCTCTCGTCATCTTGTGAAAGGGATGGGGTTGGGTGACGTACAAGGCTGACGGTGGCCAGAGACATCTAAATGGAACTGAATAGATGGTGTGAGTGGCCTAGGGGGACGAGGGATTGACCCACAGAGTGTAGAGAGTCAGTGAGGCTGGTGGGAATTCGTGCACCAATCCCACAAACATGTACGAAGGCCTGCTGTGTGCCAGGCACCGTTCCAGGCCCTGAGGCACAGCGGTAAACAAAATCGATCAAACTTCAGGCCTGCTGGAGCTGACAATGATGTGGGGAGATTCAAACTACAAACAACAGAAACATACAGTACCCTCCACCTCCCATCCCTGGTTTTGCTTTCCGCTGTTTCAGTTACTTAAGGTCAATCACTGTCTGAAAATATTAAGTGGAAAATTCCAGAAAGAGACAATTCCTACGTTTTAAATTGCGCGCCGTTTTGAACGGCCATGAAATCTCACTTCTTCCGGCTCCGTGCCACCCAGGATGTGAATCATCCCTTTGTCCAGCCTGTCCACGCTGTGGACCCTGCCCTCCCATTGGCCACTCAGTAGGCCTCTCTCTCATCAGCTCGATCGTCACACATTGAAGTGCTAGTGTCCACAGGACCCTTCTCCTCAGAGGGTCAATAGCAGCCTGACGCTGAGTCACAACGCCTTCGCCGTTGACCTCCCTTCACCTCATCACGCAGGCGTTGCACCGTCTCACGTCATCACGGGGATGAGCTCTGCACAAGATGTTTTGAGAGCTACATTCACGTAACTTCAATGACAGCATACTGTCATGCGTTCTATTTTCTTATTAGTTGTTGCTGTGAGTCTCTTACTTTGCTTAATTTTAAAAATGAAACCTTATAATAGGTAGGTATGTCCACATCGGAAGAAACCCTGTAGATGTAGGTTTTGGTATTGCTCATAGTCTCAGGCACCCACCCTCCTCCCCCTAGGCCATCCTAGGTCTTGGAACGTGTCCCCTGTGGATAAGGGACTACTGTGATATGTTTCACAGTAATAAATGAGGTGGAAAACCAGAGGGGTTAAGGAGATAGAATAATAGGGTATCTCTCCCAGATAAAACAGTCCTGCTCCCTCTTCCCTCTCATCTACCCTCCCGTGGATTTCCCTGCCTGTCTGTCGTTTGCCAGAAACTCTGGCTTATTCAAGTGTTCCCCCTGGGAGTGGGGCCGGTGCCAGTTCCAGTGTCTGGACTCTTGGCAAAGAGCCCCGGAGCCCTGGAGCGAGGGAACTCTGGCTGGCCCCACGTCAGGCAGGGGAAGCCTCCAGTTTGTCTGACTGGCACTGGTGAAATGGAGGGCTTCTGGGAAGGGGAAGCCAGTGCAAGCCTGGTGGACTCCCTGAAGGCGGTGGAGGTAGGCAGTATAAAGCAAGTTCCCTAGTCAGACTGATGGAGATGGATATAAATAATAATATCCATACACACAAACATGTTTCCAGTGCTTACCTTGCCAGGTTTTGGGTAAATGTTGGACATTTTTATCTCACCTAATTTGTGGTTAGTGATTTATGTGTATTATTGCCTCTAAGAGACAGGGAATCTTTACATCATTTTACAGATGAAGAAAGTGGTGTTCAGAGAAGTGATTCTATTTTCCAGAGGTCACACAGCCAGTGCTGTGAAGAACCTGGAAAGAAACTCAGGTCCCTGTGGATCCAAATGCTGACTCAACCACCACCTGTACTGTCTGATAACCATCACACCGCCTCATCCCCAGCTCACTCCCAGCTCAGCCCCTTTCCTCAGAAGCCCCCACCCCACCTTTGGTCTCTGCTTCCTCCCCTTACCTTGACCAGCAAGGAATACAGCTCTGGGTTACAAGCTGCCAGGCCAATGGGAGCACACATCTCTGAGCCTCAGTTTTTTGATCTGCAAAATGGGGATGGAAATAGAGCTACTTACTGAGAGGAATCAATGCGATGATGTCTGCACTCTGTGACCTGGAAGCTCTCTGTGCCGGTTTCCTCCTGTGTACAACAGGACAATAAATGAGAGTGCCTCTTAGGTCGTTCTGAGGATACATACATGTGCATCTGTGTTCTGTGCCTACAGTTGGTTTGGGTAGCTGTTATCATTGAGCAGGGGGTGGTGGAGGTGGGGAAAGGCAAGGCCAAGTCAGGAACACCCTGGAAGATCCAGGCTCCTCTCCTCTGCCCCGAAGCGGTGGGGCGTGGGCCCCGGGGCTCATACTTCCCCGTCCTGTCGACCCCGCCAGCTGCCGCCTCCTGCGCTGACGTCGACCTTCAAGGCCCCCTTCCCGCCGCCGCCGAGGGCGGAGCCCGGAGGTTGCCGCCCCGCCCCCGTGCGCTGCGGACCCGGGCAGGAGACAGCAGCTGAGTGGGACTTGCAGACCCCGCAACTCCAAGCTCTACCCGGGCAGCGTGGGGCTTACTGACGTCCGCATACCCGACCGGTAGAGTCGGGGCAGGTGTCGGTTCAGGGGCCCAGGAGGTCCGAGCATCTGGCCCTGAACGGTGAGTGAGAGGCGCAGTTAAGGGACACCTCCCCTTCCCCGGGTCCTAGCATTGGGGGTGGAGAGGCAAACCCTTGGCGAGGAAGTCGGCTTAAACCAGGTGTGGAGTGAGAGGAGGAGGCTTAGGAGGACCCCCAAGGGGGCCGTGGGGCGAGGAGAAGGGTCTTTGTTGAGTATGTGCGAGTGTGTGGTGAGTAGGGGGTGTTGTGGGGTAGGTGAGCTTAGGCGGATTCTAGTCACACAGGAGGTGCCTGGGGAGCTGGTGGGAACTCGAGAGGCTGTGTGGGGGGTTACGGATGTGGATGGAGCAGGCAGGGGTGCGGGCAGGTGTGCAAGGGAAGTGGTGGGAACAGGGGAGAGTGTTGGATACTTGTGTGTATGTTAACATATGGGGGGATTTCTTCTGGAGAGATTACGAGTGTGCAAGGAGTCACATAGGATGAGTGTGTAAGAAGGTTTGGGGCTCCAGAGGGTGTTTTCTGGAAGCCGTTGCTGGGGCTAAGTATGCGAGGAGCCCCTTGGGAGATGAATTCCTGTAGATGGAGGTGGGGGGTTGGGCTTGCCTGGATGGTACGTGAGGCCAGGGACTTGGGAATTGAGTGTGTAGGCTTGGGGGGCACAGGGGGTGTGACCCAGAGTAAAATGCAAAGTGCCCCCGGGGAGGGGTGTGAGGGAGAGGGATGGTGAGTGAAGCCAGGATGACTGTGTAGTTCACTTGGGCAAGTAAATGGGTAAGACATGGTTTGGAATCAGTGTGCCACAGTTATGTGGTTTTTGGCTGAGGGCAGAGAGGCCCAGAGTTTAATGTCCAGGCCCCTGAATTCTCATTACAACTTGGGCCAGCCTCTTTTACTCTCTGGGCCTCAGTTTTACCCTCCGTAAAGGGGGTCTGAGGGTTGTCGACCTATCAAGTCTCTGCCTGGAGTCTCGCTAGAGACAGGAGTCAGGGGAAGGATGAAGGCGAGACTTTCACAACTTGTCCTTTTCTTTCCCCTACCCAAGGAAGCACCTCGGGGAACCCCTCCCCAGCCATGGACAGCCCCAGTCTTCCAGAACTTCAGCAGCCTCTGCTGGCAGGGGTAGGCTCCACCTGCCCTGTCCAGAAGCCCGGAGAGCCTGAGCCGGATCCCCTCTTTGGAGAGACCGCTTTTGCAGAGTCCCTAGGGGGTTGGCAGTTTCTGCCACCACCTCTTCCCTCTGTGAGCACTGGTCTGGGGCAGCCAGGGCACCCTGACCTTGAGGTAGGAGAAACAGGCCTTAGAGGGAGCACGGGGAGGGGGCTGGGGGAGATTCCAGCCACGGTCAACATTTGATGGGCTGGCTGGCAGCTGAGGTACTGCCTTTGGCCTGGGGTTTCACTTCTGGGCAGAGAGAGTGGGTTTCCTACATCTCCGGCTGTTGTTTATCCTATTCTCCCTCGCCCCTGGATTCCATAGCTTTTTCTCTTATTTGCCTCTCATCTTTGTTCCCTAACCTTTGGCTGTCTGGCTTTCCTCTGATTTCTGACCCCTGCTTCCTATCTGTCCATCTCTCTCCAGAGCCACCTCACCTGTGGCCTCTGTCTGCCCTGGTCTCTTTTTTGAAAACTGTCACTTTTGTCATTTCTTATTCCATGTCTTTTATTTCGTAAACATGGTTTTCCAGTTCCTATTGCGGTATAAGAAATCGCTGCAAAACTTCGTAGTTTAAAACAACAGCAGTCACTGTTAGCACTCATGGTTTCTTTGGGTCAGGAATTTGGGAAGCATTCCGTTGAGTGGTTCTGCCTCCGTGTTTTTCATAAGGTTGCGGTGGAGCCAGCGGCCGAGATCTGGAGCAGTCAGGGCGCTGAAGCAGCTGGGGGCTGGCTGGTATCTCTCTCTCTTCATGTAGTCTTGGGGTTTCCACACGTCTCCCCACGTGGGCTGGTTTGGGCTTCCCTCCAGCACGGGGGCAGCTGGAGGGCAGTTGGACTCACGTGCCCTCGGTCTCCAGCATGAGTGTCTCAGCAAAGCGGGAGCCGCCTCACCTTTTCTGAGTAGGGAGTCACGTAACATTACTTCCACTACATTCCATCAATTATGAGTGAGTCACAGCCTCTCCAGATTCCAGGAACCGGTACCCAAAAGTCACCTTTGATGGGAAAAGGTTGTCACCCCAAGAAGAGTATATGGGATAGGAGAGATGGTCGGAGTCATTTTTGGAAAAATCGGCCACATTGTCCTCAACAGGCATCACGCCGACATTGTATGTGCTCGATACTTCCATTGTTTGAAGATTTTGAAGGTCTAATTATTTCTGCTCATTCTCATTCGCAGCTCCTTCTGTTCCTGGTTATCTTTGACTGCATGCTGGTCATCATATTTGAAAAATTATTTTGAGGTCTAGAATGAAGGTACCATCCTCCAGAGAGGACTTGCTTTACTTCTGAGAGCTGCCTGCGGGCATTGGCAGGTCATTTTTCATTTCAAGGTCTGATTGAAAGGTTCCTTTTTCTGGGATTGGCATGTACCTTCCCAGGAAGGGCAAAAGAGGCCTTCTGTGTTCATTTGACCTGTTACCTTTTTCATTTCAGTTTCGGCCTTACAGTGACTCCTTACTCTTATGAGCTGTGTGATGCAAGATTAAAACAATTTTTTAAAAAATGTAGAATCAGTAGTTTTAGGAGACAGGTTTGTCCGAGTAACTTAGGCCACCAGAGTTGTTTCTCCGAATCTCCATGTTTTTGCAGGCTCCTGCCCTTACTGGTGTCTGTCTCCACCCCAGGGGCACGGAACTCCGAGCCTTGGGGGTGGGCGGGGCTCTTCTCTGGAGACCAGCTTCACAGCTTCCCTCAAAGGGCTCAAAGATACAGGAAAGTCAAGAGCCTGTCTCCTGAAACATTTTCTGCCTTGGTGTTTCTGGGGCAGCCCTGGTGTCGGTCTTAGGGGGCTGTGCAGAGCACAGCCCTGGGGCAGAGGAGGTGGGAGCTGCTCACCCAGGTTCTCTCCTGCTTCTAGGATGCGTCAAGTGACAGCGACTCGGACTGGGACAGGGACAGCCTTCTCTCCCCGCTCCTACCCCATGACCACCTGGGCTTGGCTGTTTTCTCCGTGCTGTGCTGTTTCTGGCCTGTGGGCATTGCGGCCTTCTGCCTGGCCCAAAAGGTCAGTCCGTGTGTGGGGCTGGGAGGGGACTGGAGGCAAAAGAGAAAAATGCACTCAAGGTACAAGAAAACAAAACAGAGCAGCTCTGCCTGGGGCTAGGGGAAGACCTGGAGAGGATCCACATGGAAACATTCAGGGGTAAAGTGAGGCTTGTTACACAGAAAGCTGCCAGGCGGTGGTTAAAAACCCGAACTTAAATCCAAGGCCTGCCACTCTCTGTGAGCAAGCCAGAGAAGTGACCATTCTCTGTGCCTCGTGGTCACTGTGTGGATCAAATGAGTTAGAACAGAGGGTGGCAGACACTAACCCCTTACTAGTCACCCGGTACCCCCAGTGCCCAGGAGATGCTCCCCGTCTGGGGGGATGTAGGAATGAATGCATGGGTGTGTCCTGTGGGGATGGAGCTGGGGCTTCAGGAAGCAGGGCGGGTGGAAGGGATGGATGCCTGACTCACGGATGCCCAACACCTCCACAGACCAACAAGGCTTGGGCCAAGGGGGACGTCCAGGGCGCAGGGGCCGCCTCCCGCCGCACCTTCCTGCTGGGGGTTCTGGCCATCGGGCTGGGTGTGTGCACATACACAGCAGCCCTGGTGACCCTGGCTGCCTACTTGGCCTCCCGAGACCCGCCCTAGCTGCCCCTGTGGCCCTCACTGTGAACCAGAGGCTGGTGGTCCAGAGCGTGTGCAGGCAAAGTGGAGAACCCAGGTGGATGGGGTGGCGTCGGCATCCAGCAGTGGGACCCAACCGTACAGCCCTCTACCCTTCCCGGCTGCTACACCATGAGATTAAACACCGGACACTCTTGTAGTCAGATCTGTGTCAGTCTGTGGGGGCAGGTGGGGCTGGGGGCACCTGGCAGGCTATCCCAGACACCTCAGAGCTGGAGAAGGGGGGAACCTGAGGGGTGGGGGGTTTCCCAGTTCCAGAATGATCTCTTCACAACTGAGGGTGGTCAGCAGAGAATTATAGAGCTGGGTGCCAAGGACTTACTCCTCCACGTGGCAGCTCTATGACCTTGGCCCAAGGCCATCTTTTTTTTTTTTATTTTTTAATTTATTTATCTTTAGAGGGGAAGAGAAGGAGAGGAGAAATATCAATGTATGGCTGCCTCTGGTGAGTCCTCTGCTGGGAACTGGCCTGCAACCCAGGCATGTGCCCTGACTGGGAATCGAACCACGATCGTGTGGTTCGCAGGCCTGCGCTCAATCCACTGAGCTACACCAGCCAGGGCGTCCAAGGCCATATTCTTTGAGCCTCCCTTTTTCTCAGTTGCAAAGTGGGACTCATTTTTCCCCACCTGGGAAATGGGTCACACATGTAAAAGGAAATCTTCTGAGCTCTTTGTATAGCAAGTAGGAGAAACTCAACTCCGATCACCACACACACACACACACACACACACACACACACACACACACACACACAGGAGAAAGCTGAGGTACAGCAGGATTTGGGGGCTCAAGAGAAATGGTCTGGCCCCATCTCTCCAACCTCCTTTCCTTTTGGCTTCATTCCACGCAGGCTCCCCCTTGTGGGGACAGAAACTGGCCCTAGCCAACTAAGACCACCTCAGCAGCCCTCAAGGGCAGCCCCAAACGAGTCATACAGCCTGCCGGTGAGGGGCTGGGGGCATGCACGGACGGAGCCTTTAGGTCGCAGCAAGGTGCTGGTGGAAAGGAGTGTTCACTAAAAGCGGTGCTAGCAGACGGGCCAATGTGCTCACTAAATGGGGCTCAGCATTACCCAGTAATGGGGTGACGGTTTGGTTTTCTCACTCCGTTGAATGTCATCCCAGTGGGTCTTCCTGAACACCCTTCCCCATTTGGTACTCCATGGAGCGCAATTGCAAGCTAAAGATATTCATGCATTTCCTTTCATTTCCTGGGATGAAAATGACACCGCCCAGAGGGGCAGCCACGGGAATTTGGCAAGCTAGTTCAGGCACGTGAAGCACATGGCATTGGCCCGTCGCCCCCCCCTCCCCCGACAAAACACCACCGGCTGCTGGAACCCGCAACCATGTGGCTCAGAAGTGGGTTAATCCTTGCTGATGCTCACACATTCTTGGTATCTGCCCATTACACAAAAAAGGGTGGAGTAGCAACCAAATGGCAAAAATGGCCCCTAGGAGGTGCTACCAGCCCTGAAAACCAACTTCTGTGTGCAGATGGCGAACCGCAGTCCAATGTGCTGGCCTCTCCCTGGTTTGCCCAAACTGCGAGGGCCTGAACTGGGCTAAGTGGGACACACGCTGCATTGCTGACTAGCTGGGGACCTCTGACAGCTTAGTGGCCTCTGACCTTGTTTTCTCATCTCAAAAAATGTGGACTACAGTTAACAGCCCCACCTCACTGGGTCGTCAGGTTCAGACAGCAGCCCCTGAGCCCCCATCCTTGCCCTGACCATCTTTCTCCTGCCTTCACAGGCAGAGCTCCAGCCATGCTGACCACCCTGCTGGTCCTCAACAGGTCTCTTTCTGGGGCTTGTCCCCCATATGTCTGTGAGCTCACTCCCTGGCCTCCTCCTGGCTTCCCTCGGGTGTCTCCCTCTCGGTGAAGGCGTCCCTGACTGATGGACTAAACTTGCCTTCCCCAAACAAAGGTGCTCAAAACCCTCTTCCCTAGCAGGGACCGCACAAGTAGGTGCTCAACAGACATTTATTAGACGAAATGAATTCATTCAATAAATGTGCCATCCTAGTAATGTTTTCCTGGTGGGTGTGGGGTATCCATGTCCCCTCACCCCGAACCCCAGGGGCTGCAGTTGGGAGCATTCTTCAGGTGGCCCTGCAGCTACAGGCCCACGAGCTCTCCGGGCACATGAGGGCAGAGAGGCGAGGCTGGGCGGCTGGTTTATTTTGCGCTGGAGGTAGTGGTGGGTGGCGGCAGTGGGAGGGGCGCCCTGCCCCAGCTTGCCTCAGCTCTTGGAGTACCGCCTGTGCAGCGATTCCCGGTAGAAGCGGAAGACGTGCTGCGAGGCAGCTTGGGCTGCAGCCAGGCACTGCTGGAGCTGCGTGGGAGAGACTGGTCAGTGCAGGCCCATCCCTGCACCGCTGCAAGGCCAGTGGGCTCACCTGGTTTTTAGGGCCCCCAAACCTACCACCTCCCTTTTCACCTGGGCAACCCCCCCACCCACCCCCTGCCATCCTCCAGGTGAGACAGACGGGGAAGGGATTATTCCAAATGCATCTCCTTCCCCACTTCAGGGCCTCTTAGAGGGGATGAGAAGGAAAAAAAGAAAAGGTGAGGGATGCAGGGACCAGCTTCCATCAACTCCAGGTCCTCAAACCAACAGGATCAGGCATCCTGACAGGTGGAATAGACCTGAGCTCTGGGAACTTCAGAGCTCACAAAATTGGAGATATCCTGGAATTTTAGAGCCACGGGCCCTGTGACTCCAGATGACGTTAGGAGCCACAGAATCTGAGACCCCAAATCTTAACTGCCACGTGTCACTAGATTCTTGGGAGGTCCAGATTGGAAATGTTCTTGGAGACCATTTGAGTCAGCAATTTTTCTGAACTCTTCAGACCTGGAACAGGGATTCCCCCTTTCTGGTGCCCCCCCCCCTCCTGATTTCAACCTGAACTCTTCTCTTTTCCTATCTCCTAACTGGGCTTCCCTAAAAAAATTTTTTTATCCTCACCTGAGGACATTTTTTCATTGCTTTTAGAGGAACATTGACGTAAAAGAGGAATACTGACTGGCTGGCTGTCTTTTCGCATGTGCCCCGACCGGGGATCCGACCCGCAACCTGGGTATGTAACCCTAACCCAGAATGAAACCTGTGACTTTTTGGTCCACAGGACAACGCTGTCCACTGAGCCCCACCGGCCAGGGCAGGCTTCCCCTTTAAAATTCCCATGAAGGTTTCTTGGCTACAAAGCCCACAAACCCCTGTTCACAGAGGGCTCAAGGAGGGGCTCTCCTGGAACCTCTGAGGGCAGGGCAGAGTTGGGACATGTCGGGGGGAGGGCAGATCTAGGGTTCCCCCACATCCACATGCTGGTACCTCAGCATCAGAGAAGAGTCCCTTAGTGGTGGACATGAGTAGCTTCTGCTCCACGCTGTCGAGTGCAAAGGTCAGGACTGCCCGGGCCTCCTAGGGATGAGGAATAGAAGGTGGGGGACCTGGGCTCTCCCTTCAGATACAATGTCGGCTGATCCTGAAGGACTTGCCTTTCCCAAAGCCAAGTCCCCCAGCATCCAGTGTGGTTGTCTACCTAGGGACCACCCCTTCCAGTTTTCCAGGCCTTTCCCCTAGATTCTACACGGATTCCAACCACAGGGTTCTGTTGGGCTTCCAGGCAGTATTCCTGCCCTGCAGGGGGAGCCGTAGTACACCTCATTTACCTGGTGCCTCCTAGCTTCTGTGCTCTGTACTCCTGAGGCACGAAGCTGGCAAAATGCATTTTCCAGATGCCCCTTAAAGTTAGGTTCCACCTGTACTCTGGTGGGAGACTGACCGGAGGGAGACCAGCACCCAGGGCAAAGCCAGGTCTAGGCAGCCACAAGTGACTGCAGCAATGCCTCCAATAGCACAGGCAGGAGCTATAGGTTCCTGATGACTTTTCCCTTTTGCTCCTTCAGCTCTTCCAACACTGTTGTAACCAGTTCCCCGCATTCAACTCTCCGTTGGAAATCCCCCAGTGGTTTCTGCTTTCCTGACTGGATGTGAGTGGGCAAGTAACTCAGAGTAACCACAGCCCCAGGATACTGTGAACTTGAGCCGATGAGGAATGCTCTCTCTTCCTGTGCCTCTGCGCCTCTTGAGATATAAGCAGAGCTTAAGCAGCCAATCACAGCCTCAGAAGAGATACTGGCCAGAGATAATGGAGCCGGAGTGTAGGAAAGTACAGGCACTAAGAAATGCAAAGGAAATCCTGAAGGCGTCCGAGGCCCTGGCTCGATCTCTGTTCTGAGTTTGGTTCTGAATGTCAATAAATTCCCCGTTTGCTCACGCAGTTTGAGTTGGGTTTCCAGCACTTGCCCTGATGAACAGAGCAGAACCGGTCACCTGGGACTGGGGTGGTACGAGCCAACTGTGGTGGGAAAGTGTGGCCTACACGAGATGGTCAGGTTCTGCCACTGCCCTTCACTACCGTGGCCTCCACACCTACCTTTTCTTGCTTGGCTGTGGGGTCCAGCATGAGGGTCCCATCAGCGTCCAGGGCACAGGTGACCCCACAGAAGAGGGCCTGCATGGGCACACCTGCATCGACTAACGCCATGCAGGCGGCGTTGAGGCAACAGGCCAGGAGCTGAGCGCCACAGGGAGCAGTTAAGAGTTTCCACTGCAAAGCTGGCCAGCAGACGGGTCCTGGGCTCCTCCATCCCCCCAGCCTGTGCAGTGGCAGCCTCACTGACTGACCACAGGAAGCAGTACAGCAATGTTTTCTAAGTGGTTCTGGGATCATGTAACCTTGGGTTTCAGAACTGACTTTGTGACCTTAAGCAGGTGAGTTACTCTCTCTGAGGCTCAATCAGGGATCAGGATATTCAACAGATACACACTGGCAGGTGCCAGGAACCTCTAGGGAAACCAAGGGCAGAGAGGGGAAGAAAACCTCCAGATCACATGGGAGGTACTGGCAGAGCCAGGCCTGGAGCCTGGGAATCTGGCAGCTGCTGCCAGTGACAGACTGGCGGGGAGGTGGTGGGAGGAGGCATTACCACTGCCTCAGGGGGCCGGCCATCCAGGGGAGAAGTGAGGCCCTGGCACGGTGGAAGGTGAGCACAGGGCCGAGCCAGACACCTGGCCTGACCCCAGTTGGCTGCCCAGGTCTAGCACAGAGGGTAAGGGCCCAACTGTGGGACCCATCCCACCTCTGCCACCCACCCTCTGTGACCTCCTACCGAGTCTCACTTCCCAGGTGCAATGGGACTACAACAGCCCATCCCTCCTCCTATCTAGGAAGTGCCTGCCCCAGTGAGGCCCTCTAAGAAATGCCCATTTCTAGAGGTCCTCAGCCTCAACCCGTCACCCAAACCATCGGGGTCTTTCAGGGATGAGCTGTTGGCCCTACTCTGCTAGCTCAGGGCTCCCCCAGGTCAGCCCTGTTGTGGCTCAGTTGGTTGGGCATCATCCCGCAAAGATCACTGGCTGGGTCCTGGGCAGGGCACAGGCCGAGGATGCAGGTTTGGTCCCCAGCTGGGGCATGTACTAGAAGTAACCAATTGATGTTTCTCTCTCTCTTCCCTTTTCTCTGAAAATAAATAAAACCTTAAACAAAACAAAACAAAACAAAAACACCTCAGGGTCTGAGTGGAGGTCAGTGGCACAAGCTTTGGAGTGAGACAGGCCTGAGTTTTGTCTCTGCTGCCTTCAGCTATGTGACCTTGGACAAGTGACTTCCCCTCTCTGGGCCTCAGCCTCCTCACCTGAAACATGGGGACATAAGAACATCAATCTGCCAGGGGCCTTGGGCTCTGCAACCAAACAGTGTGGGTTCAAGTCCTGGCTGTGCCAATTACTACTTATGTGAGTTGAGTTTGCTGTGCAGATTTAATGAGTTGGCACGTGTAAGGCACTTAGAACAGTGCTCGACACACAGTAAGCACTCAAGATATTTGCTGTTCTTTTTCAGTTGATTTGGTGCCTGTCAAGTGTTTGGAGGTCTTCTGGCTAGCAGAGGATATGTAGGGCCATCACCAAGGGAGCAAATTAGGGAAATTAAGGAGATTCTGGAGGACTTCTTGGAGGAGGCAGCCTGAGGGAAAGGATACAGAGCCAGCATCACTGATGACCTGCAGCACGATGGTGATGGAGGTGCGGGGGTGCAGTGCCCCCAGCACCACTGCTTCACACGTGTTCCTGATCAGCCGCTCCCGGCTCTTCTCTGCAACGCCTGGGGAAATAGGGGTGGGAAGGAAGGGGTCAGGCTTTTCTCCTCCTCCCCACGTGTCACCCCAGTCTCTGGAAAGGGCCTGCAGTCTCAGCCTGGGTTGGTGCAGGACCCTCCGCGGATGGCACAGGATTCCCAATGGGCAGGAGGTAGGGCCTGGCTGCCACCCTGCCGCGGCCACCGGCCACCTGTCCTCGGTGTTATAGAGGAGAGGAGACATATTCACATGGACTACTGAGTCCTGTGGAGGGAAAGGGACGGCACAGCCACTCTCTTAAGGGGAGGGCGCCCTAACTCTTGCCTTGACAGGCTTTTATTGGCTTTCTAATAGCATATATCAAGGTTTTCATTTATTATATTTAGGTTTGCTTTAGGTCATTACTTCTTACAGAGCAACAGAAGGGATGTTATTGATTACTTCTTACAGATTAACAAGGAAAAAATTGTTGCGAATGCAAGCGAACGATAAGAGTAATTGGTCTGGTTAAACTTTAGTCCTTGCGAGAATTAGCACAGACTTCAGGGAGTTAAAGATACGCAGTAAGCATTTTCTGCTTCAACTCAGGGTGAGGGAGTTTTAGCAAGAGCAAGTCACAAAGCAGGCTGGGTATAACGCAGGCCTGATTTCCCACAGGAGAAATGATCCATGGGTTTGGCTCCTGTGTGCTGCCACATGCCTATGGGCTTTTCAATAGGGCTGAGCTAAAATTGCCATTGCCAGGCAGATTGGTTCCCGATACCACCCACCCCACCCCTGCCAATGTCAAGGGAGCCGCCTGGGGGAGGAAAATCCCAGAGTTCCCATGTCCCATGCTGCTGCCCAAGCCCAACCCAGTGGGCCCGGTCCCCAGGAGTGAGGGAGAATGGAAAAACATGTTAATGGAAAGAAGGGGAGATGGAGCCAGGAAAGAGGAGGGGGAAGGGAAGGCTCAGAGAGACAGAGAGAGGCAAAGAGAAAAGAAACAGAGACTCAGAGGAAGAGATAGAAGTTGCTGAGGGGAAACAAGGGGACAGTGCAGGCTGGGGACAGCAGTGAGGGAGGAGCCCGGCAGGGGTTCTCGATAGCAGGGACAACTGCAGACTCAATTACCAGGCAGCCCGATTTTCGGCCTCAGGATCACTTCCAGTGTGGCCTTGTTGAAGATCTCTTTGCTGACCTTCACCTCGGCCGGCCCATACACCCCCGCCAGGACAGAGGTATCCCCTGCAGAGAGAGCATAGAGGCCTCAGCCATATGTGCCCTGCCTCTGGAGCGCACTGGGAGGTACTTAACAGTGTGGGCATCAGTCTGGCCCACAAATCGTTGGCAGTGATTTTGGGGGTACTCGCTCTGTTTCTCTCCCTTCACTTCTTCATCTGTGGAATGGGGACAGTAACAGTACCCCCCTCACTATAAATGAGATAATGCACGACACTGCCTGGAACACGCTGCGTACATAAAAGACTTTAGTCAATGTTACTAACTTTAACAAGAAGTTCTTCCTGAGAGCTAACCTTCCTCTCTCTTACTGCAGCTGCTCTCAACCTGTCCCAAAGCTTCCCCCAGCCCCATTCACTTCCCTCACTCAAACTCTTGATTCCCAATCTTGCAGCAGTCAGGACACCTGAGACAGGGATGTATCTCTGGGTGTGGGTCCTGACTCCCAGTTATTTTCCAGAGAGGGTATGGACCAGAGAGGGGGAAGCAAGACCTGAGGAAAAAAAGCCTGGCTTCTAGTCCGGCCTGCCTCCTCCAGGCGATGCACCTTTGGTTGATTTTGCTCACGTCTCTGGGCTTTAGTTTTACCACGTGCAAAATGGAGACTGGACTCCCGCAGTGGCTTCCACACTTTTCTGACCACAACCCCAAGAAATACATTTTGCAACGGGCCTCAAAACGCCTGCAGATCCGTGTGTGTGTGTGTGTGTGTGTGTGTCAATGGAACAAAGGCATGACAAAATCTTACCGTCACTGCCTTGGCAGGCTCGGATTATTTTCTACTCAATTCCAGTGAAAAACAGTGACCGCAGTGGTTCTCAAGCCTGACTGCACACTAAAATCACCCCAAAGCTTTAAAAGACACTGAGGCCCAGGTCCTCCTCCAGAGACGGTAACTCAGCTACTCAGGGAGGGGTTGGGGCATCGGGAGTGGGCGCTGTGTGCGGGGAGGGAAGGGGAGCCTGCGACCTGCAGTGTGAAGAAGGGAGCTGGAGTGCAGCTCCCAAGCACGGTTCTGAAATCAGAACCACTGCAGCGTGGAATGGAAAATGTGGAGGGCAGTGGGGCAGGTTCTGGGGCTACGCGTTTTTGGTTTTTGTTTTTAGATATTATTATTTATTTACCTTTAGAGGAGAAGGGAAGGAGAGAGGGAGAGAAATGTCAATGTATGGTTGCCTCTCATGGGTCCCCTGCTGGGAACTGGCTTGCAACCCAGGCATGTGCTCTGACTGGGAATCGAACCGCGATCGTGTGATTTGCAGGCCCGCACTCAATCCACTGAGCTACACCAGCCAGGGCTGTTTTTTAAATCCTCACCTGAGGACAGTTTTTCATTATTTTTTAGAGAGGAAAGGAGATAGAAATATCCATCCGCTAACTCTCATATGTGCTTGGATGCGGAGAATCCTGCACGTCCAGACCTGGGATTGGAACCTGTAACCTAGGTATGTGCCCTGACTGCAAACTGAACCTGCCACCTTTTGCTCCAACCAACTGAGCCACACTGGCCAGGGCCTCAGCCTCTGCATTTTACTGTAGATTCTGAGGCCAGAAGCACCTGGAACATGCTTTTAAGGGTCCTCGAAGACTTGTCATTGCAGAGGCCTGAGGCTTTGGGGTTTTAGAACATGGAAGAAGCCACCCTTCTCAGTATTGCTAAGTTCTAAGAACCCTGAGGCAAGAGAGCTAAGAAAGCTAAGTTCAGCACAAGAGCTAAGCCTGGGGGCAGGCCTGAGAAGGCCCCTGGTTGGGCTGTTATTCCCGGGGTTGGGAGGAGGGGCTGTCGCACAACTGAGGGCTTCTCTGTGTTCCAGGAGAACCTGCCTGGGGGCGGGGAGGTCACCGGAAGAGTTAGACCTGCACTGGGGTGGTCATTCTTGTTAGTCCAGATGAGCTGTCTCTGACCTGCCTGAACACGGGAATCACTCCCCATCACCTTCTCGAGGACACAGCTCCAACAGTTCTGTGGAGCAACTCTCTCCTCTCTGGGCCCACATCCAGCTTCAACACCGGCCCCACTGATCTGACCCTCTAACAGCCAAGGTCCCGAAGAGCTATCTCCTTCTCCTCTCCTCTGTGACCCACTGTTCCACTGGAGCAGCTCTTGGCAGCATCACCAGTGACATATGTCCAAATTATCAACCCACAGGTCTGCTCTATCCTCCTGTGATGCAACCTCACAAGGACTGAGGCAGCTGGTCGGCTCTTACATCTCTGGGCTCCTCCAGGCCACCTCCCTCTCTCGATTTTCCTCTTGTCTTGCTCCTTCTCGGTGTCTTTCTGCTAGCTCCTCACAAGTGAGAAGACTCAGGCCTTAGTCCTAGGACCTGTTCTCTTTCCCATCTACACTCGTTTTCTTGGCAATTTCATTCAATCAAGAGCTTAAAATACCATCTATAGCCAGAGGATTTAAAACGGTATGTCCATACTGGGTCTCACTTCTGAATCCCAGATTCTATGTACAATTTGCCACTGTGATGCCTACTGGGCATTGCAAACAGGCAAAGATCTTAGCTCTGTCCCTCTCTTCTCATATCCCCAGACCAAACCATCTACAAATTGTGTCAGTTTTACCTTCAAAATACATCCAGAATCTCGCCACCTCCATTGCTTCCACACTGGTCTGAGCCACCCTCATCTGCCTGTTGCCCCCATAACCCACTAGAGGCAACACTGAAGCCAGAGAGATTCTGTTAAAGAAATATATTCAGATCATATCCCTCCTCTGAGCAAAACTTCCAATGGCTCCCATCGCATTTACTATGCCTTATGTGATGGGCCATCCTTAACTCTCTCCAAAACCCCCTCTCACTACTCCAGCCATGTTGGTCTCCTGACTTCCTCAAACATACCAGATACCTTCTCGCTGCATGGCCTGGGCAACTGCTTGATACACTTCCTCTCCTGATATTTTCAGGGTTTGTTCTCTTACCTTTAGGTCTTTATTCAAATGTTATCATCTCACTGAGTCCCTTCCTAACCGTCCTATTTAAGACTGCAGCCTTCTCTGGCACAGCCTATTCCCCTTCCACACTGTAGCTTTGCTCTGTAGCACCTTACTTAGTTATCTGCTTTACTGCCTGTCTTCTTGGTCAGGTGAGGGATTAAAAAATTCTTTATTGCTGTATTCCCAATGCCTAGAAGAAATACATACCTGTTCAATGAGAAGGAATGAATGAAAGCAGGTTTGTAACCGGGTAGAAGGTAGTGCCCTTAGAGAGGGGACTGAAGCACCTATGAGCGTGGTCCTTAGGCTTACCTCCAGAGGAATATTTACCTGGGTCAAGGAGTTTGAAAGGTATTTAGCTAGAATTTACAATAAGTAAGCAATATCCCAATCTCAGGGATATTTACCTAAATGGTGGGGATGGGGAAAATTTCAATCCAGAGTGCGGACATCAACCTTAATCTGAAAAGTATGTATTTGGGTGAAAGGTCTTCCCTAGCAGGGGGTAATGAAGCCGGTAATAGAGCTCTGCCAGCCTTCGAGGTAGTTATGCAAATAGGCAGGTTTGCCTCAGTCTGGGATGTATGGACCCAGGGTATGTCTGTGGGAGGCTGAGGAGGCATCTAATTAAGGGGGTTATTCACTGTGGTGAGATTTTCCCTACTGCAGAGCATTGATGCTTATGGGGAGGTCTGCGCCTCTCTCTTGGTAAGTATTTACCAGGATGGAGGTATCTTTCCCTTCTAGTTGGGAGATATATACTTACCCTACAGTATCTAGTAATACCCACCGGGGCAAGAAGTTCTGTATGAGTCCGGGAGGGATATTTACCGGCTAGTATCAGAGGAGGTGGGCACACCTTCGCCCGGTACACCGTAGCCACTCCCTAAAATAAATACGACTTGGGTGAACGCGGCCGCGGCACTATCTACTTGGGTAATTTCTCACCTTGCAGGAAGGAGGCAGAGCCATCCGGCCGGGAGAGCAGGTTCTGTTCGCAAGCAAAGTGCCGGAGACTGCAGCCTGGGCCCCGAGAGCTGGAATCCGTTCCATCCTCCGTGCAGGATTTGGCGTCAGCCTGCATTGCTTCCTCGATCCGCCAACTCCACGAGCTCAGTCGTTTCCGCACCGCAGCGCGCGCGGGCGCACAGACAGCGTACCCAGGGCGCAACGCGCGGATCCAGGTTCGACAGGGTCCCACGTGGCTCCCCGTTTACTAACAATTTGACCCCGCCCGCTCCGGCCTCTAAATTCCAGAAAAGCCATTGGACAGTAGCGAATAAGGGGTGGTTCTTGGCAAGGGCTTGTCCCACCCGAGGCCCCGGGCCCTAAATGGCTGAGGCTCTGGTCAGGTTGCCCTCTTCTTTGCCTGTTACAAAAACAATGACAGTGAGGCTATCAGAGTAATTTGTTTTGGAAACCACGTTGTTTTATCCACACATATGTGTGTCCTAGGAACCTCAGGACTATAGCAAATGCTTTCTTTGCAAAGTGATGCTGGTACTTGAGTCAGGCTAGTGAAGGGGCAGCCTCCAACAGCGACAGGGAGAGGGGCGTCTCGTCTAGAAGTTGTTAGTCAAGATGGCGTTAGCGGCTGGTGCGGCTCGGGTCTGGAGACCACGTCGAGATTGGGGCCAGGCTGGCTTCCTGCTCCTGCAGCGGCTTGGGGTTCGGGGGATGGCTATATCTGTGAGTACCTGGGGTCCCAGGGGGTTATCCCCAGCAGAGAATAGGGATGTCAACGCCATCTTCAGAGTGTGGGGTTCCTGCAAAGAGTGAAGGAAGGGCTGTCACAGAAGTGACAAGTGTTAGGAGAACCACTTGGAGAGAACATTCAGCGGAAGAACTTCGACTTCCTTAGGGGAGAAGTGAGGCAGCTTTTTTGGGGGCCTCTTGAGACGGAGAAAACTTGGAGAGAGGGAGCGGAGGGGGGTTCCTCATTAGTTGCCGGGGGCGATGACTGCTTGGAGGGACCTGGGAAAAAGGCGAGACCTTTGCTTTAGGGGTTGGGGAGTAAAACTGCTTTAGTAAGTTTGTTTTCGATAGAGACCCCTCCCCATCAAATAGGAGAAACGAGAGATCAAGTCTTCCATCACGGATTTAAAAAAAAAAATAGTGCCCTGTACTTCTTTGCTCCTTTGCTACAATTCTGATTTTAAAATGAATTGTATAGCCTCGACTGGTGTAGCTCATTGGATTCAGAGCCAGTATGCAGACCGAGGGGTTGCTGGTTCGATTCCCGGTCAGAGCCCATGGCTGGGTTGGGAGCCAGGTTCCCATTTGGGGGCGTGGGGGCGTGGGAGAGGCAACCGATCGGTCTTTCCTTCTCTTTCTCCCTCTCTTTAAAAATAAATAAATTATCTTTAAAATGAATTGCACAAAAAAGTCGTTTGAATGTGTGTCCCTTAATGAGATGCCAAGGCAGGGACCTTGTTTTTTATGGTTACGCTGCAGGAAAGACCAATAAATAAACATGGAATTTATGAGAGGAGAAAAGGAGAGAGAGAGAGATCCACAGGGGACTTTGCACACATTTCTTCTTGCTGGAAGGCCCTGTAGGTTGCAGGAGAGCTAGGAACTAAAATCTCACAATAAGAAAATAGTTTTTAGAAGGATATGAAGCTGGATCCCATTGGTTCATATCCCTAATCTGCTGTTTTCTAGCTGTACAGCCTTGGGTAAGGGTCTGCTGTTCTCTGTACCTAATTTTCTTCTCTGTAAAATGTTACCAGTGACACCTCATAGGGTTGTTGTGAAAGTTAAATGTGTGGAATGCTAAGAACGGGGCCTGGCATTATGCTAAGGGCGGTAGGAGTGTTGGCCGGTTTTGAAAGTGAGGGTGGAGGGAAGGAGGGAGGAGAAATGTGACTTTGGGAAGGCATGGATTGATGAGGGCCCTGGAGGGAATCTGTCGAGATCTTGTGGGGTTGGGCCTGACCCTCTGACCCTCTGACTCTCTGACCCTTTGACCCTCCAATCCAGAAAGAAGGGAAGCTTAAAGATGTAGGTGGAAGCTGTAGCTGGGAGGAGAAACGGGGGAGGAGGGTGAAGGGGATGGAGCTGAATGAGGGGAGGGTCTGAGGAAGAGAAGGGTTGCTGGAGCTGGATGGGGGTAGGGCAGTCTCCTATATTTGGGCTTTTTGGACTGGTTTGGATCCGCCTTTTTTTTGGTTGGGGTCAGGGGTGCAGTCAGATCCTCCATAGCGGATCTCAGTCCCAGGAGCCCATTGGCTGGGCCAGTGGGGCGGGAGGTGGGCTGGACTCGGGCTGCACTTGGGTTGCACTAGGGCTGCAGTGGGCAAAGGTCATTTAGGACTGATTAAATCAGCTTTCTTCTGGCCCAGTCTCCCTGCTGCCCTTCCTTTCCCTCTTGACTTCCCTCCTTTGTTTTTTTGGGTGGAGAGGAGGAGAAGGTCTCCCAGAGTCCTTTTTATGTGTGTATAGTACATACATAAAATTTAAAATTTTACATATTTTTGGAGTCCTCGTTTTTCTTTCCCACGTTTATTTCTCCAACTTGTTCTTTTAAAATCAAAAATGGTACTTTTGTGTTTATGAGTGGAGGGAAGGAATAGTAGCATTAGTCAAAGAAGATTTTAGGCCAGGGCTGTCCTATAGAACTTCTGGAGATGGTGGAAGCGTTCTTTATCTGGGCTCTCCAGTATAATAGCCACCAACCACACGTGGCTGCTGAGGAACTGAAATTGTCACTTTACAGACAGTTTCCAACTTAAGATGGTTGTCTTAACTTTTAGCTTTAACAATGGTGCGAAAGTGATATACATCCATTAGAAATCTGACTTTGATTTTGAACTTTTCCCAGAAAAGTTGTGCTAGGCAGAGGCAGTGGGCCACAGCTCCCAGTCAGCCACATGATCCTCAGGGCGAACAACCACAGTGCATTGTGTGGCCAGCATTTTTGGATATTGTGCTTTGTGTTTTCACATCTTATGTCTGCAAAAGGCCCGTCTGTGTCTTCTGCTTCTGGTGAGAGGAAAAAGAAGAAGGCAACTACTTTGAGATGAAATTCAAGATAATCGCTCAGCTGTAGGCCAATGTAAGTGTTCTGAGCGCATTTAAGGTAGGCTGTGATGTTCAGTAGGTTAGGGTTTTTGGGGGGGCAGTTTGAGAGAGGGGAAGGGAGGGAGAAAGAGGAGAGAAACTTCTTGCTGTTGCCTTTTGTCCACACCCTGCCTGGGGACTGAACCAGATACCTAGGCATGTGCCCTGATTAGGACTTGAACCAGTGACCTTTTGCTTTATAGGAGGACACCCAACTAACTGAACCATACTGGTCATGGCAGGTTAGGTGTTTTAAATACATTTTTGAGCCCTGGCTGGTTTAGCTCAGTGGATTGAGTGCGGGCCTGCAAACCACAGGATCGCGGTTTGATTCCCAGTCAGGGCACATGCCTGGGTTGCAGGCCAGTTCCCAGCAGGGGACCCATGAGAGGCAACCATACATTGATATTTCTCTCCTTCTCTCCTTCCCTTCCTCTCTAAAGATAAATAAATAAATTTTTTTTTTAAAAAGCTCTCATTAAATACATTTTTGATTTATGATATTTTCAGCTTGTGGTGGGTTTATCAGTACTTAACCCCACTGTAAGTCAAGGAGCATCTATATTTAACTGTTTTAAAATTTGTTTATTTTTAGGGAGGGAGAAAGAGAGAGAAACATTAATATGTGGTTGCCTTTTGCATTCCCCCAACTGGGGACCTGGCCTGCAACCCAGGCATGTGCCCTGATGGGGAATCGAACCAGTGACTCTTTGGTTCACAGGCTGGTGCTCAACCCACTGAGCCACACCAGCCAGGCCTGTATTTAATTTTTTTAAAGTTTTAATTGATTGATTTGAGAGAGAGAGAGACAACGATTTATTGTTCTACCTCTTTATGCATTCACTGGTCAATTCTTATATGTGCTGAAACTGGGGATCAAACCTGCCACCTTGGCGTATCCCGATGACACTAACCAGTTGAGCTACCTGACCACGACTGTATTTAATGAATTTAAATTTGAATAGCCACTGGCTGCCGAATTGGATAGTGCATTTTCAGCGGAACCAGGAGACAGACAGTCAGTGCCTTGAGGGAAGGTTGGGAGGCTGTGTTGCGGTGGACAGGTGGGGCTATTGGCACAGGCTGGGTCGGGAGGACTGCTGGGCTACCGGACTTCTTCCTGTCTGCTTGCCCGTCCTTTCACCCGGAGGCGTTTGCCTGGTTCTGCCTCCCTTTCTCCCCCTCCAGTTGCTGGCAGATGTATTAGTGCTCAGGGTGAAGAGGAGGAAGGAAAACTAGTTTGTCAAGGTGTTCTGAGTCAGTTTCTCAGCCAGCACCCCAAGAAACAAATGGGACCTCGGCCAGGTCATTTCACTTCTCTGAGTGTAGCAGGTGGGTGACTAGAGTCCCTGCCATGTTGGAAGTCAGGGAGTACCTGGAGCTTGGTTTGTGCAAATCAGCAGTGATGTTATTTCTCTGGCCCAGCTGTTCGGGCAGCCAGTCCAAGGGCTCCAGTGTCCTGTGCAGTGTCTCTGAGTGGCCGGTGCCCAGTGTGTATTGTGGAGTGATTGGGGATGGTCACTATTGATTCGTTTGTATCCATCTCCCTTTTGCCTTTGTCTTAAGGAACCTGGTCTCTTTTCAAAGGAACCCAGCTTCTTTTCACATCATGAAACACTTTGTAATTTATAGTACCCATTTGTTACATTTAACACAGCTACACTGCAAGGTACCTACTGGTAGTTTTCTCTCATTACAGGTGAGGAAACTGAGGCTCAGAGAGGTGAGGTGTGAACTTGGAGCCCTGGAGCCCATAGCCCAGTTTCTTTTCCTAGTACCAGGCTGCCAGGAGGAGAGCATTAGGGCTTTGTTTAGGTCTTGCAACTTCCAGCTCAGTCTGGGCTTGGCTGTCATCACCAGCCTCTGCCCAGGCCGGCTGGTGGAAAGCTGGGTGACAGAGCTGGCCTCAACCCCGCTGGCCATTTTTCCCCCGCCTTGGATAGCCAGGTAGCCACAGAAGCTACCCAGAAGCCTCTGTGGGGATACGGTCCTTCAGGTGTCAGGTCCTTAAGGTTTCAGCGGGCAGGCTGCTTCCTCAGAGAAGCTTTCCTGATCTCAACAGCAGTCCCTATCTGTGAAATAGGGACCGTGGGAGTGCCCTTTCAGAGAGGTGTGAGGAAGAAAGGAAATGGTTCTTATGAAGCACTTACTGCATATACCATGTGCTCAGTAAGGGCTCAAGAAATGGCTGTTGTTTTCCTCCAGGGACAGCAAGTCTGGGGTGACCCTGATGAATGCTGGGAAAGGACGGCCTCCCGTAGCACTTCACACTCCAGTGCCTGGGAGAGCATAGTGCTGCTCCAGCCCCCAGGTCCCAGGTCCCTGAGGCCAGAGAAAGGCTGATTAGTCACACTTCCCTGGTGTCCGCAACCGCCTCTCCCCAGGAGGCAGGCCACTGATGAAGCCGCTGACATTTCTGACCTGGAAGAACTTTGGGCTGTTTGAGGGTAGAGTGCCTGAGGGTAGAGTGCCTCAGACCCCGGGAGGGAGCAGGTTTGGGTGGCCTTAGTGTCCTGCGTACAGAGGGCTCGGTTAATTGGCTCATCTGCAGTGCCTTCCGTGGCTGGGCCCCACCAGCCTCCCTAGGCAGTAGTGGTCCAGCTGCCTTGCTTCGTGTGCTGACATCACCACTCATGAGCTCTGTGGCCTTGGTCCAGTCACTTAACCCTTCCGGGCCTCGGGGCCACCTCTGTTTTACTGCCACGTGATAATAGGTCCTGCCTCCCCTGGCTGCTGTGCGAGCTCATTGAGCACATAGGTCAAAAGAAAATGCAACGTGCCCAGCACATTGCCAGCTGTTATTATTAATGTGCTGCAGCTGGTGGCCTGGTGCCAGAGTCCCAGGCTCTGTTCTTTTGGCTTAGAGCCGTTGTTGTTCCCCGAGACGGAAGTGTTTCTTCCCTCAGCCTTTGCCCGGCTCACCCTGGCTTGCCCAGCAGGCCTCAGCTTCACCCCTTCTCCTGGAAGCTTGTCCTCATCCTCCACCTGATGCTGGTCCTGGAGGTTCCCCCAGAGCTACTGCAGGGTGTCGTACCTACCCCACCACCACTCCTGTGGAGCAGCAATTCTTATTTTATCCACAGGGGGGCCCAGGGTCAGGGCAACTCTCCTGCCCAAATGACATGGCTGGAAAGGGACAAAGTCAGGATTCAGACACAGACAGTTTAGCTCTAGTGTCTCTCATTCTGCCCTGCATTTACCACTAAACACCCTGCCTCCTCTGAGCTTGCCTGCCTCTTGATTGTAACCCGTATGTTGAGTGTCGCAGCCCTCGGTTCAGGTGTGACTTGGAGCCAGTATTCAGTACCTTCCTGTTTTGACAGCAGTTGTCAAATACACTAGTCAGCTACTTGTGTGTACTGAGTGTTCATTCTCACACTGGGCTGAGCAGTTACACCATCGAGTCATTAATCCTCATGACCATCTGTAAGATAGGTGTTCCTACTGTCTGTTTACGAATGAGGAAGCCGAAGCTCAGGGAGGCTTAGTTGCACAGCCAGGGGCAGTGGTCTGCTCCAGTCCACGCCCTTAATCTTGGTGCCCTAGGGAGTGGCTCCACAAGGGGCCACCTTGACACTGACCTGCCAGGCAGATCAGACCATCCAGGGCAGGCCTCCCTGTTCCCTGTGTGTTGGGAGAGCATGTGGTTTCAGGGCTCTGTGTAAATCTGTGTGGCCTCTGCCATTGTAAATCACTGGCCATCAGGGCAAACCCACCCCCTCACCAAAAACAAAAGAAAAAGTGGGTGGAGTCGCATCCTTTCCCTGCAGGCATTTACCACCCACTCCAGTAGTAGAGCATTTCCTTGGCACCTGGCGCTGCTGAACCTTTCTCAGAGCGCACAGACTCAGTACAGAGCCCTGGGGTGGCCCAGGAGAGAACGGCACTCCCAAGGCTCACCCCCAATGTGTGGGGTGCACCACAACACCCTCTCAGTAGTTCTTTGGTCTCTGTAGGCAGAGTCCTGTCCTGACATCCTGGCTTGTGCGGAGCCCTGAGGTCCTATCCTCCCAACCCCTGCTGGCCTCTGGACTACTCCCTTAGGGTTGTAGCCCTTGTTCCATCTGTGTCTCCCCGGGCCTCTGTCCGGGTCTGGAGTGTCTGCCGGGGCCTGCATCGCTCTTCAGTGTGAGGTGCAGCCGGTCCTTCTCCCTAGCTCCTCTTTGCCCCATCTGCCTCTTGAGGTGCAGTTGTTTCCCTTTTCCCATCTCCTGATCCTCTGGATTTTGTTTTTCCCTTCTACCAGTTTTCGGGCACACAGTGTGTCCTGTGCCTGTACCAAATTCTTTGGGTGTCTTATTTTAGGAATTTTTTGCAGCAGCGGTCTATGGCCGTTTTACAGAGGGGAGATCCAAAGAGACTGTGTGTAGTAGCAGAGGGCCACACAGTGAGCTAAGAAATTGAAGTCCAGGCCAGTGGGACTCCAGAGCCCTTGAATGTAACCACTCATTCATCGCCTGCTCCGTAATCAACCTGGACATAATCCCTACCTTTGGGGAACTTGTGATGTGTGTGGGAGACAGACACGACACAAAAGGACCCTTTAGGTGGACGGGAAGGTCTGGCTGTGGGAGTGCTTGGAGGTGTGACCCTGGGGGGGAGTGCAGTCTGCAGAGTTTAGCTGCTGCGCTTGCAGGCGGAGGGGAGTCTGCCGTGATGTGAGGCCCAGACCTGCCTTGCTGCTGGGAGTGTAATTTCCTCACAAGTATAATTGCAGATAAATGCACACATGTTCATGTGCCCCCGGAACCTTGGATGGCTTCTTCACTGTAATTAAAGGAGAGGAGGAGAGGAACACACTTGCGCCCCATGTGTGAGGTCCAGCTCATGGCACGCTCAGTCGTTCTTCAGCTCCTGCTGGAAGTGAAGCCACCGCTATGAGCTAAGAGGACTCTGGCGACCAGTGGGAAGTACAGATGTAGGTGTGTAGAAACCAGGCCAGCAATGGCAGTTGGGTTAGGAAGCATGGGTTTTGGGGTCTGAGTGTCAGTCCTGCCCAGGTTTAAATCCAGTCCTGACTTATTTATTTAGTTTTAGCCCTGTGGGCCAGGACAGGGCAGGTTATTTTGCCTCCCTGAACCATAGGTTTCTCATTTACTCAAGGACAGTAGTAAAATTGTGCATGCAGAGCTCAGCCTGGTACTCAGTAAGTGCTTAATCAAGGGGCGCTGTTGGAATACTGAGACCAGTTCAAGGTTATCTCAAGAGTTAAGAAATTGAATTGGTTCATATTCTGCCACACATGGAGGCTTCTCACGGGCTTTCCCTGCCAGGCGACCTCTAATCTGAGCAGGTGTGGTGCTCCCCACAGGTCTCCTCCAGCCACTCTGAGCTCCTCCCACGTTCCACGGGGGAGGTACACTGTTCTTCATATTTTGCCTTTTCATGTTGCGTTCTTCTGGCATCGAATGCTATTCTGGCCCCTGGGTATTTTTCAGGGCTCAGCTCTCATGACAATTTCTCAGAGAAGCCTGGCCTCCTTTGCACTCCACTCCACTCCACGGAGCTCTATGGCTTCCCCTAGGAGAACATGGCTCACCCCATCGGGACTTGTTCAGCATCTGTCTTTCATTCTAGCAGGAGGGACAGATGTCTTGTGTCTTTTAGGTCCCCAGAACCCAGCTCAGGGCTTGGAACAAAGCAGGTGCTCAAATATTTATTGAGTGAGTCGGGCTGGGCTTGTGGAGGGAGTCAGGCCAGGCCCGGAGAGGGCGTGATGCATGTGGAGCGGTTTCACCGGGGCGAGGGGAAGAGGTAGAAGAGAGATGTCATCAGTGATGAGATGGTGGAAATCATAGTATTTATCTGAGCATTTACTGTGTGACTTACAAATGCTTCGCTGACGTTTTATGTGCGTGATCTCATTCTAGCCTTGCCACATTTCTATGAAGTTTTCTCCATTTTAGGGATGGGAAAGGGGTGGCTTGTTTCAAACAGGAAGTTGCTTTCCCATAGTCACCCAACAAGGGATTTGAACCCAGGCAGACTGACTCAGGAGCTCCCAGCCTGAGGTCTGTTCTGAGTGACCTCCCTGCTGGGCACAGGGGGCAGTAAAGAGCCCATCCAGGTGACTTGAGGGCTCTGTGTGGGAGCGTCTGTGCTTGTCGTAGCTGTGCAAAATGGACAGACAGGGGTCTCTGCAGCCAGAATGAGGAGGCTTTGAATGCCGGAGTGAAGAGTTTGGGCCTCTGATAGTGGTAACAGCTGGCAGTTCTTGAGCTGCCTGCCACTTTTTTGAGATATTTAACCTTTGCAACAGTCCTGTGAGATAGATGTTATTTTTACCCCAATTGGATGAGGAACTGAGACTCAAAGACATTCTAGTAACTTGCCTGAGGTTACACAATGGGAACTTGGTGAAGCTGGAATTCACACCCTCTGTGTCTGTGTTGGCGTAACCACCAGGCCACTGCTTGGCCCCTCGGGGTTGAGCCAGTGCGAACCTGAGTGCTGTTCTACTCAGGTGTCTGCCCTCCCCTCCCAGCACCCCCAGAGGCAGCAGCAGCAGCACTTCTCATCCCTGGACGACAAGCCTCAGTTCCCAGGGGCCTCGGCGGAGTTCGTAGACAAGCTGGAATTCATCCAGCCCAATGTCATCTCTGGGATCCCCATCTACCGCGTCATGGATCGGCAGGGCCAGATCCTCAATCCCAGCGAGGATCCCCACGTGAGAGGCCGCCTCCCTCACCCCCTGCCTCCCATGCCCAGGCCCCTTGACCATGTCCTCGCCCGTGTCCTCTCTGGTCCCAGTGGCTCTATGTCTCTCTGTGCCTTCATCTGCAGCTGCCGCAGGAGAAGGTACTCAAGTTCTACAAGAGCATGACGCTGCTCAACACCATGGACCGCATCCTCTATGAGTCCCAGCGGCAGGTGCGTGGGGACAGGCTGGGGAGGGGAGCTGGGAATCACCTGAGGTCCCTCTGCCTGTGCGTGGGCCAAAAGGTAGCCCCCAAGGAGGAAAGAGTGGAATGGAGATCCACTCTCCAAGAGTTCTTGGGCCGCTACAGGGAGAGTGTGGGAAGGACCCTGGCCAGGGGCAGAAGGATGGACCAGATCACTGGAAACACCTATTGTGTGCTGGGCTGGGGGCTTAGCTGTGCTAGGAGAGGGCAGGTAGGAGTCATGAGGGTCCTTCTCTTTGGGAGCTCACAGTCCTGAGAAATAGGGAGACCCTTGGTGCTTCCCGGAGCCCCCATGGCAGACATGCTGGGATCCTCAGTAGACAGAGACCCAGTCAAAGAAGGAAATGTATGGACTCAAGTAACTTCAAGTTCAGAGGGCCCTGTCTTCAGGCACAGCTGTGTCCAGAAATTGAAAGATGTCGCCAGACCTTTTCCTCTCTTTTGAGTGTCTTTTCTTCTCTCCTTTGCCTTGGCTTCCTTCATTCTCACGCAGCTTTGGGCTCTGGAAGCTCCACGCTCCTGGAGAGGTGGCAGAGAAAGGGTTCAACATACGATTGAAGTCCTCATCTGCCACTTTTGGGCTTTGTGGGCCTGGGAAAGCTGCTTGACCTCTCAGTGCTTCAGTTTTCTGGTCTGCGTGGGGTTGTCATGAGGATTGATGGTGGCATGTAATGGCTTTAGGGACAGTGAACTTGGCATTTAGTTAGTCCATGATAAATATTAGCTATTATTTGCCATGAGGCTACCAGCCTTGTAATAATTAAACCTTCTCCTTAGTGGTGGAAAGAAATTGGTCTCCAGTGTTGCAGCAGAAGCCCAGGGCTGATACTGATTGGCCACGCTTTGATCACAGACCCCTCCCTGAGCCATCCCGTGACAGGCCAGGCTGGGGCCACGTGCCTGTCTCCAGGAACCAAGGGAATAGAGTAGCAGGCCCAGAGCAGTATTCTGCCCCCTTTTTCTGTTAGAAAAGGGGGAGGAATACTGGGTAGGCAGGCCCTCACATGGGGATTGGCTAGGAAATTTGCATTTGCATGAAGCCCCTGGGTGACAGGACTGAGCAGATCAGGCAGGAAGCCTACTCCTGGACCCTGGCTCCCAGGAACACTCCACAGTGGCTCTCCAGGTGATGGTCTGGTCTCCACCCTGCCCAGCCATTTTCTTTGGCTCCCGTGTCCACAGGATCACATCTGGCCCTTCCTGTCCATCCTGTCTCCTATTCCTCTGTGGCCTTGGCAGTTCACTCCCTTCTCCACAGTCCCAGCGCCAGGCCAGGCCATCTGCCCACCCTCATACGAGCCGGGCTCCTTCCTGCCCCTGCATTGGCTGCACAAATGGCTGTGGAATCCCCCGGGTGTGGATCTAGTCAGAGCTGTGAGTTTGGGCCGGGCAGTTGATTTTTCTTGTCTTTGTCTCAGTTTATTTAGTATATTAAAAAAAAAACGGGGATAAAAAGAGAATCCACCTTACAGGGTCGGGGTAGGAGTTCTGTGAGGACCAGCATATAAAGTCCCTTGCTGCCCATCAGCTGATACAGGAAGCCCTCAGTGAGGTCAACTCATCCATCAGGGTTCATCCTGTCAGCTGGGACTACTTTCACCTGCAATAACAGACCTCCTCCCGTCCTCCCCCCCCCAAAATCCTAACAAAACAAAAGCAGTAGTTTCAACAGATTAATAGTTTTTCCCCTTGCATAGAAGAAATCTGGAAACAGGTGGTCTGAGGAGGGTGTAGTGGCATCACAGTGTCATTGGATACCCAGTGTTGGCTTTTAGCCTTGAGGATCCCTCAGAAACCTAATGGCTGCTGGGGCTCCCTCCCTCACATCTCATTCCAGGAAGGAAGTGGAAGGAAGGTAGAAGGTCAGATATGGTGCATTCCAGGTATCTCCACAGCCATCTTTATAGAACTTTCCAGGTAGTCCCAATAAAATTTCACATTTTATCCGCCACTCCTAGTACAAGGAAGAATAAGAAATGTAGTATTTTAGTCTAGGCAGTTGGTACCTGTGGTGGAATGAGAGATCTGTTAGCAAAGAGGAAGAGGCATAGGATACTGGGTGGGAACCAGTGACCTCGGCCAATAACCCAGGTGCTGTTTGCTCAGGGGCCCCCTAAGGCCATTAACCCTTGCCAGTGTCACAGCCCTGCCAGGTGCTCAGCACCTGGCCTCTACCCATTCACTCTGTTCTGAGAGGTCAATTAGCTTTTAATTGGCTTCCCACTTAGAAGAAAGCATTATCCATCTGGTTCCCCCACCGTGATAGAGAGCCGGTCCTGTAGAACACGTGACTGTGCCGCAAGCACCCACAGGTGCCAGTTCGAGCTCCCTCTGTTTCACTTTACACGTAGTTCTGGGGAGCTCATTTCTATTTCTATGCCAGGGGTGCCCCAAATCTCCAACCTGACTTAACCTCTTAGCCCCAGATCTGCTTGGCTTCTCACCCTGATGTCCTACACCACCTTCAGCCTGTCCAAACTCCCTGTCTGCATCTTGCTCCCAGGCCCACTTCTCTTCCTCCGTTAGGCCAGTTCTCAGTGAAGGGTTCCACCATCCACCCATTTGCCCACACTGGAGACCTGCATTTCATTTCTGTCTCCTTACCCCTCACTATCACTTTCGCATTCACTCTGTCCCTGGGTATTTGTCTGTTTACATTTCCCCCACCCATCTCTGTCCGTGTATAGTTAGTTAGAAATCTTTTCTGCTGCTCAGCAGCACCAACGCGGTTGAGTTGGCCTTCATCATGTGCTTGTTGTCTCGTGCTCCAAGACAGCTGCCACAGCTCCAGGCATCGCGGTGTGTGCCGGGCAGGAGGAAAGGAAGGGGGAAGGCTGGCACCAGCTGCAGGGGTTTTTTTTGTTTGTTTTTCTTGTTTTTACTCAAGAAAGCAAAATCATCACTTTTCAGCATTTTGGCTAAGGTCAAGTGTAGTATCTGTTTTTACCAGTTTAGTACCTGATACATCCTTTATCTGAGGACATTATATTAAATGGGTTTTTGGAGCTGGAATATGGAATAGGAGCTTGCTCTGTCCACTCAGTGCATCCACCCAGTATTGCAGTACTTCCAGGAACAGTGCATTAAAAAAAAAAAAAAACCTCCAATGCAAAATCAGACTTCCATTTAAGTCTATGGCTAGAGCTGTATCCTGTGAGGGTGGCTGGGAACCTAATGTTTCGCTTTTCCAGGCTCTGGTTCCAGGCTTACAGCCAGCCAGGAGGGTATGCCACTCCCTGGTGCTGCTGCTGGTGCTTTTTAATTTTTTTAAATTTAATTAAAATAATTTTTTAGTTTTCAGCCCTGGCTGGTGTAGCTCAGTGGATTGAGTGTGGGGTCTGCAAAGCAAAGGGCCGATTCCCAGTCACAGCACATGCCTGGGTTGCGGGGCCCCAGTAGGGGATGTGCAAGAGGCAACCACACGTTGATTTTTCTCTCCCTCTCTTTCTTCCTCCCTTCTCTTCTCTCTAAAAATAAATAAATAAAATGTTCGCAGAAATTTTAGTTTTTGATTATAGTTGACATTCCATGTTATTTTTTTTTAAAGATTTTATTTATTTATTTTTAGAGAGGAGAAGGGAGAGAGTAAGAGAGAGACAGAAACATCAGTGTGTGATTGCCTCTCACGTGCCTCATACTGGGGACTTGGCCTGAAACCCAGGTATGTGCCTTGATTGGGAATTGTACCAGCATCTCTTTGGTTTGCAGGTCGGCACTCAGTCCACTGAGCCACACCAGCCAGGGCTTATTTTTTTAATTTATTGATATTTAGAGAGATTGACTTGTTATTCCACCTGTTGATGCATTCATTTGTTGCTTCTTCATGTGCTTGACCAGGGATTGAACCTACAACCCTGACATATTGGGATGACACTCTAACCAACTGAGTGACATCGGTCAGGGCTCTACCACACCTTCTTTATCTGTTGTCTATTGATGGGTACTTGGGATTGCTTCCATATCTAGGCTACTGTAAATAAAAAATGCAGAGAGTGCTCCACGAATTTGCGCGTCATCTTTGCGTAAGGGCCATGTTAACGTTTGCATCAGTCCATTTTTAGTACATGTGCTGCCGAAGTGAGCACGCGGACTGCTGCCTGAGGCTGTCAGCCAGCCGCTCCTCTCCCTGCCTGGCAGCACTGCCAGGCCAGGCCGCCGCCCTTCTTGTGTGGCTTGCTGTCCTCAGTCCCGTTTCTTGTATCCATTTCCCACGTAGCAGCCTGAGAGACGTCTCTAAAACGTCACTCCCCAAAGACAGCCGTGGCCAGGTTCCCATTGTTCTCCAGGTAAAGTTCGGACATCTCAGTCCCTGCAGGACGTGGGTCCTGCCTGTCACTCCTGCCTCGTCCTTCCCCACCCACTTCCTGTCCCATTCCTTCCAGCCTCGTGGCCTTTATTGTTCTCTCTGTCTGGGAACCTCCATCCACCCCCACCTCCCTGGTGCCCCCCTTGGTGGGGTGGGTCCGTCCTTACAGCCCCTGCGCACAGGCCCTTCACTCTGGCTCTAATCAGTCCGGCAGCTCCTCCCTGAAGTCAGAGACTCCAGCGTGGCCTGGCCCAGAGCAGCCTTCAGGAAGTATCTGCTGATCAGTGGAGTCATCAGAAGTTGGTCACTATTTGTACAGTTCTTACTGGTTGCCCAGCATAACTAGGCCTGGGCTTCTGGACTCCCCTCTACCCACAGGGCCGGATCTCCTTCTACATGACTAACTATGGTGAAGAGGGGACGCATGTGGGAAGCGCAGCAGCCCTGGACAACACGGACCTGGTGTTTGGCCAGTACCGGGAGGCAGGTACATCTGCCCATGTCCTGGCCCTGTGGAGTACGTGCCAGAGGCCTGGGTTTGGGGTCCCCATCGAGGCAGGTCAAGTCCAGTCCCTCCTGGTATGAAGGCGAGGCCCTCATTAGTTACCCTGTGTGCTCTTGGAGGAGTGGCACGATGCCAGTGGGGGGTCCAAGGAGCTGGATGAAGAACTTTTCAAGTAAGAAAGAACCAAGCCAGGTCCAGAGTTTAGAGGGGGTGGGCTTCCCCTCTGTGGAGGGTGGGCACTGTTGTGGTTCAGAGTGTTTTCTCTTGACCGGTCCATGGCTACTGGCTGTCAGGTTTGGGGCAAATCACTTCCCTTCTCTGAACGTCAGTCTTCTCCAGAATCAGGATGATGATGATGGTATTATGATCTCTGCACTGTGGGCTTGCTGGGACCATGCGGTGTGCGCAGGCTGAGCTGCAGGTGTGGCATGTACCGTGGGCCCCCCTCTGCCCAGTGTGAGCTCTGCTGGCCTCTCTCCAGGCACCGCAGCCTTCAGGGAACAGAAGCAAATGGGAGGGCCTGGCAGGTTCCAGCCAGGGAGCCGGCTCACTTCTGAGTGCAAAGAAGGATCAAAGGCTAGGACTGAAGAAAATCAGTGTGCGTGAAAGGGTGACTGGGGTGAAGAAGCTAGCCCAGGGAGCTGAGGGGCTGGTTCCAGAATGGTGCTTGGCTTGGGGGCCTTGCAAAGCAGCCTCCCTCTGGGGCTGCCGGAGAGGCAAATCTTGAGCCTTCTTCTTGGGTAGTTTGTGACTGTGGGCAAGTTGCTGAATTGCTCCTCAGTTACTTAACATGGCTGTTGAGGGGTTTCATGGGACAGATGATGCAAAGCCCATTAGTACAGGACCCGGCATGGGGTAAGCAGTGTCAGAGGTGAGGTCTTGACCGGGGCCTCTCGTCCTGGGACAGCTCTTCAGGAAGGAGGCAGGGCCTGGCCAGGCTGGCTGTGCAGAGCCCTCCCCGGACTGGTGCAGTGGTGCGGTCTACTCCTGGACTACCTACTCCCCTCTGCTGCACCAGAACCCCCTGCCCCACTTGCTGTAGGACAACAGGTGCCCACTGATGGTCTGTGGATCAGCATCGTTAGCAAGGAAGATTTCCCCAGACACTAGGTGGCACACGAGGCCCTCACCAGGTTTTCTGAGTGCTTCCTGCCTGTTTTGCTGAAGGGGTTCCTGGTGAGGGCTCCAGGAAGGGCCAAGTGAGGGCCCCAGAATCCTGGTGGCAGCTGGGCAGTCCACACAGGGCTGTTTGGGCCTTGGCTGCCCTGCCGGAGGGGCCCTTTGGCACCACTGGTCAGCACATAGCTCCGTGTCTGGACAGCTGCTGAGAGCACTTGTGCTAGGTGAGGTGAGGCCGACCCTGTGCCCTGTCCTCAACTCTTTGTCTCCCAACTGTGGAGGGGAGAACAAGGGTACCCAACCGGATTGTGCCATCTCCGGGACCGCCCACCAGCCATGTGAGAGAGCCTGGTGGTGAGCTGCTCTTTGATGGTGGTGGGTGGGCATTCACCAGAGATTTTGTTTAAACAAGGGTTTTACTGTCATAAGTAGGTTTGAATGTTTTTCTTGTTAGTCTAGAAGTTGTTAGCTAGTGGCTTGTACTTTTGTTGGTTCATATGATGATTTTTCAAAGTAATTAGTTAAAACACTTAAAATTTAAGTAGTTTCTCATTAAAAAAAAAAAGCAAGCTAGGTTTCTTTTTTTGAAAAACTCGACAGTTTAGCCTTCCTGGGTAGCAGTCAGTTGGTCTGAAGAGTGGCCTTTCTCTTGAGACAGACCTGTGCTTACTGGCCTGCCCACCTGGGTCCTGCACTCGCTGGTCCCCTTAGCCTCCCAGTGTGCTTCCCTTGGTCTCATCCAGCTCCCTTACTGTACAGACGGGGAATTGGAAGCCCGGGCAGGAAGGGCCTTGCCTTGGGACCCCCACGGGGCTCTGCACCCCGAGATCCTCTCTCCCAACAACTGCTGCCTCCGCCCCTCACAGGTGTGCTGATGTATCGGGACTACCCCCTGGAACAGTTCATGGCCCAGTGCTACGGCAACGCGAGCGACTCAAGCAAGGGGCGCCAGATGCCCGTTCACTATGGCTGCAAGGAGCGCCACTTCGTCACCATCTCCTCTCCCCTGGCCACACAGATTCCTCAGGGTGAGGATGCACATCTTGGGCCTGGATGACAAGGACCAGTGCTGTACCCCTGAGCAGGCCCCAGCCCTTCTCCATCGGGGGGAGCTTTCTGGTTGGTGACATGGTCAGAGCAAGACCCCTCTTGTCTGGGACCCTTCGGAGGAGGACTGTGGTGTCGCCCTCGCCTGTCTGTCAGGCTTCAGCCAGCATGACCACATTTTTGGTTTCCGAAACTTGTGCCTACCCCGTTTGTCCACACACACACAACCCACTGCATGTGGAGGAGCAAATGCCAGGTTCCTTGATAAAGGTCACCCAGCAGGTGGGAGGAAAGCAGGACTTAAGTAGGGGACTGTGACTACAGAGTCTGGTTTCTTGCTCCCAGCCCCGTTTTGCCTCAGTCCTCAGAGTCCAGCTCCCCTACAGCTTACTCTGGAAGCCCGTAGTACTTCAAGCAGTTGGTGTGGCTTCCGTTCAAGATGACTGCTTGGGAAGGAGAGCGTGGGGGCCAAGGAAGGGCAGTCCGTGGAAGCGGGCTGCCCTCCCTGCCCTCTGGAGCCTGCCCTTGGTCGAGGCTCCGACTGGGCTTTGGCTTTCTCTGCTCGGGGCACCCCCAGATACATGAGTTGCTGTGTCTGCTAGGTGAGCAGAGTGCCTAGCACACCGGAAGGCCCCATGTGCATCCATGCATGTCGTTCTGTTTGGAAACCAGTGAGCAGTTCATGTCTTGGAGGTGGGAGGTGCGCAGGGGAGCCTTCTGGGTAGAGGTGGCATTTTTGCTGAAGGTAGGTAGGGTTTCCATAAGGTGGGGCCCTGGCCCTCACCTTCTTTTGGAGTGACTATTAATTCACTCAGTTCCAAACATACAGAGTACCTGCTGTGTGGGCACCCCCCTAGATAGAGTGAAAAAGAGACGAGACAAAATCCTCAGCCCTCCTGGTGCTGACATGGGGGTAGGGGAGAGAGACAATAAACAAGATGAAATGTGACCCATGGAGCACGTCAGGGGTCCTACAGGGAAAGATGAGGCTGGGAGGGAGTGCTGTGTGATGGGGAGGGCGGGGTGACATTTCAGTACAGACCAGGAGGTGGGGTGGGCGGAGCCAGCTGGGATCTTGAGGTGGGGCCTTCCTGTTGTGTTTGAGGTGCTTGGGGGGCAGGGAGGAGCCCAGTGGGGCAGCTGTGCATGGGGGTGGAGGGTATCAGAGGTGTATGTGAGAGTGCAGATCTGCAGGGCCTCAGGGCCTTTACTTTAACCCAGAGTGGAATGGGGACCCTGGGGGTGGGGGGAGTGGTCAGCTGTGCAGTGACTTGGCCTGGCTCACCATTAAACAGCCCTCTGGCTGCCTCAAGGCAACAGGAGGGGCCTAGCTCGGGCCAGTGAGGTGAAGGATCAGGTTCTGGCTCTGTTGAAGGTGGAGTAGGTGTGGGGATGACAGAGTTAGGAGTCAAAGATGGTACTGAAGTTTTGGGCCTGAGGAGTTGGAAGGATGGAGCTGCTGTCAGCTGAGGGGAGAAGACAGGGTGGGCAGGGTATAAGGGGACTGTCGGGGTATCAGGCGTTTTCTGTCCCCTGGGGCTGGGGTGATGCATGTGTGTGTCTATCTGCATCTGTGTGTCTCGTGAGGGGGAGAGATGAGAATGTGTGGGGCTCTGCCCCTGCTCACCACACTCTCCCTGCAGCGGTGGGTGCAGCCTATGCGGCCAAGCGGGCCAATGCCAACAGGATCGTCATCTGTTACTTCGGGGAGGGGGCGGCCAGCGAGGGGGATGCCCACGCTGGCTTCAACTTTGCTGCTACCCTGGAGTGCCCCATCATCTTCTTCTGCCGAAACAATGGCTACGCCATCTCCACGCCCACCTCTGAGCAGTACCGCGGGGATGGCATCGGTATGGGCCCGTACTGCCTCTTCTCCCTTCCTGCCAGCCCCGCTCTCCTGGTCTCTGCCTGCCGGGTCTGGCACAGGGGAGGTCGCAAGAGACAGTGAATGGAGCGCTGCTTTGTTTGCTGTCCTCCCCTCCCCCATTCCCTGCTCATTGTCCTCATCTGACCCGTGGGGTCTGAGCTGCGTTTCTCTGTCCCCACAGCGGCTCGAGGCCCCGGGTACGGCATCCTGTCAATCCGTGTGGATGGCAATGACGTGTTCGCTGTGTACAATGCCACCAAGGAGGCCCGGCGACGGGCTGTGGCAGAGAATCAGCCCTTCCTCATTGAGGCCATGACCTATAGGTGCCTGCCTCCCCTGACCCCCTCACCAGCCTTGACAGCCATCTACCATCTTCCCTACATCCATTGCTGGGATCCCTAAAGCCTACCCTCATTACCCCATGTCGTGTCCCCTTCTTTGCCTTTATTCCTTGCCCATGGCCCTCCCCCGGGCAGGATTGGGCACCACAGCACCAGTGACGACAGCTCAGCCTACCGCTCAGTGGACGAGGTCAATTACTGGGACAAGCAGGACCACCCGATCTCCCGGCTGAGGCACTACATGCAGAACCGCAGCTGGTGGGATGATGAGCAGGAGAAGGCCTGGAGGAAGCAGTCACGCAAGAAGGTGAGGGCCTCCTTCTGTTGCAGACCTGACACCTCAGGGGCATGTCCTGAGGTGGTACATCATGGGGAACCCTGGAAGGGCAGAGGCTGGGATTTGGGGGATATTGAACTAGGAGACTCGGGGAACGCCCTGGTGATGTCTGACTGTGGCATGTAGAGCTATGCTGCCTGGGCACATGTACCTCAGCTGCATCCTAGCCATGCCCTTGGCATGAGGGATCCTGGGGTACCTACTTCAGAAGGTTGAGGACGAGGTGACTTAATCCGCATGCGGTGTGAGTGTCCCGCCCACAGCCAGCCTGCTGTCTTCCCTGTCCCTGGTCCTCAGCAGCCAGAGGCCATGCAGGCTGTTGGTGAGGGCAGACCCTGGCCTCAGGCAGCACTGCTGCCCCCAGCTACATGGTCATGGGCAGTCCCTTCACCGTGCCTTGGTTTCCCCACTATAAGCTACCTGCTTCTTAGGGCTGCTGGGTCTTAAACCACTCCACAGGCTTAGTCTTAGTGCCTGGTCCTGCGAAGGAGGGAGATGCTGGGATCAGGGTCCTTGATGGGGGTGTTAGCTGTACCCACTGTGACCACGGTGGTCATTTCCATTGTCCAGATAGATGGGAGCACAGAGGCTCAAGTGGGTTAACACCTCACCAAGGTCCCACATGCAGGAGGCAGGGTCCTGGGTGGGAGGCTGGCTACTTGCTTACTGTCCCATGTCTCCTAGGTGATGGAGGCCTTTGAGGAGGCTGAGCGGAAGCTGAAACCCAATCCCAGCCTGCTCTTCTCCGATGTGTATCAGGAGATGCCTGCCCAGCTCCGTAAGCAACAAGAGTCCCTGACCCGTCACCTCCAGACCTATGGGGAGCACTACCCCCTGGACCACTTCGAGAAGTGAGCCCTGCCCACCCCACCCCACCCGTCTCAGGTACCCTGAGAGGCAGCCCCAGACTGAGGGCTGGAGAGCTGGCAGCCAGCGCCCTCCAGGATACTCGGGGTAGAACTGAGATAAGGGGCAGGGCTTCCGCTCACCATCCCCGCTCCTTTCCGCTGTTACACTGGGAGGGGCCTGGTGGCCCCCACTTTGACTGTGGTTACAGTGCCTTCTCCCAGGGGCTAGACAAGGGTGTCTCCATGACTGGAAGCCCCTCTGGGCTGAGGGCAGGAATGGCAGGTCAGCCTGTGGAACTTACTCAGAGTGAGAGGTGGGCAGCAGGCATTGAATAAACTGTCTCTGCATTTGGCACTGTGCCATTTTTGGTCTGTTTCCTGGAGTTTTGGGGGTGGGAGGTGAGTCCTGCATGACTGGTTTGGGACCCCGCCCCTTCAGTCAGATGCTTACTCATCTGTAAGACCAAGGCCGTTGAGATGTCTACTTCCCCTGGAAACTTGTGCAAGGTGGAGGGCTGGCCTCAGCAGACAGGCTGGGGGTGGAGGTGTTCCAGAGATGGACTGCGGCTCTCCCACAGGGTGAGGCAAACCTGGTGTCCAGCAAGGTGGCCAGGAGGCTGTTGGAGCTGGCCCTGTCTAGTAAGGTTGGGTGGGGGGTGTCTGGTATAAAGGGCAGGGTATGCTGCGCGTGATTGGCTGAGCTCTGCCCTTGTAACTTCTTGGGCCCCCCAGGCGCAAGGACAACTCCAGGCCTCAGAGTGGAGAATGCATGTTTTTCAAAAACAAAAACAGTCCTCTGCCCCCTGCTGCCCAGTCCCATAGCCCGAGCTGGCCCAGGAGGAGCTCAAGCAGCCATGTTTCCAGGACCTCCCTCACACCAAGGCCTCAGAGGCTGAGCAAGGGGCAGGCACCAGGTCATCCCCTGATGACCCCACCCAGGCTCAGCAGTGGAGCTGCGGGTCCTGCAGGTGTTTCCAGAGCCCAATGCTGTCCTGGGGTCTGAGGGGCCGCACCAGCAGCAGGTCCCGGAGAGTGCAGGGGTCAGTTGTGCGGTCTGCTGGCCAGGCCGTGAGAAAGCCTCTGTGGGCCCTGGGCACCAGGCCCAGAGCACGGATGCACAGGCCAATGTAGACGTCGTTGAAGGGGAACGGTGCCACACGGGCTGCCGCCTGCAGCAGCCAGGGTGCCAGGCGCCCAGAGATGATGTAGCCACCCCCACTGGCGTAAGCTGGGTAGTCACCTTCAAAGAACGACCCAGGCACATAGAAGGGGCCTCCAGGTTTCCGGAGGGGCTTGGCCTGGGTAAAGACCTCACCCAGGTAGAGGACTCGAGCCGAGCTGGGTGGCAGGGTCCGTAGGTAGTCAAGCAGGGCAGGAGTGTGCACAAAGGCATCATCTTGTGCTTGTAGGATAAAGCTCACGCTGGGGCAGTGGTGGGCAAGCCAGGATAGCAGCAGCAGGTCCTTGAGTGTCTCATTGAAGGGAACATCCAAGAAGTCCCAGAGCAGCAGGTCACTATAACGGCGGCTCTCCCAGGCCACCAGCGGGCCTAGGTCAGGGCCTCCCTCGCCCACTGGAGACCCCAGAAGGAAGAGCAGCCGAATTCCAGGGGCGGGACTACCCCAGGTCTCCCTCACAGCCTGTCGTTCAGCAAAGTGCCCTGGTTCCGACTTGACAGCCAACAGCAGGTAGGGGATGTCGGTTTCCCCACAGCTGGGGACTTGGCCACTGTCACCTTCAGGCAGCCACCGAGGGAAGCTCCGGCAGGCTGCTGACAGCAAGAAGCGGCGAAGGTCCGTGGGGTAGGACGTGAAATCAGGTATTTCAGCGGCGGCAGCAGCTCCCCAAGCCCCACAGCCCCCCGTCTCAGTGCTGTCCCCACTGGGCAGAGCTCTCAACCGCCACTGTTGCTGGTTCCAGTAAGCTGAGGCCAGTGGGCCAGTCTGGCCCAGACGGGCTGAGAGGTTAGCCGGCAGGGTGGGCTCGGGACTGGCAGGCGTGAGGACCGGCAAGGTGCCCTGGGGTCCTGGGTAGGCCTTGCTCAGCTGAGACTCTGATGTCCACTCGATGTACACTTTGAGGCCCAGGAGCGTGAGCAGTGCTGACAGGCAGAGAAGGCACTTGGGGCAGCGCATGACCCAGCCCAGAGACGGTGGCTGCTGGAGCTGCACAGGAGTCACAGAGCGCTTTGGGGTTCAGGACGGGCCTTCACAGTCCCCACCAATCCCTGTGGTAGCCTCTTAGTCCCAGACCCTAGACTGGGCCCCCACCAAAGACCCAGCTCTTCCCTTTCCCTATTCCTGGACCTGGAATCACTGCTCCAATCCCATTCCAAAGGCTGCTCTTTTCGCTCAGCACAACCCCTTCCACTTGCCTGTTCCCCTCACCCCTATTCATCCCCCTCACCCGAAGTCAGGATCACTGGGGTCAGCTCCTTTGTGTTGCAGAAATCCAACCTCCTTTGCCCTACTTGTCCCCACCCTGGGGACTGGGGAGCCAGGGATCTGCTCCCTCCCCTTTACCTCTGGGCCTGGCTCTGGCGCCCCAGGTCTCTGGTCAGGCCCTTCTAGCTCCCTGCCTTGTGCTCTGGTCCGGCAGCTGTGGCTGTGTCGTTGTTCTCCAGCCCAGCCCGTCCGGAGGGGCGGGGCGGGGAGGGGAGGGGAGAAGGGAAGGCCCCAGGGGCCTGGGCGGTGCCGAGGAGGGGGGGGAAGAGGGTGGGGGAAGGAGCGGGAGAGCAGGAGGCTGACTTGAGAGATGGGGCTCTGGCATGTTGGAGCTGGTTTTCTGGTGAGAGGGGGAAAGGTGCAGGGTTGGCCATAGATACAGACTGCCCAGCCCGTCCAGAGGGGCACCGGGTGAGGCCTGGGAGAGAGTCTGAGAAAGGGTGAGACCAAGAGCCAGGCCTGAGCTGGGTGGTGTTGGAGTGGCCCAGGGACAGGCACAGTCCCCAAGTGGAAAAGCCTAAGGCACTGGTGCCTGATCACAGGAGGCATCAGAGAATGTACTGAGGTCAGCCTGCCAGAGGTAGTGCAAGTGGGGAGTGTTGCTACCCAGAGTCAGGGTTGGTGGGGGAAGGGGGCTGGTGAGGAGGAGAGACGGAGACCCTCAGGGGCAGGCAGAGAAGAGACTGGAGATGGGAGACTCAGGGATGCAGAGGAGAGCACTGCAGGAGAGAGGATGAGGAGAGAGAAATGGAGAGAGGTAAGAGGTGGACAGGAAGCCACTCCTTGTGGGGGAGAATGGATGGGAAGATTTAGAGAGGCAGGTGGAGGGGCTCAAATGTGGGCAGAGGAGGGAGTCTGTGAACAGAGCTGGAGCCAGGGAGGAATGGGTGAGGACCAGATGGAAAAAGGGCAGGCACAGAGGGAGTCTTGGACCACACCCACCCCCTACACATCCATCCCCTTTGCAGCCTGGCTGCCTGACCAGCAGGGCGGGAAGCCATTCCTAACCCAGCCCCCACTGCTGCCCTGCCCGAGATGCACAGGGACTTGGGAACACTCATGTCCAGCCCCCATGGGACATGAGAGGGTCTGCCTGTATTTACACTGATGCCCTCCCATGGTTTTTGCTATCTGGGGAGGCGGACAGGTGGAGCCTCCTCATCCCAGGCCGCCTGGAGCCTGGGGTGGCACCAAGCCTGGCCTGACCCTTCACCTGACTTGAAGTTGGGGACAACTGTCTTAGAGACCTTTAGCAGCACCTGATTATCTGTCCAGTGCTGATTGTCTCCTCCTAAGTTTGAATAATGGAGCCCATGGAACCAGTTGGAAGACAATGTGGAGGAAGTAGGGAATATTAGTGGAATAAAAACTAGTGGGAAATTACAACCAGGGGCTGGGGCCCAGGGCCTGGGCACCCATGGTGGGCATCCAAGCCCACATCCTCCAGGGCTGGGGGAGAGGGGTTCTGACCCCCTGAGCTCTCCTGGCTCAGCTAGGTACTCCTAGGACTGCAGAGGTTCTCCACAGGGGTCACACTGCCCCTCCTGGGGGTGTTTGCAAATTTTGGAGGGTACAATTTTAGTTGTTAAGTGCATTAGTCTGAGTCCAGTCAGGTGAGAAAGCACACCGCAGTGGGAACAGGGAAAGCTGAATATTAATGACTCAGACTTAAGAGGCACCTTCTTTTGGGAGGTGCCTTCTTTTGGAAGAGTTGGGGGTGGGCAAGATAATGCAGATCATTATCAACCAACCCAACATCCCCCCTAAGCCTTTGGACCCCTTCTGGCCTCTTGCCTCACTAACTGCAGGCCACTGTCGAGTCCAAGTCACCCATCCAAGAAAGCTGTTAGAACTCATTAAATCCAGAAGTTCTGGTAAGTACCTGTACCAGTGAACCCCGCCCCAGTTTACGTCCACCCTCACTGGTCTCACACCCTTCAAACCCACCCATATCCCCAGGTTTCTGGCTGTACGTGTATTTGAAAGTCTGGCAGTTCTTTCAGTGTACAAGCTGTTGTCTCCTGGGTTGTAGTGAATACCTGGATCCTGGGGCGTGCTGAGATCTGACCCCAGGTATTTATGGGATCCTTGGTACAGGGCACTAATATTCTATTAGGAAGGAAATTGGGGATTCAACCATCGTCAACCTGCAAACTTAAATGCTGCATTGTTCTTTCAGTACTACCAGCCCTGTGGCTAGAACTTTTGGGGGTCGTCCGGTTCTCAGGCTGTGACTTGGGCTGAGATGACAGACCTGAGCCTGTCCTTGTGTGTCTGTAAGCACTCCAGGGCGCTGCAAGGAACCTGTCCAAAGCCTACCTTCAGATGCTCCTTACTGTCACCAGGTTAAGTGCTGCAGCCAGAAGGGCTGCAGGGACACGGGCCTCAGCTGGCACCTCCGCACAGGAAACCTGTGATGACCTGACGTGAGGCTACTGAGTGCCATGGACTTTTCACACCTCACCCCCAAATCCCTCTCTGCGAGCCTATCTCCTGGAACACTCTCGATATCAATGCAGTATCAGTCTGGATCCAATCAGGGGAGGGAAAAAAACCACAGTAGTTTGAACAGGGAAAGTTTAATATAAAGAATTATTCACTTCAACAGCAAATTGCAATGACGAGGGATTCATTGGTAAGGTGCCTTGGAATCTACTGGAAATTCTGGGCTGTGGTAGAGTCATTCACAGGGAGGTACCCCAGTAGAGACACTCCTCTAGGCAACTGCTGGGCTGGGGCAGGGTGCCAGGGCAAGCTGTGACCGACCTCCTGGAACTGGAGAAGCTACAGGCACTGCAGGAGCCACGGAGTGACCTGGAACTCCTGAGATGTCTCTTGAGCGCCCCCTACTGACAAAACTTAGGGCAGTTAGTGAAGGAAAAACATTTCAAAGGCCCCAATCAGTTTTCACAGTGCAGACACAGAGTTGAATTTGACTTCAATAAGCCGGAATGCAAGAGGACTTGGAGTGCTACTGACCAGTGAGTGTGGGCTCGGGGCGCTGCACCCTGCGGTGAGCTGACCAGTCTGACATGGAACAGTCATCCCTACAGAATGCCAGGAGCACTCCCTGTATCAGGGTGTCACACCTAAATGGGGATAATCTGAGAGCAGTCTCGACACAGTAGTGGGCGATGCAGCTTCCTGGGGCTACTTGCAGCCGGGGGTCCTCACTGGCCCCAGGCCTGGAGGGGCAGGAGGAGGTTATATGGGAACGAGGAGAACTGTGTGGGAAGGGCTGCCTGACAGGATGACAGGAGCTGTGACCTGCAGCTAGGCCCCCACCGGGTAGGGACCACATACTGTCCCTGATCTGCTAGTGCCACTCCCCTCACCCCAGTCCAGCCCCCATGATGAGTGAGCCCAGCTGGAAGCCAGAAGGAGAGAAAACCCTAAGACACTCAACACAGCCCAGCTGAGATCCAACCAGATGGGGTGGGGGCCGTAGCCTACGCAGGGGTGGGGCTGGCTGCGTCCTGAGACTGCTCCTCCAGCCTCGACTTCAGGCCCTGGGCCCAGTCAGTCCCCAGAACCTCACAGTTGGGCAGCATCTCCTCCACCAGGATCTGAGTGAGGCCTGGGTTGGACACAGCAGGCAGGTCTGAGATGTCCAGCCTGCGGAGGTTCTGGAGGTGGTGGAGGCAGGCGAGGCCCCGTTCGGATACTCGGGGGCAACCTGCCAGCGAGAGCTCCTGCAGAGAGTCAGCCAGCTGGTAGAGACGGCTGAGACACCAGTCATCCACATGGGGACAGCGCTGCAGCGACAGGGACTGCAGCTCCTTCAGGGCCACTGTGAGGGGGACAGAGCGGATGGCACCGCAGCCTTTCTGGAGCCCACCACGAAAGGGAACATGCAGAGCCTTGCCCTTCTCTGCCTCACCCACCCCACTCACAGAGGTTGTCCAGGCCTTCATAGTTGATGGCACAGTCGCTGGCATCCACGGACTCCACAGGTACAGCCTGGAAATTCAACAACTCAAGAGACAAGGGGCGACGCCCACTGGACCGAATCCACTCCTTGCCCTGGAACCTGGAAAGCAGGGAGAAAAGGAGTGCCAGTGGGTACCCTGCCCGTCCCCAAGCCTCCAGCCGCTGGAGACCACTCTGCAGCCCCTTATTTTGTGTCCGCTCACGTGTTCTGTGGCCCTGTTCTAAGGCACGTAGGTCACATTAGATCCCCTGATAGTCCCATTGGAGTTGGACTGTTTGGCCAGCTTCATGTACCTGGAAACTCAGAGCTAGAGATACTACTGATAATGTGAGAGAAAAGAGCTACAATATATGAATCTTTGTATGAGCAAAAGTTGAGAGTTTCAGAAATGTACACCACTTCCAAGGAAGGTCCTGGAGGAGGTGCTCAAACAAAGTAAAAATTTTAGTTAGAATAAAGATGAGACGTAGATGAAGTCTACATACATTGTGCTTTTCAAAAAAGAAGGAAAAGCGGGGGGAATCCCCAGAGGTTGGAGGAAGAAGTAAGGGGGCCCTGGCTGGTGTGGCTCAGTGGACTAAGCACTGGCCTGCAAACCAAAGGGTTCTATTCCCAGTCAGGGCACATGACTGGGTTGCAGGCCAGGTCCCAAGTTGGGGGCATGTGAGAGGCAACCAATAGATGTTTCTCTCCCTCTCCTCCCTCTCTTCCCCTCTCCCTAAAAATAAATAAAATCTTGAAAAGAAAAAAAAAGAAGGGAGGAGGAAAAAGAAACTAGTATTTATTGAGCACATGTGTAGCCCCAGACCTGGCTACAAGTGTTTACACTGCAAAATGTGTTTGTAGATTAGATACAACTACCATTCCATTTTACAGATGACAAACCTGAAGCCTGGCACCAAGCCCCGAGCCACACAGCCAATGGAGGCGGCACAGACTTGGGGGACTCAGGGAAGCCTGCCTGACTGAAGAGCCTGAGGCTGAGATGATCTGTGGGGCCTCCCCCAACCCCCATTTTGACACCTTTGCTGTCATACTTGACTGCGCCTCCCTGCTTCAGGACGAAATAGGCACCTGCGACGTACGGGCCGTATCGCTCCTTGATGTAGGTGAAGGATCTGCCAAGAGAACAGTAGCTGAGGGTGAGGGCTGAGGAGCACCACACCCATTGCCATGCCCCAGTCGAGGGTCGGAGTCCACAGCATCAGGACCGACAGACAGACAGACAGAGTCAGGCTGCAAATATTTACTGAGTGCCTATTAAGCTGGGCACCCAGGGGGGCGGGACAGTGGTCACCAAGGCAGATAACTGTCCCTGCCCTTCTGAAGTTATTTTTATGGGGAGAAACAAACTAGGAAATAAAAGTGAATTTCAGACAGTATCAATTTCAGGATGAAAATGTAACACGGATCGAGTGGCTTGCGTCAGGGGTGGGAATGGAGGTGGATCTGGTTTGGCTGAGAAGAAAAACTTCTTGGAGGAGGTGACATGAGAGGGCAGGGAGCTGAGTGGTGGGAAGGAATGAAGAGGGGAAGGCAAAAGCCTGCCAGGCCAAAGAACAGCCAGTGCAAGACTCGGAGGCTCAAGCCCTGGCTGCTGTGGCTCAGTGGATTGAGCGCTGGCCTGCGAACTGCAAGGTCACCAGTTCTATTCCCAGTCAGGGCACACGCCTGGGCTGCAAGCCGGATCCCCAGTAGAGGGGTGTGTGAGAGGGTACCGATGGATGTTTCTCTTGCACACTGATGTTCCTCTCCTTCTCTTTCTCCCTCCCTTCCCCCCTCTCTAAAAATAAGTAAAAACTGCCCTGGCAGGTATAGCTCAGTGGATTGAACGTGGGCCTTCAAACCAAAGGATCGAGGTTCGATTCCCATGCCTGGGTTGGAAGCCAGTTCCTAGCAGGGGACACAGGAGAGGCAACCATACATTGGTATTTCTCTCCCTCTCTCCTTCCCTTCCCCTCTAAAGATAAATAAAATATTTAAATAAGTAAAAACTTAAAAAAGACTCAGGATGGTTGAACAAACAGCAATGAAGATGCCATGCTGCAGGGATGCGGGGAGTGCCTGGTAGGCCTCTCAAAGCTCAGCACATAGCAGGTTTTAGGCTTTGGAGTTTGGCTTTTGTTTTCGTTGAAACTGGAAACCAAACATTTGAGGGTTTCAAACATGGTGGTAATGCTCTCTATTTTACTTTCTTAAGAGCTCTTTTGAGTACTTCGTAAAGTATTTAATAGACTACAGGAGGAAGAAAGTGACCAGTTAGGTTACGGCAGTAATCCAACCATAAAAGGGAGGGGCTCAGTCCTACCTACAAACAGTGAAGGAGGTAAGAAGTGGTCAAATATGGGATAGTCTAGTAGTTCATCGGTGGACCAGATGCAGAAGTCAGAGAAACAAAGACAGGAATCAGGGATGACTTCTTGGAATTTGGTCTGAACAACTGGGTGGGGAGTGGTGCTGTTTACTGTGATGGGGAAGGCTTGGGGGGGAGCAGACTTTTTGGGGCGGCGGAAATCAGAGTTCACTGTAAACTATGTTAGGTCTGAGGTGGCAGCTAGACCAAGAGGAGATGGTGGGCAGCAGGTTGCCTATATGAACTGGAGTTCTTGGAAAGGGTATGAGCTAGAGATGAAGATGTAAGTCGGCATGGCCAGCATTGGAAGCCACAGGGCTACTTGGGAGTGGCAAGGGCGAGGTCGGCACTCTGACCAGTGAGGCCAGAGCCACAAGGTCTTGCAGGCCAGGGGGTTCTCACCGGTTTTCCTGGTGTACCTTTGACAGCTGCTTTTGGAGCAAGTACTCCCGCAGAGCCTCCACATCATAGAAGCGGTCAGCCAGGAACTGGAGCAGCCTTCTCCCCTTCCTCTGATTTCCCTCTGGGGCCACTGCACTGCTCAGACCACGGATGCCCTTGGTAACCCCACTCCACACCGGGGGCACCAGGTTCAAGGACTGGGGATGAAGAGAGGAGAGGCTGAGCCTGGAGAGCCTTCTATGTGAGAGCTGCACCCCTCTGTTCTGTTCTTAGTCTGTGAACTCACCTCCCCCCAGCCCAGTGCTTCCTGATTCACTAAATTCTCCTTTCAGAACTTCCTAATTCTACATTTGGGATTCCCAACTTTCCCTCCATGTATCCCCCAATTCTTCCCCTTAAGTAGCCCTAAATTCTCTCTTTGATTTACCCAAACTGTCTTGGGTTTCCCAAATTCTCTTTTTTTTTTTTTAATTTTATTTATTTATCTTTAGAGGGGAAGGAGAGAGAGAATGAAACATCAATGTATGGTTGCCTTTTGTGCATCCCCTGCTGGGAGTTGGCCTGCAGGGAACTGGACTACAACCCAGGCATGTGCCCTGACTGGGAATCGAACCGCGATCCTCTGGTTCGCAGGCCCGTGCTCAATCCACTGAGCTACACCAGCCAGGGCTCAAATTCTCTTCCTGTCCCCCTCAATCCTTATTTTCTCTTAAAATCTCCATGATCTGACCTCTTAATTTCCCACAAATTCTCCCCTTAATTTTACCCAATTCTCTCTGGAGTCTTCTTGAATAACCTATTTCTTTCCCCCAAATATAATCTCAATTTCTTTCCAAATCACCCTTAACTTACCTCATAAAACCCTCAAACTCTTCCTTCGACTTCCCCCCAGTCTTACCTTAGTTTGCCCCAATTTTTCCTATAATCAAAATTGTCTTCCCCCAATCCTACTTGCCCTCAAAATTCCTTGTAAGCTCCCAAACTCTTACTTTAATTTTCTCTAAGTTCATTCCTGAGTTTACCCAATTCTTCCTAAAAGCCTCTCCATGATTGCTGCAAATTTTCCCCTTAATGCCCCCCACGTTCGTTCCTTGGAACTACCAAATTTACCTGTTGGTGCTCCTGCCCCCATAATCACTGTGGTTTTCCATCAAAATTCCCATGAGCTTCCCTCACCTGCATCCTTCGGCATCCTCCACTTGGCCCCGGCCAATGCCTTCCCAGCCCTCTTTCCCTTGCAAGTCCCACTCTCGCCTGCCATCCGCTCCTTTAGCTCGCAGTCCAATCCCTCCCTCTGATTAGCTGGGTGCGCCAGCATCCCAACGCACTCCCTGCTTCCGAATTGGTTCCTCTCTGCGAAATGCCCGCCCCCCTCTCCCTCGCTGAAGCTTCTCAGTAGCCTGCCACCCGCACGCGTCCTTCCAGGGCCAGAGGAGCTACGATTTCTACGCTGCTAGCGGGAGGCCCGGGAACGGAAACCTCCAGCAGCTTCGCTACTAATCCCTGCGCGCTGACAGAGGCCCCGAAGGCAGGGGCAGCAAGGTGGCCTTCAATTTGGGAACTCTAGGAACTCCGGTCACCTACCGCCCTGGGCGCCGCCATCTCCTTGGGATTACATAACCGGAAGGGGCCGGTCTTTTCTCGTCCCACCCACTTGGCCCTGTCTTTGCCGTCTTTTTTTTTTTTAAATGGTCGCACCTTCGTCTTAAAGGCGCACGCGCTTCAAGTGCGCCTTTAAGTACTGTGACCGGATTTAGGGATTTCTCCAACTACCTTTTCTGTAGGCCTTATAATGGGTCTCTAGGCTTTCCCTAGGAAAGGGTGAGCAGTCCTTCCAGTTTGATTACTTTCCTTTCCTCTGACTGCAGTCACAGCTCCCTGGAGCTTCCCTGTTCTCCAGCTCTCACTAGCTACCTCCTTACAAAAAGCGTACTAGCATTTTTTTCCCCCGGAAAAGAAAAAGGTAGAGTGGGTGGCAAGGTTAGCCTTCAGGGTAAGAGATGGAGGTAAATTCTCAAGATTAGTGCTGTGTTTGTGATTTTAGTTTAGAGTTCAAGACTAGATCTCAGAGTGAAGATTCAATGTGAAATAAATATTCCAGGCAAGCAGAGGATGGATAAGAAAAAATGAATCAGCAAGATAATTTCAGATAGTATTTGATAAGAGGCAAATAAAACTCAGTGACACAATAGAGTAACCAAGTAACACAAATGACTGCGGTATGGGGCCATTGGGAAAAGCCTCTCTGAGGAGATCACATTTAGGAGGAAACTCTCCAGGCAGCGGTAACAGCCAGTGCAAGGGCCCAGAGGTGGACGCCATCTTGCAGAGAGAGGTAGAAGCCTGGGTCAGAGAGGTGGGCAGGGGGCTGACTGTGCAGGCCTGGTAGGAGTTTATTGCATTCACAGGACAGTGTCATTTGATTTAGATGTTGTAAAGATCATTTCTGCCAGGCTGAAAACAGATCCTATAGGGCAAGGGTGGAAGCAGGGGGGCAATAATGAGGCCACAGGAATCATCCAGACCAGAGATGAATGGGGACGGGAGCAGAGATGGGGCAAAGGAAATGGTGAGAGGTGCTCAGATGATGAGTTTGTTTGGAAGGCTGAGCCGACAGCTGGAGAAACTAAAAAGATGCTGATGCCACTGATAGAGATGGGGAAACTGGGGGAGCGGCAGGTGTTTGGACAGACAGGTGTGGTAGGCTGAAAACGCCCCCCTCCCCTGCACCAGTGTCCTCATTCTGATCCCTGGAAACTGACTATGTTACTTTCTATGGTATACAGAAGGTGTGTTTAAGGTAATAATCTTAAAATGGGGAAATTATCCTGGGTAATTAGAGTAGGCCCAGTGTAACCACAAGGGTATTATAAAATGGAGGCTGCCCTGGCTGGTGTCGCTCAGTGGATTGAGCACTGGCCTGCAAACTGGAGGAACACGGTTCGATTCCCAATCAGGGCACATGCCTGGATTGCAGGCCAGCTCCCAGCAGGGGACGCAGGAGAGGCAACCATACATTGATATTTCTCTCCCTCTCTCCTTCCCTTCCCTCTAAAGATAAATAAATAAAATCTTTTAAAAAATAAAATAAAATGGAGGCTGGAGCGTCCTAAAGATAGGGGTAATGCAAGGAGGGGGCTATGAGCCAAGGAATTCAGTGGCCTTTGTAAACTTGGGCAAGGGTGGGAAATACATTCTCCCCTAGGACCCTCAGAAGGAACCCAGCCCTGTGAACCCACTTGAGGCTTCTGACCCCTAGGGCTGTAAGAGAATAACTTGATGCTGTTTTAAGCTACCAACTTTGTGGCAATTTGTTACAGTAGCTCCGCAAAACTAGTAGTGCTATGGGTCCCAATTAAGAATTGTGCTTTGACCATATTCATGTTGAGACATCCAGGTGGAGAAGCCCAGGAGGGAGGTCAGGACTGGAGTCAGGGGCTTAGGAGTCCTTGACAGGTTGATGGAATTTGAACCTCCAGTCCCAACCGAGGGAGGTCTGCAGTGTGTTCCAACCTCTTCCCTGGCAGAGCCCAGTACTCAATAGTGATAATGTCTCTGGGCAAATCTAGAGTCAACAGCATTGGCTGCTTGGTGTAAGGCAGCAGCCTGGACACTGAGACACCCCAGCTGAGGGATCACTCTCTTGGAAGCTGCTCCTGACTCCTCAGGCACGCTGGTTGGGAAGCCCTGGGATGGGCGGAGTGGAGAAAGGCAAAACCAAGCTCAGGGTTGAGGGTGAGTGGAGGGTAGGACCCAGAAGGCCAGACAGGAGGAGGCCAGGCATCAATAGACACAAAACACAGGAAGGGGTTAGTCCTGAGAGGGGGCAGGGAGGGGTAGAGTCACACCCTGTGAGCAGAGTTGAAGACAGACTTCAGAAAGAAAAAATGCAGATTCCCGCTGGAGAATGGACTTTGGGATGCCATGTCAGGTCCCCCCACCCCCCTTCCATTGCCCTTTAGTCCCCCCACCCCCAGATTCCCAGGGGGCTGGGTCATTCTGGACCTTGAAACTTCCTGCTCCTGGGAGCCACAGCTCAGAGATTATGGAGCTGTGGAGGCAGCTGAGGCAGGCTGGACTGCTGCCCCCAGGGCTGGGCTCACCCCCCAGGGCCTTGAGGGATGTCCCCCCATCAAGGAGAGCTGGCCAGACCCTTGTGTTTCCACAGGCACACACTGAAGGCGCTAGGGAGAGTTTGCTGTGGATCTGGGAGGAGCTGGTGAGTAGGGGCTTTGAGGGACAAGAGGTAGAGTGTGGGGTGAGAACTGAATGAATGAATGGAATGCATGGAAATATAATGGGCCAGAGATTGAGGGACAAAATTGAGAGGCATGAATAGAGAAATAGAGGCAGAGACAGACAGCGAGAGAGCTAGAGAGAAAGGAGAGAGAGACAGAGACATAGATAGACCCGAAGAGTAGAGACGGGAATACAGACAGAAACAGAGAGACCCAGCAAGAGAGACAGAGATGGAAATGAGATCGAGAATAGCAACAAAGACAGGGAAACTGAGATTAAGTATGAAAGACAGAGAGACGGAGAGAAAGGCAGAAAAATAGAGACAGAGAAAGACAGGGGAAGACATAGACACAGGTGGAGACAGGGAGGTAGATAACATAAGAGGGAAACAAGAGAAAGATAGTAAGAATCAGACACACTCACACACAGATGTAGACACCATGAGGGACAGTGAAATGGAGAGACAGAGAGAGAGAGAGAGATCAAGAGACACTGTGAGAAGCAGAATGGCAGTGAGGACCCAGGGACACAGACAGAACCTGCCCAGGAACACGTTACAGGTAGTAAGGTGACTGGTATAGGGGCCACTGCAATGGGATTTTGCAGTAGAAGAGACAGATCGGGCTCGACTCCAAGTAAAGCATGGGCGAGTGGAAACTTACAGCCTGGGAGCAGCTGAGGGTCAGTAGATGGAAAGTTACATCAGCTGGAAGGGGGGTTTGGGGGTAAACTGACTCAGCAGGATTCCTGTGGAAGGCAGGCCAGGATGATCAGACATCCGCCCGTGGGCGGGGAGGCATGAAGAACCTGATTAGATAAGATATGGAGAGCGTTCTGGTGTGGAGGATGGGGATTCTTGTTAAAAGTGAATTTCGCAAGGAGGTGCACAGATGGGCTTAGGAAAAGGTTCAGGAGCCTGACTAAAGTTCCGTCAAACAAAGGGTCTTTGTCAGGTTTTGAGCTGAGACCTACTCCCACTCAGGTGGTGGTGGTGGTGCACTCTCTGGAGTGCAATGTCCATGCCCCACTTCTCTCTGGCAGGGGAACCTCCGCAGAGTGGACATCCAGCTGCTGGGCCAGCTGTGTAGCCTGGGACTGGAGATGGGGGTGCTTCAGGAGGAGCTGGTTGTCAAGCTGGAAGGGGAAGATGAGACCCTCAAGGAAGAGGAGGAGGATGAAGAGCCTGAGGGGAAACAAGAGGAAGGACGTCTGGGGGTCTCCGGTTCAGTCCCAGGCTACTGCCTGCCAGACTTCGAGATGACTATCTGAGGCCAGCGTGTTTCCCATGGGCATGTGGAATGTTATGCAAATTTATGTAAAAGAGGGGTGATTTGCTGGTCAGGTCAACCTGCAAATGTTGATTTGGAATCAACACATGCTCCTGAGCAAGTGCTTTCTCTGACACAAAACATGTGTGATGAGATTGGGGATTGGCCCGTGAGCTGTGGGCATGTTGAGGACGAGGTGGGAAGCCTGCAGGGTGACTGTAGGTGTATTTGCAGGTGAGCTGCGGGAGTGTTGCAGGGGCGGTGAGGGTCTTTGCAAGTTGAATGGAAATTCTTGCAGCTGAGGTTTTAGATCAAGGCCCTCCACTGGCCCCACGTAGCATTTGAAATTCGCTAGCCCTAACTGAGGGGCATACCAAGTGTAACACATGCTAAATAATGAACTTTCAAAGACTTAATATGATAGCAAGAATATGAAACATTTCAAGAATCTTAAAAATTAATTACATATTGAAATAATATTTGAAGTATATTGTGATAAAATATTACTAAAACGAATTTTACTTGTTTATTTAAGATTTTGTGATGGTAAAGTGTACGTTAAAATGAACCATTTTAATTATTGCCAAGTGTACAGATCAGTAGTGTCAAGTACATTCCCACTCTTGGGCAACCATCACCACCATCCATCTCTAGAGCTCATTCACTCTTGCAGAACAGAAACTGTACCCATTAGCCCTGGCTGGTGTAGCTCAGTGGATTGAGCGCGGGCCTGTGAATCACACGATCGTGGTTCGATTCCCAGTCAGGGCACGTGCCTGGGTTGCAGGCCAGTTCCCAGCGGGGGACTCATGAAAGGCAGCCATACACTGATATTTCTCTCCTTCTCTCCTTCCCTTCCTCTCTAAAGATAAATAAATAAAATCTTAAAAAAAAAAAAAGAAACTGTACTCATTAAACAGCTCTCTACGTTCCCCTTCCACCAGCTCCGGCAACCTCCATTCTACTTTGTGTCTTTATGAATTTGACTACGGTAGGAACCTCATGTAAGTGGGATTGTTGGCATACGTAGTTAGCTAGTTATTAATAAAGAGGGAGAACAAAGGAAATCAGACATTGAGCTTAATAAACTAGGGAGATGAATCAAATATTTGCCCTGCTTCTAGTAGGAAGCTACAGCTTTCACAGACTGTTTATACACTCCAAGAACCTGCTGCCCGGAGTGAAGCAGGCAGGAAAGCCTCCCGGGGTGGGGTGGGGGGGCTGCCCCTAGTACCCTTATCAGATGGAGGTGGAGGGCAAATTCCTCTGCTGGAATGTAGTAGTAAAATGTAGTAGTAAAAATGAATGTAGTAGTAAAAATGAGATGACGTAACAGAACTTTTAAGCATTTGCAATAGAAGCCAAAATGGCAACACGAAGGGGAGGAATCTAGCCTGGGAAAATCTGGGAAGAGAATTGGATTTGATAAGGGATTTAGAAGCTGGTTAAGGGGAGGGCCCAACTCAGGCTTGGGCAGAATTAGGGATTTGGTTGGTGGGTTTGAATTGCACCTTGATTGTCACCGAAAGCCAGGAAACAGTATGCAGGGTTATCAAAAATCTTGGGATAGCTGCTGCCTGAGCCTGTGCTCTCTCTGCATTCCTGGTGGTATATCGGTTCCCTTACCACAATAAAATCACTTAGGTTAAACTACTCCATGCCCATGCCCATGCCCTTTGAAGTTCCTTTGTTGCAACACTGCAAAACAGCCCACTTTCACCAGCAACGAGATCGTATTGTATTTGTACTTTTGTGTCCAGCTTACTTCCATCAGCATAATGTCTTTAAGATTCATCCATGTTGGGCCCTGGCTGGTATAGCTCAGTGGATTGAGCGCGGGTCTGTGAACCACACGATCACGGTTTGATTCCCAGTCAGGGCACATGCCTGGGTTGCAAGCCAGTTCCCAGCAGGGGACTCACGAGAGGCAACCATACATTGGTATTTCTCTCCTTCTCTCCTTCCCTTCCCCTCTAAAGATAAATAAATAAAATCTAAAAAAATATTTAAAAAAAAGATTCATCCTTGTTGTAATGCGTATCAGAATTTTTCTTCCTTTTTTATGCTGAATAATACCCCAAAGTGTGCACATTCCACATTTTGTTTATCATTCATCTGTCCATGGAGACTTGGGTTGTTTCTACATTTTGGCTAGTACGAACAATGCTGTTATGATAATGAGTATACAAAAAGCTGTGCAAGTTCTTGCTTACCATTCTATTTAGTCTACCTAGAAGTGGACTTCTGGGTCATATAGTAATTCTATGTTTAATTTTCCAAGGAGCCGGCAGACTGTTTTCCACAGTGGCCGTGCCCTTTGACATCCTCACCAACAGTGCTTAAGAGTTTTAATTTCTCCACATGGATGCCAATGCTCATTATTTTGTTTTTTTTCCTTTTTTTTCATAATACATTCCTAATGGGTGTGAGTTTGAATCTCATTGTGGTTTTGATTTGTATTTCCCTAATATTTAAAGATATTGAGTGTGGCGGACTCCGGCCTGCAGAGTCCGCCTGTTGTGACTGAAGACAAGAATAAATGCACAGGCGACAGCAGTCTTATGGAGAAAAGGGGACAGCAGGGCCACTCTCTCAAGAGGAGAACACGTTGACCCTTGCCTAGACAGGCTTTTATTGTTCTTTTGGGGGGGGCTTACATCAAAGAAGGATTTATTATCTATTACATAGAATGTTGTCTACATTTTAGGTAGAATCAAGAAAATGAAAATAACACTCAGAGGGGAATGGCGGTGAGCTGATTAGCTCTGTCCTTGGGAAAATTCACACAGGCTTTGGAAATGACCTTGAAGATAGACAATCCACATTTATGGTTTCAGACCAGGGTGATAAAGTTTTAGCAAGAGCAAGCCATAACAGTCTGTATGCATTTTCTAGGCCTGATTCCCACGGGAAAACTCGGTTTGGAGGTCTGGCTCCTGCCCACCACTTCGCATCTGTCGATTTTCATACAGAGCTGAGTCACGTTTGCCACACCAAAACAAACCAGTCCCCTCCAATTGAACATCATTTCAAGTGCTTATCTGTTCTTACCTTTTTATTTTTAAGTATACAACATTATTTATTCATTTTTTAAAGAGAGAAAAAGCAGAGGAGAGAAACATCAATTTGTTGTTCCACTTTGTTATGCATTCAATTGGTTGGTTCTTGTATGTGCCCTGACCAGAAATTGAACCCACAACCTTGGCGTATTGGGATGATGCTCTAACCAAGTGAATTACCCGGCCAGGGCCTCTCCTTACATTTTTAAATACGACTGAAAGAAATTGAAAATCACATATGTAGCTCCCGATGTGTGTCAACTGTGCAGCACTATTTCAGAGGTTTGACAATGGAATGTGGGTGTGAGCAGCTGAGCAGTGAGGGTTTCTAGATGTTCTCAGACGTGATGCCATTGACTCACAGCTCCACCTGCAGGAGACAAGCAGGTATCTGCCCATGGGGGCTGAGGAAAAGCTAACTGCAAATGTCACTATCGTCTTGGTCCACAGTTGCAAAAAAGATGCCCAAGGCAGTAGGTGGAGCGCTCCAACCTGAGGAGAGACATTTCTTCAGGGGAAATATTTGGGCATTCACAAGACCAGACACACAGATAGTTTTGCAAGTCTGCAATTTCTTTTAGAGAGTGAGGAGGTTCCCAGAGAAGAGAGGTGCTGGCAGAAGAGGTGCTGAGTCCCTGTCCGTGGAAATTTCCTTCTTAAAAACAAGGGGCTTCCTTTTGTCCAGTGGAGTCTCGTAAGACTGAGTGCTTTGGGTGGGCTTTGGGGGTTCAGGCTCCATCTCCAACCTGGTCCTCCTTAGCCAACCGTGGCCAGGTCTGCAGCTTCTGGGAGCTCTGCTGTAGTAGGCAGGCTGGGAAGAAGGCTGAAAGTCAAATCCCAGTACCTAGCGAAGGGGAAAGACACCCCAGGAGCATGAAGGTAAACAGAAATTTCTCTCCTGACTTGGCACTCCAGAAAGAGGCTGGGGTCTCTGGGGTCTCCTGAAAGTTATGTTCAAATGTGCTTGGGTCATGCTTCACAGATGCGAAGTCTCTTGGGGTAAAGAAACTAGGGTTGGGGAAGGGGTGCTGAGTGACTGGGAGGCAATGCACACTGTGCAAGACCAGCATGGTGGATGGCTTCTGATATCTGGGTGGCAGCTCTTCTTAGCCATGGCAGGGACAATGGAGATGGCATTTATGTGGGAGGCACTCAGGGAACTTGGGTGAATGTGGCCCCTTCCATCTGTATAATCACCAGGGCTGGTGTTACTGAGCTACAGCCAGCGATGCCCAAGTCCTCAGGACTGGTCTCCTGGACTCTCCACCCAGCAGAATGGGGAGAAACCCTCACCACACAGGGACAGTGGAAATGCTCAGGGCTGGGATGGAAGAGGCACAGTTGGCTGAGGGGACTCAGATGAGGCAATAGGCCCAGCCTGAAACATTTGAAAAGCGTCCTCAGTGGAGAACAGAAAGAATAAGTAAAAACGAGCCAAGCAGAGAAAGGGAACAGGAAGAGTATAACAAGCAAAAAAAAAAAAAAGAGCATATAGGAAAGTCACAAGATGATCTTGTGATCTAACGTCTTGCTACCCCAAGTGTGGTCCGTGGACCAGCAGCGGCAGCCTGGCTACTGCTATCTACTTATCCCTAGCAAACAGCCCCCACTCAGTTGCTTTAAAACAATGGCAGCCCTGGCTGGTATGGCTCAGTGGATTGAGCTCTGGCCTGAGAACCAAAGAGTCGCAGGTGTGATTCCCGGTCAGGGCACATGCCTGCCTGGGTTGCCGGCCAGGTCCCCAGTAGGGGCACACGAGGGGCAACCACGCATTGATGTTTCTCTCCACCTCTTCCTCCCTTCCCCTCTAAAAATAAATTTAAAAAATCTTTTTAAAAAGACGCCTTTTCTATAAAAAATAAACAATGGCAGAATGCATTTTGCTCACAAATCCGCAATCTGCAGGGATGGCTCATCTCAGGTTCAGCTAGAATTATCCGAAGGCACATCCAACTCTCAAGTCTGCAAGTTGGTGCTGGCTGTTGCCTGGGGGCCTCTGTCACTCTCCATGTTGTCCCTCCTTGTGGGCTGGATTGGGCGTCCACACAGCGTGGCCGGTGGGTTCCAAAGGCCAGGGTCCCAAAGATGAGCCAGGACATTCAAGGTGAAGCCATATCACCTTGAATGGTCTCACCTCAAAAGTCACGCCGTCACTCTTGCCACATTTCATTTGTTAAGGCAATCACAAAGTCCTGCCTGGTTTAAGTCAAAGAAAAAAATGAATTTGAGGTTTTCATGAGATGCATGTGTGAGACAGGAAATATTGCTGTGGTCCTTTTTAGAAAACATACTGTCACAGCATCACCTGGGAGCTTAGTAAACATGCTGATTCCCAGGTCCCACGCCAGACCTACTGAATCAGAACCTGCATTTAATAAGATTCTCAGGTGCTGTTTTTGCATAGTCAGTTTGAGAAGCCACGTTCTAAATTGCAAATGCGGCACTGTTTGAGCAGGAGGGGCATGCATTAGGTTTCAAAAGCTTCCTCTGATTGCTGGGTAGAGTCAGCCTGCCCTTGTGTTGGAAAATATTTCCAGGTGGTAATGATGTAAAGCAAAGATAAGATTGATGACTTACTTCTTCCATCAGGTCAACGCCAGAGAGAGCCCTGTGTTCCAGACATGGTCAGTGGAACCAAAACCAAATTTCTAAGGTTTGAGTCCTTAGTTCTACACCCTCTCCTTGTTCAACACCCCCTTTTAAAAATTATTATTATTTTTATTCTTAGAGAGAAGGGAAGAGAGGGAGAAAAACATCGATACGAAAGAAACGTCGATCAGATGCTTCTCATATGTGCCCTATTTATGCTCACTAGTAAGTGAGAAGAAGCCACTATTATAATAGACTTGTTGGTAAGTCGTGTGTGTGTCAGTGGGAAACAAATCCTATAAGAATTCAGGGGCCTTCTACCTCAGTGAAATTTCCATGGGTCCAGTGATGTGGGGCATGTTGTGATACCCCTTCTTAGGTGAAAGGTAGCTGTTGTATCTGGTCTCTTTTATCGCTGAAACAGAGATACAATGCCTAGGGTACCTCTTTGGATTTTGGAGGTGACATACTCTTCATTTGGGGTGTTATTACAGCCCATTCATGAAACGACCCAAAAGGTTGCTAATTTTGAGTGGCACCCAGAACAAGAGAAGGCTCTGCAATAGGACCAGGCTTCTGTGCAAGCTGCTCTGCTACGTGGGCCTTATGATCCAGCAGTTCCAATGGTGCTTGAGGTGTCGGTGGTGGGGGGAGGCTGACTGAGCCTTTGACAGGGCCTATATAGGTAAATAACCTGCCCTTAGGATTTTGGAGGAAAGCCCTGCCAACCTCTGCAGGTAAGTATTTTCTTTGTGAGAAAGCTCTGGAGCTGCTACTGGGCCTTGGGAGAGCCTGAAAGATTGACCACAGGCTACCCAGTTACCATGCAACCTGAGCTGCCCATCATGAATGGGATGCTATCTATTTCACAGAGGACCAAGCCATAAAGTTGGGTGTGCACAGCAACACACTATCATCCAGTGGAGGTGGTGTGTGTGTGATTGGACCCCAGCAGGCCCTGAAAGCACAAGAAAGTTGCACGAAGAAGTGGCCTTAGGTGTCCACGATCCCCACTCCTGCCACCCTGCCTTCCCTCTCCCAGTCACACCCGTGGAAAGTTCCTATGATGAGCTGACACATAAGAGAGACTCAGGTTGGTTGAGAGATGGTTCTGTGTGATCTGCTGGCATCACCCTAAATGGACAGCTAGAACACAACAGCGCCTCTCTGGGAAAACTTCTCGGTGGACAGGACTTCAGCGGTGCACTTAGGTATTCATTTTGCTTAGAAGGAGAAATGGCCAGACTTGTGATTACATACTTATCCATGCCCTCTGACCAATGGTTTTGCTGGATTGTCAGGGACTTGGAAGAAACATGATCAGAAAATTGGTGACAAGGAAATCTGGAGAAAAGGTATATGAAGAGACCTTTCTGAATGGACAGAAAAGATCAAGATATTTGTATTCCACATAAATGTTTGCCCGAGGGTGCATCAGCAGAGGATTTGGACAATCAAGTAGAAAGGATGACTCATTCTGTGGGTTCCAGTCAGCCTCTTTCCCCAGCCAACATTGCCCAAGGTCTCATGAACAAAATGGTGGAACTCCGTCACTCTGTTCTAGTTAGGTGAGCACAGCAAGTCCATGTGTATGCAGAGGGGTGCAGCCGTGGGTGTCAGAGCCCAAGCAGAAGGGGGCGAGCCCCGCATGCAGTTGTTGCTTGGTGCAGGGCACCAGAGTCTGAGCAGGACAATGGGACAACCCACTCTTAGGGTAGCTCGGTGTCTATGCAGGGGGTTCTGGTTGCCACAATTTTTCAGGCCATGGAAGACTGATTTTTCTCTACTTGCCTAATCATAACTGAGTGATGAAGCACTAAGCGGTGTCTAATAGCTCACATGTGTGCCCAGAATATTCTAGTAGCCACCATCTTATAACAGCATCTCCACTTCCTATGAGTGGGAGAAAGTTACTCCTGCCAGGAGGGCAGTTCTTCCCCTTGCCCTCTTGTCTCTTGGTTCAAAGAGATCAAAGAGATGAAACAGCAGCCACAGCTCGAAGTTGCAGGGAATTCTTAACGGGTCTCCTGGTGAAAGCTGTTCCTTTCTGAGACCCAGACTCTCTAGATCTGAAGACCCATAAATTGTGGGGATGAGAAGCACAGATTTTCTAAGCCATTGCTGAGAGTAAAAGTGGATCAGAGGAGAATGAGAGATGAATGAGAGGAGACATTCCCATATTGATCCCCTGGTTGCTAGGCCCATGTGTTGTATCTTCTGGGGACACAGCACCCCTGAATGGCCATTTGCCTAAAGTGTATTCTACATCGTGAAGGCTCATGTTCTACCTCATGGAGTGTCATCTCCAAAGAGTTGCCTCTCTAGGCGGTCATTCCAATACTCTGTCAAACTCACACCTGCTGATGACCAACATGAGGTAAGTCCAGCAGGTCCTGCAATCCTGGGCTGTCAACAAGCCTCTGGTGAAAGGTGAGAGGGTCAAGATCTCATGCTGGTCTTGGCACCAAGTGGCCAGTTGATCTCTGTGGAGGTTGCTGCCGTGTTAGTGGCCCAGGGTTGGTGTGTTTTTGTAAAGTTGGATATTCAGTGGTGGCAGTGGCTGTATCAGCTTGGCCAGAGGAAAGCTCCTGCTGCGGGGCCGTGCATCGCTTCCCTCTGTGCTGCACTCATGAGCCCATTGTGTGGTTCAGGACCATTTTCTTTCACCATTGTCTCTCCACCTGGCTGCCTGTGCTCCCTCTACCCATTGTGGCTCAGAAGTACTCATGGAGCTTGTACCTGTGAACAAGTTCAGCCCTTTTTTATTCTTTATAGGCTGGTGTATTAGTCAGGGTTGTCCAGAGAAGCAGAACAAATTGGAGATATATATATATATATATATATATATATATATATATATAAATTTATTATGAAAAATTAACTCTCTGGATCAAGGAGGCTGAGGAGTCCTAAGAGTTGCAGACTGAAGGACTAAGAGCTCAGAGAGCCAGTGGTGCGAGTGCCAGTCTGAGTCCAGAGGCAGAATCAGATATCTCAGCTCAAAGTCCATCAGGCAGAAAGAGCAAACTCTGTTTTGCTCAATTTTTCCCTTCATGCCTCCAGTGACTGGGTATGACCCACCCACATTGGAGAGAGCAATCTGCTTTACTATGTTCACCCATTCAAATTTTATCTCATCTAGACACATACACACACCTTCATGGACACACCAAGAATAACATTGAACTAAATATCTGGGTACCCAGTAGCCCAGTTAAGGTTAACACATAAAGTTAACCATCAGAGATGGTCACAGGGAGCTCATAGGTGTGAGTGAGAGGGTCTGAGCCAGCTGTCCATGCCTGAATCTGTATGTATCCCTCCTGTTTTATGATGGACGTGCTGGGCCTGCCTAACCAGGTGACTTGGTGTATCTGACAGAACCTAGATCATGATGATAAATTCTGGCTACCAGGTCACTTTATGTCTCAAATTCACACACAGCCTCACTTCCATGGCTTAGAAACATGTCAGGAGCTGTTTTTCTATTGTTGCAGAGGGTTGGCCTTGCTCCAGAACCCTAGGAGTTGGCCCTTCTACTGCCATGAGGTCTTGCTAGAGGCTCCACAAAGAGTTTCCCATCCTTCCAACATGGGTTAGAGGAGATACAAGGTGCAATGTAGGAGACCGTACTGCTTGGCATGGGCCCAGCTCCCACTAGAAGATGCAGAGGACCCACGCCCATGGATAGGTTCTCCCATGGGGAATCAGACCTACAATGTACTTAGGCCACTTTGAGTCTTGCTTTTGCTAAAACTCCTTCACCCTGAATTGAGATAACAAGTGCTTACTGTAACTTCCTAAAATTCATGCTAAAACTCCCCAGTATGGAGTGTAACTGGTTCAACTACTTTTCCCTTTTCATTTGCAACTATCCCTCTTCTGTGCTGTGATTAGCAGCATGGCTCTTTTGTTTTCTGTAAAAGGTAACCTCCTAAATCAAATCTGTGCATAGTAAATGAGGACCATCATATAGTATGAGGAGAAACCCAATGAAGGCCTGTCATGGCAGAGGCTGTGGCTTTCGGCTCCCCTTGGGAGCCTTTGCTGTCCCTTTTCCTCCACAAGACTCGATAGTCCTAGTTCGTGTGAATGTCTCTCCCCCATCCACAATGTCGCGGACCCCACAAGCCGGGGTCTGCATCAGTGCAACACGTGTCCCTTTTTTGGAGGGTTGTTCAGCCTGCCCTGACTATTGGAGCTTCAAAAACATAATAGATAAAACAGATCCCTGAATGGTCACAGATGTGGAGATGCCAAAGGTCATTAAACTCTCACTCTATGTTCCAAACTGTGGATGACCAGATGCACCCATCTCTAGAATCCAAGAATTCTCAAGCAACAGCCAGTTTTTTAAAAATCTATATTTCCATTCACTGCCCAGAGATTACTTTCTGGTGTGTCTTCTCCCAACACCCAGCAACTTGAAAAAGGACAGAAGAATCCACAGGCAGGATCCAACCCTAAGGGACGAAGGCTCCCACAGGGCTGGGGGCCCCATCTGGGTGTGAGGCACAGGGACACATCCCCGATACGGGGAGGCAGCAGTCAGCATCCAGATTGTCTTGTGGGAAAGGAAGAGGAACAAGCCAAGTCACAGAAAGACACTGAGGATGTCAGCAGACAGTAGGGGTCAAGAGAGGACAAGAGTGGGGGCAGTGGGGTGGGGTGGGGGTGGCTGCCATGAGCTAGGGAAGGTGCAGAGCAAGAGGCAGGTAAACACTGTATCAACTTACAGGACATGTGGTCCTCTCACAGGGATGGCCAGCTAAGGGAACATTTTTTTTTAATCTTTGGCCAATGAGAAGTAGCCAATGAGTGACCTGGTCCAGAGGCTGAGGATCAGCTCATCAGCAGGGGTGAAGTGGAGGAGAAAAAATCCTGCCCCTTATGGGTTCCTTTCTGCAGCTCCCCTCAGAGCATCCAATTCAAGAATCACCCTCTTAGCCCCACGGTGAAAGCAAAGGGCTGATTTCCCCACTTTTCAGTCTGGTCAAAGCCTCTTGGAGAGTCACATTTGGACATTATTATGCCAGCACTTTTGCTTCCTGATGTAAGGACTGGGAAGTCCATGGGCTTGTTCAGCAGTTAGTCGCTCTCTGATCCCTGGCATTTTGGAGGAAATATGTGAGGAGCATTCCTTGCAAGGAACCATTTTTCCTTTTGTCATCAGAAGTCTGCTTGTCCATTTGATGTCTCAGCTTCTCTCCCTGCAGGAGCTCAGAGACCAAACGACCTATTCTGCTGGGGTGCTGGAGTTCATTTGCCCCCTTGGAATTCTTTTATTTCCCATGATTTTTTCTCTTTTCCTCTTTGCTCCTCTTCCACTCCCTCCCTAGGGACACTGTTTGTCCCTCCCTTTGTCCCTCCATCTGCCTATTGTCATAACTCTCATGTTCTCTGGACACGGGTTTAGACTTGGTTTTAAAGAAGAGGAAACAATCCTAAGACAGCTGGTTGGTGACCTGCCAAGTCGCTGCTAGGAATGTCAAGTGTTGGGGGGTAGACACCCATCCAAACAGGCACTGGAGACCAGGCAGCCCAGCAGCCCAGCTCCCTGGGTGCTGTTCAGCTCCTCCCAGAGGTGGCCTGCAGGCCCCAAACCAGGCCCCTTCATGGGGTGTGGGGCCACAGACCACAGGGCAGGATGAAGAGCTGACGGGGAAGCAAGGATGCCCACGGGGTCTGTGAGAACCTCATTCCAACTCCACTCCCACTCTGCTCATGCACTGCGGAAACAGCCCTTGTCCCCATGCTCACGTGCCTCTTTTTCATTCTCTGTTTCTCTGTCATTGTGCAATTTGCTTTTTCTTTGAGTTATAACAAGTTCTCTGTTTTTTCCTCTTTTCTCTTAACACTTCCCACCCAACACACAAGCTCCCTTTCCTACATTTGTCACACTCTATATGTCTGTCTTTCTCTCCCTGTCCTAACCTTGTACTCAACACCTTTTCACCCCTTGAAGCTCCCAGAACACAAAGAGAATGGGGGCTGCTGTGGCCACACTTGCCTGTGATCATGACCTTCCGGGGTCACTGGGGGCCTACCACTCATAGGGGAGTGCCTGAGAAGGCCATAGCACCTGTAGGTCCCTGCACATGCGGATGTCATGGGGCCCAGGGAGAAATGAGCTTGTGTGTCCCTGTCACGAAGCTTCTTTACAAACCGCTGGGAATGCCATGTGTCCCCCTCCTTGTGCAGGACGAACTGGTCAAACACTGGTTCCGAGGGACAGTGCCGAGGCCTACAGGAAGGCTGATGTGGGTAAGGTGAAGCTGTTCTTCTCAAGCTTTTCAATGTGACTGTTCTTGGGCTTATGCTCCACCAGGGTGCTGGGACCTCACAACGTCACCCCAGAGTGTTTGTGAAGGTATTTTTGTCTGTGGATGGTGGATAGATCGTGGCTTCTGTGGATGAGCAGAGCTGGGACTTCTTATCTTACCACATTAGTCATTGTCATTGTCATTTGCATTTCTCTAATGACTAAGGATGGTGAGCATCTTCTCCTGAGCTCATTTTCCATTTATAGAAATGTCTTCTTAGCAGAATATCCTTTTCAGTAGAAATATTGACTCAATTCCTTGGACCACTTTTTAAAACTCAGATTCTTGGGTTTTTGGTGGTTGAGTTACGCATATGCTTTATGTATTCTGGACCAGATCATCATCAGACACATTTTCTCCAGTTTTGCATGTCGTTTTCACACTCTCCTGGTAGTGTTCTTTCCTTCACATATATTATTATTTTGACCAAGTCTAACATACTTATTTTTTGTTTATTGTGCTATTGGTGTCATTTCTAAGAAACCATAATTAAGCCCAGGCTCATGAAGATTTCACCCATTTTCTCCTGAGTTTTATAGTGTTAGCTGTTATACTGATCCACTTTGAGGCTGTTTTGGTATTTGGTGTGTGGTAAATATCCACCTTCATTCTTTTTTCAAAAGATTTTATTTACTTATTTTTAAAGAGAGGATAAGGGGGTGAGAAAGAGAGGGAGAGAAACATCGCACCCCCTCAACCAGGGACGGGGTCCACAACCCAGGGCGTGGGCCCTGACTGGGAATTGAACCAGCAACCTGTTGATTTGCAGGTTTATGCTCAACCCGCTGACCACACCAGTCAGGACTATGGCTTAATTATTTTTTGTTTTTTAAAGATTTTATTTATTTATCTTTAGAGGAGAAGGGAAGGAGAGAGGGAGAGAAATACCAATGTATGGTTGACCCTCATGGATCCCCTGCTGGGATCAGGCCTGCAACCCAGGCATGTGCCCTGACTGGGAATCGAACCATGATCCTTTGGTTTGCAGGCCCACGCTCAATCCACTGAGCTACACCAGCCAGGGCTGGCTTAAATTTTTTGCACTTTTTTTTACATTCAGTTACCCAACACCCTTTGTCAAAGAGAACAAATCTTATCCATGCTGTGTCTGGTTTTCAAGGTCAGGCATCAAGTGAGTTGCCATCTGGAAATGATATCAAGACAAGTCTGGCCTCAACCTCTGGCACCCCACACACGCAGCTGTCTTTCTCTGCATCCTCAGTGGGGTCCCAGAGGGGACCAGACATCCTGAGTATTGTTAAGTCTGCAACAAAACCTGTGTGATACCAAAATCCACTATTTAATAGAGTTGAATCCCATTCTGCAAAATCACCCCCACGTCCATATTGGTGACCTCCACACCCATCTAGACTGTTGGAACGACATGGGATCAGAAACTGCTGTGGACGTTTCAAGTTTTCAGTTGTGTGTCAGGTGGTATTGCAAAGGATGTCTTCTCTTCTGAGATTCAGCGTCTCCCTCAGGCAAGGACTTAGGGAGGCTGACGAGGCAGGTGGTGGTCATGTTTTGAGGCAACCACATTGCCAATTTGTGATGCATTTGTTATAACATGCCAGCAACCGCTTTGTTGGAAGTTCACTGCTTAGTTTAGCCTCTGAGCTTTATTATTCTACCTCATGACAGCTCACTAAATGTTATGAAAAATATAGATAAGTTGCCAAATAGAAATGGATTTTTCTTTAAGGACAACTGGACTCAGAAGTCACCAAATGAGAGTCCCGAAGAACATCAGTGTTCCAGCAGCCACTGGGGTTTTTGTCTTGAACAAACCTTCCAACACTGCATTTTATCGAACCCCTAAATAAATTGCATGGGGCTCTATTTTTACATCATTTATAGGGTTTCTCTTAGCTCTGCCTACTTAAGTGATGAATGTCTCTTTTTGAATGTTATGTAATAGAATGACCCTGCATAACTGTGGGGGCGACTTTCCTCGCAAGTCCCCCCAAGTGCCACAGATGAGAGTAAATATGACCAAGACATGATGTGATCTGCTTAGGGAGGAGAAGTGGCCATTTTCCCAGAGGAAAAAGGCCACGGGCAGTGGCCAGTTTCTCAGGGGAAAAAGGCCAGCAGTGGCCAGTTTCTCCGAGGAAAAAAAGGCCTCAAGCACCCTCCTCCAGGGCCTTTTGTTGAATTGTAATACAGAGGAATACAAGGCGGCAAGGATAAAACAGTAGATAACATTTCAAAAAAATCTGAGGGCTTCAGAGTCTGTCAGAAACAGAGTTTTAGGGTTTCCTGCTCGAACCCTTTACATATGAATGAAAACACTCTTAGCAGAGCAGATTTCACAGGTTTATCAGGAAGTCTTTGTGGTGCCAGATTTTTCCCTAGGACACGCTCTAGCAAGTCAAGGAGCTGCATCTCTCCCCAACAGGTATTCAGGCTTAAGGGGATTAGAGCCAGGAAACGCTTCTCCCAGGGTATATGGGGACTCAGGCTATGTCAAAGCTGGGGGGCGAGAGTCCATTGCTCTTTGTTGCAGCCCCCCCAAGTCCTTCCATGAAGGCCTCCCAAGTGATCGAGTCTGGCTTAGGTTGCCCCCCATTGTGAGGGGTCTTACCCATCATTGACTTCCAACCAAGCTTTGGGGGCAGGGAGAGGAAACTGAGGCAGCGTTTGCCACCAGAGACAAGCTTTGTCTCCTGTGGCTGTCATTCCAAAGGTCATCCCTCACCCTTAGCCACAAGGGGTCAAGATACAATTCCTAGATGATGACATTTCTGGGGACATGGCTCAGGTAGCACCTGAAGATGGGAAGGATTGTGGAGAACGGAGAGGGTGGTAGGCCTCAGGTTTTTAAAAATTGTTTTAGAGAGAGTGGAAGGGAGAAGGAAAGAGAGGGGAAGAAACACCGATGTGAGAGAGAAGCAGTGATCAGTTGCCTCTTGCATGTGCTCTGACTGCGAACCAAACCTGCAACCTATGCGTGTGCCCTGACTGGAAATTGAATCAGAGACCTTTTGGTTCACAGGACAACCCAACCAACTGAGTCATGCCGGCCAGCATGGTAGGCATCTGTTTGGATATATATTTCCCAGGCCTGTATCAAACTTAGTTCATTTAAACAGTTATTGAACCATGGTTACTATCTGTGACGTGAACAGAGGAAGACTCAATAATGCTCATCTGATACTGCGGTGATTAGAAATGAGGAAATTGTCTTACATAACAGTGGAGGAGAGCATGAGGCCTTACATGTGTGGACACAAACAGCTATGTGGTTGGGCCCTTGTGTCATAAAGGGGAGAAAAAGAGGCGGTGTCACTACAGAAAGTCAACCACAGTAGGGGGAGGAAATACACATTTAATGGGGGCAGAGTCTTGTATAGGGAACACACAGCCATTTCCTGCACCCAAACCAGACTCATTCCACTGGGGAAGAGAGTTTCCCCAACTCGTAATCCAAATTTTCTTTCAACACCTCCTGGGATCATCAGATATGTTCCCAGTCTCCACGACTCTACGCAGTGCCATGTCTCCTCTCGTGTTTACCCCCTGGCAGCCTTATGGGTCCTTTTCTGACTATTTTGAGTGTGAAATCTCAGGGCCCTGAGCACCACGGGGATCGATCCCGACATGCCCATTCAGATGAGATTGTTCACTGGGCAGTCTTAGGTGTAGGAGGCTAGGAACTGTGAGCAAAGTGGTCACAGAGCTCAGGGCGGACAAAAGTCATCCCAGGATCCTGGATGTCCACCCAGGGCACCTGTCACCTGCCTCTCCCTGGCAGGACACGCCCCTCTGCACCCAGCCCTAAGATTGAGAATTTCTCCTCCTCACTGCTTATGGGGTCTGAGTTGTCCTGTGATGGGCTTCTGGTGTCCGTGGTATCAGTCGAGAATCATGAAATGAGGGAGGGAGGGACAACTTAGAAAGACACGAGCTTTCCTCCTGGGTTCTGTGCCCTCAGATGCCCACTTCTCAGACCATAACTTTCACACAGCTGTTTAATGAGCCCTGCCTCCTCTCTGCCAGGTTTCCTCCGTCTCCTTGTGAGTGACTATTAGCCTGCCTGCCTGTGATCTCTGAATTCAGAACTTGTTCTGAGTCAGACCAATAAGAGATCCACCCATCAGGGATGAAAGTGGTCTTAGTAGAGAAATAATTAAGAGCTAGGTGTTCTGTGTTTCGTTGGAGGCACGGAGCTCATAAGCTTATTCGCCCACATCTGAGAGACTCTACTAACTCAACCACTAGGGTTGAGAATGAGGGTCCAAGAATGAGGGATTGATGTCAGGGGCTCCTGAATGTCCTGCCAATGGAACCTCCCTGGACCCCAACACTTGCTACTGTCTCAGGGACAGGGCCCTGGGCTCAGGAGCCCCAGTACTAGCTGCTGGGGGGCGGGGAGCAAGCACAGCCTGACTTTCTCTGTCTCCAGGGATTCCCATTAAAGATGTCGCACTGCTCTGCCAGGTTGTCTGTCATTTACTCCCTCAGCCTCACAACAGTCATGCACTGGGAATCAGTGCATGCCCTGACCACACCCCACCCCACCCGTTACACTGAGAATCAGAGACGTTAACCACGTGCCCCGGGTCACCCAGCCTGGGTTGGGCAAGGCCGGGACTGAAACCTGGAACTGTGGGTTCCTTGTGCTGTCCTCAGGCTGCCCCCCTAGATGCACGAGCCTAGTACTCTGGGGGTCCTTAATGCAGGGGGGCCTGCCCGTGTCTCCTCTGGAGCTGAGGGCTCCCTGTTAACCTGCCACCCAACACAGGGAGACACAGGTTTGGGTGCTGGACTCTGTGTCTTTCCTGGGATTGTCTCCACCCTGCAGGGCCCTGGTGTCTTGTTATGAAGGTCGGGCTGTGCTGTGGGCTTTGTCTCCCCGAGCCCTTATTTCACTTAATCTCACAAGAGACCTGTGAGCAGGATGAGACCAGGGAGCCTCACAAACCTGGACCTGGCACTCAGAGAAGAGAAGGGTCTCCCCAGCCCTATATGAATGAAGTTGAGCAGAGCCCGGGAACTGAACTAGGTCTGGCTCCAGCCATTGTTTCCTCTTCTGGGCTGAGCACCTGAGCTGAGGCAAAGGGCCTGGAACCCGGCACCCTGTCCAGCCTGTCCCTCCCTGTACACTACTTCTGTCACTGCTATGGAGGGGACAGGCCCCATAGCATCACGTCCTGTGGGGTTTCCCTGTGAAGCCCCCGCCCCGGGAGGCCAGAGCCAATACTGGAATCTAATACTGGCTCTGGGCCATGATTAGCCCCTTGGACACTTGGAGACACTGAACCCAGACCAGGTAGGGGGTGTCCACGTCAGTGTCTCCGAGGTGCCTGAACCCACCACAGACCTTCCCACCACCTCCCACAGAAACCCTCACTTATTGGTTCGCCAGCCTGACTCTGTGGGAGACGGGGAGCAAAAGGCCAGTCCTCAGAGGGCCTGCATCCCCCCCGTTTTCCTGAAATCTATTCTCCACACCCAGCCCTCTGGTACCTAGCCTGTCTGTTCTTAAGGTCTGAGGGCATTAGGTTCCCTGAGAGACTCAGAACTGTCCTTGGGTGGTCTGTGCTCCCTGTGAGCAAAGGGCCCCAGTAACTCATAAGCTGTGGAGATGGGACCCATGAGTGGGGAGCTGGGGACCACAGAGGATCCTGGGAATGAAGACAGAGAAAGGTGAGGACCTAGGGTTGACAGTGGGGTCCCAGATAACTCAGACTTTTCTCCTACATCCGTCCTGTGGCCCACTCAAGGCCCTCCTGCTGGCCACCTGGCACATTCTCTACCCAGGAGAGGGGGAATGGTCACAAGGGTAGGCAGGTCTCTGAGGGTCAGGTGTCTCATGGGTGTCCATCCCTAGAGCCCCCTCACTCCTCTTTCAGCCCATCATTTTTCTAGGGACTGGACCCTTAGATAACAGCTCAGAGAGACAGGGTCAGGGCCCCTCACCTGAGACCAGGAGCTCCAAGGGCCCACTGGGCTGTAACAGCAGGTAGGGGGCGCTGTTGTTTGCGCTGTAGCACCTGAAGGTCCCCCCCCCCCCCCGTGGGATGAGGTCACAGGACCAGTTCTGCCTGGTACCGTTGAGCTCTGTACTGTGATTGAAGAAGGAAAGAGGGATCACCTGCTCCATCCTTGGACAGAAGGAAAGGGTGTCTTGAGCTCTGTGACTGATACAGCAGGGCCACCTTCTCTCCTGCAGCCACTGTGGGGCCTGCTGCACTGAGAGGGACCTGTCAGGTAGCTATCTCAGGGAGGGGGAGGGGGATGAGGGTCTGCCACCTGCTTGTTCTGATCTGAGAGTGCCCAGGCCTCTCTGAGGACTCTCCTGCTTGTGTGTCTGTTTCCTCTGAGCCTCCCCCTATTCCCTCCCGTTTCCTATCTTTCTGTCTGTCTCTCTCCCTGGGGCCTTGTGCTTTCTCTCTGGCCTTCACCCTCTGAGATCCCCCTGCAGGGCCTTTGCAGACTCTGGTCCCAGACTGAACCCGCTGGCTCCTCACCTGCCACCAGGATATTTGGTGGGTCACTGGGGAATGACCACTGGGAGGAGAAGTTGTGTCTACTGTAGCATCTGTACTGGGCCCCATGGGAGCTGCTCACAGTGTCCAGGGGAAAGTCGGCCCAAGGGAGCCCAGCCTGGGGCTACAGGACCGTGCTCTGAGGAAAACTCTGTCCCCCCTCCTTGGACAAAGCAAATTTGTTATAGCTGACATCAGAGTGACACTGGAGGGTCAGGTTCTTTCTAGAGGGGCCACGGTGGGGCCCTGCTGGGTCAGAAGAGAAGGCTTCCCAGACACACCCGGGGAAATCAGACATGAATGACAGAGGCTGCTCCTCCCATAACCCCCCTTCTGCAGTCCTGGTCCCCAGGTCTCACTGTTTCTCTCTCTGTGTGTGTCTCTGCCCAGGAGTCCCCCCACCCGACTCCCCTCGCCCCACCCTCTCTCCTGGGGCTCCCCTCACAGCAAAGATGTTGATAATGTGTCTGCTGTCTCAACCCATGGATGGGACAATAATGGGACTTACCTGAGACCAGGAGCCCCAGGGTGTCACTCAGGTGTTACCACACCTGCGTTCTGTTCCTGTAAGAGCCACAGCATCTGAATGTCCATGGGCAGCTGAGGATTATGGGGTCTTGAACTGCCCACTGGGCTGTGGCTGTGAGTCCAGGGTCCAGGAAAGATTATGTTCTTCTTCCTTTGTCAGAATGAGCTTGTCATATCTCTGCCATGAGCCACACTGAAGGGTCATGTTCCCTCATGAGGCCTCGGTAGGACTGAGAGGCTGGGTTTGCTGTAGATCCTAGGAGAAATTAAGGCAGGGTGTTAAATGAGGCTCACATTTTCTGCAGGTCCCCAGGGTGGGGCTGTGAGAAGGACGACAGCCCCAGGGAGCACACCCTTTCTGAGGACAGAGCCTGAGGCTGAGGGCCCTGAGTGTCCTCTCACCAGCCACCACCAGGACTGTGCTCTGACTGCCCACTGTGGCTGATCTCCCTCCATTAGTCTCCATCATGTGTGTGGTGGAGGATTTGGCTTCTTCCTGGGGTCCAGTGGGAACTCTCTATCCCAGAACACTGGGCTTCCACCTCTCTCCAGACTGAACTCTTTGGCGCCCAGAGTCTCCTGACACCAGATGATCACAGAGGTCCCTCAGGGAATCACTGACCTTGGCTCAGCCCAGATGGTCAGTTCAGGGAAAGAAATCAGAGGCTTGGTCACAAGACACTTCTAAACCTCGGTTCCAAGAACTCAGCCCTAGGACTCCATCTATGTCCTCACAAGCCAGGCCATATCTGCTGCTTTCTATCCCATGAGGCCCCTTGCCCCCAGTCAGGAATGACCCATGGGGTACCTGGAGATTCACCTGCCAGCCCTTGGGTTCTTGTGCCCACACTCAGCCCTGAAAGAGTCCTTGTGGGAGATTTGGCCCTGAATCCTGAGCAGAACCCTCTTCCCTGTGAGGCTCCTGAGTCCTGGGGTCTCCTGACACACCAGGGCCTGGTTGTGGCATGGGGGTCGTGGTATCTCTCCTTCTTGACCCAGTGGTGCAGAAGGAGGAGGTCACGGTGTCCTCAGACACACAGGGTATGGATATTCAGAGGCTGGCCCTCCCTGTCATGGGGTTGTCACATCAGCCACCACACATGAAGGAGAACAGCTCCTCTCCAGGAGCTTAGATCTTTTCATGACGAGTAGTAAATAGATCCTCAGGCTTCCTGAAATGTTCATTGCAGATGAGGTGACTGAGGGCACGTCCCTGTAACAGCCTCCCTCATGGGGTCTCCTTTACCCTCAGCCTATCCATCAGCACCTTGCTGTGGGGCCCTCACTGTGGACACTGATCACCCAGGCCTTGGAGATGCTCCAGTAAGACATGGACTCCTGTGTCCCAGACAGCTCACATCAGCCAATGCATGTTCACCATCTAACTGTAGAGTTCAAGTCGAGTGTCACTGTGACAATGAGCATGAAGGAAGAATACAGAGAAACGAGGAAAGAAAACATATCCTTTCTCCTGGCCCCAGGGTGTGGTTTTCATTCTATCACCGCTGCCCTCCCAGACTTCCTTTTCTTCTTATCTACCCAACCTTCCCAGGAACAAGCCTCTGAATCATTCCTGCCTCCTCAGTGCCCCTTGTTTCTTGGGTTAAAGCCTCCTCCTCATCCTGCAGTCTTGCTTTCAAGCTTAGGAAACATTGGTTTGAGGTAGAGTTCTAATTTTTACTTAAAACAGGTATTTATTTAAATACACATCACCCAATGTCTGTGTAACCTTGCATTGTATTGGCTTATCTCTGAGCCTCAGGTTCCTCACTTTGAACCTCAGAGTTGTTGGGGGTCAGTGGTTCTGGGCTCATAGGAGGGAGACATCAACCTCCAGACCAGATGAACACATGAGTGTGTTGGACTTGGGAGGCACAAGTTGTCCACAGTCAAGTGCAAGACTGTTGCACCCACTCAAAGACCTGTCTGCTCTAAATACCAAAATAAAGCTACTTACAATTGTTCTAAAATATGTAGGCATAGATAAGTGCAGAAAAGAGAAATGAGACTTTCGGTCAAGATGGAAGCACAGGTAGACATACTGTGCCTCCTTGCACAACCAAAATTAAAGACAACAAAAATTTAGAAACAAAAAAACAACCAGACTGACAGAAAAATTGAACTCTACAGAAGTCCAACAACCATTCATGCAGACCGGTAAGGGGGGTGAAGTTGGCAGCCTGCGGAGAGGGGTCGCAGCAGGAAAAAGCGGTGGCTGGTGGACGCGGGCATGCAGGCGGCATTTGGCAGACCCAGGTGTGCAGGTGGCAGCTGGCAGACCCCGGGCACAGGGAGGCAACAATCAGACCCAGTGAGGCACACAAGGCAGCTGGCTGATAGTGGTCACGCATTTGCACGCAGATAAACCAGGTGAAAACGAGGAGCGAGACAGACTGTGCAACCCAGGGCCCCAGCACTGGGAAATAAAGCCTAAAAGCACCAATTGAAAACACCTGTGGGGGGTTGAGGTGCTGGGAGAGACTCCCAGCCTCACAGGAGAGTTCATTGGAGAGACCCACAGGGTCCTAGAACATACACAAACCCACCCACCCAGGAACCAGCACCAGAAAGGCCCAATTTGCTTGTGCGAAGCAGCAGAGGGGACTGAAATATGAGAGAGAGAGCGGTGCAAGCACCAGTGTTCCCTCTCTGACCCCGCCCCCACATACAGCATCACAACCCAGCAAAGTGGGTTGCCCCACCCTGGTGAACACCTAAGGCTCTGCCTCTAAGTAACAGGTGCAACCAGACCCCCTGCAAAAAAAGGCTCAAATGGAGGAACAGCTCAAAGCCCCAGAGCCAGTACTTTTAAGTGACCAAGAGATAGCCAACCTATCAGATGCACAGTTCAATACACTGGTGATCAGGATGCTCACAGAACTGGTTGATTTTGGTCACATATTAGATGAAAAAATGAAAGCAACACTAAGGGAAATGAAGGAAAATGCACAGGGAACCAATAGTGATGGAAAGGAAACTGGGACTCAAATCAAGGGAGTGGACCAGAAGGAAGAAAGAAACAACTAAGCAGAAAAGAATAAGAAACAAGAATTCAAGAATATGAGGAGAGGCTTATGAACCTCCAGGACATCTTTAAATGTTCCAACATCCAAATTATAGGGGTCCCAGAAGAAGAAGAGTTTTCCGACAAGTGGAAAACTTATTTGAACAAATAATAAAGGAGAACTTCCCTAATCTGGCAAAGGAAATAGACTTCCAGGAAGTCCAGGAAGCTCAGAGAGTCCCAAAGAAGTTGAACCCAAGAAGGAACACACCAAGGCACATCATAATTACATTAGCCAAGATTAAAGATAAGGAGAGAATCCTAGAAGCAGCGAGAGATAAGGGGACAGTTACCTACAAAGGAGTTCCGTAAGACTGTCAGCTGATTTCTCAAAGGAGACCTTGCAGGCAAGAAGGGGCTGGAAAGAAGAATTCCAACTCATGAAATCCAAAGACCTACATCCAAGATTGCTCTATCGAGCAAAGCTTTCATTTAGAATGGAAGGGCAAATAAAGCGCTTCTCAGAAAAGGTCAAGTTCAAGGAGTTCATCATCACCAAGTCCTTATTCTATGAAATGTTAAAGGGACTTATCTAAGAAAAAGAAGATAAAAAATATGAATAGTGAAAGGACAGCAAACTCACAGTTATTAACAACCATACCTAAAACAAAAGCAAACTAAGAGGACAGGAGTGGAACCATAGAAATGAAGATCACATGGAGGGTTAGCAACAGCTAACGGCAGCCTGCCCTTCCTCCCAGGAGTGGGAGGAGGAGGTGGGGGAGAAGGTACAGAGAATAAGTAGCATAGACAGTGGGGGGAAAATAGATAGGGGGGAGGGCAGGAATAGTGTAGGAAATGTAGAAGCTAAAGAACTTATGACACATGAACATGAACTAAAGTGGGGGAATATGGGGGGAGGGGGTGTGCAGGGTGGAGGGGAATATAGTGGGGGAAGGGGACAACTGTAATGGCATAATCAATAAAATACATTATTTAAAAAGAAGTAAATATTGCCAGTGAGAAGTGGAGGCCACCAAGGTTTCCCCTCAACCCTCAGTGTGGCACATTTATTATTTTGTGTATTTCCAGGGAAGTTTTAGCCATTAAACAACTCATACTTAGGGGACAGATATACATTGATGCTCCTCGCTCTTGGTAAGTTCTGGGAGATTCTGTCCCAAGAGTAACAAGTAGTTAGTAATAGTAATTATATTTGTATGCTGTACCCACGTGTCACCTCATATGAGCTTCACAACTGCTCTGTGGGATAATATTTACATTTTTAAAAACAGAGGCAAACACTGTGCCTAAGAAAGAAAATATGACTTGTCCATATTCAACAGCCAACATGTAACTCTCTCAGCTTGAGGACAATGATTTTTTAAAAAGATTTTATTTATTTATCTTTAGAGGGGAAGGGAAGGAGAGAGGGAGAGAGATATCAACGTATGGTTGCCTCTCGTGGGTCCCCTGCTGGGACACACCCTGTTCTTTCCGCCTCTAAGAAGAGGGCTCAGTTTCACCCTCGTACCTGCTTCTACCAGCAGCAGGGCATCACTCCGCTCTGAGCAGCCATACGGACATCTCCCTGCAGTGTGGGAGCTCGTGGGTTCAACAGGAAATGCGGTCTTGCTGCTGCAGTCGTGTGGGTCTCCGTAGCCCAGGGGGCTGAGTCTGTCTGTTTACGCAGCCTTCAGGCATCTGCCCGCGGAGACATCTGACACCAGGCAGTCACAAGGCTGCCCATCATGTTCAGCCCAGACAGAGGGTTTGGGGAGGACTCCTGGAAAGGAATCAGACCTGAAGTGTCAGAGGCATCCTTGTCCTCTCAGTTTCCCCAACTGTCACTCCAAGGCCCTTCCCAGACTTGTCACCATCAGCCCAGACCCACTGTGTGCCCACCTGACCAGGGATGTCTTTTGGCTGAAGCAGAAGGTCTAGGGAAGGACTTACCTGCTTGTCCTTGGTCCCATGGGCCCTGAGAGACCCTTGCTGAGGGTTCTTTATGGGAGTGAGCCCCCCACCCCCAAAATTCCAGGCCTGGTCTGGGCCCCTGAGTGCTGGGGTCAGATCTGGGACTGAGCAAATATCTCTTCCCCCTAGAACTTCTGCCCCCTCTGAGCCTCCTGAGTCCTGGACCTGGGAGGTGAGGGGACACCACTCTTTTCCCAAAACCCACAAAAGCAGAGAAGGTCAATGGGGGTCGGCACTGTGCTGCTGCCTCCCAGGGTACCCAGTGGTGCAGGTGACGCATAAGGTCCACAGAACCCAGCAGGACAGACGGACACACAGGGTGTGACAAGGTCCGGGCTCCATGCGGCAAGTCACTGTTTCCTCCTCAGCGGCAACCTGCCCTTCCTGAAAGGACAGAAGCTTCTGGGAACTTTCAGATCAGATCTGAGTATCGGCAGGCCCCACGCGCTCTGCCTCCACCTCATGTGAAACCCAGGTCTAGAGGCTGACACCGGTCCTGGTACGTGAGGGTGCAGGACACCAGACAAGACTTGGGAGCAGCCCAGTTTGGGTGCCAGTTCTGACTCTGACTGTTCTGGAACCTGTGTGACCTTGGACAATTCAATTTTCTTTCCTGAGACTCTGCGAATGCAAAATTTCTTCCACCCTCTCACCATCCCAGCAACCAGCCAATCCCCCAAGGTCGGGGAGAGTTGCTGGATCACATGGCAACTCTGTTGACCAGTCTGAGGAATGGCCAGAACATGACACAAAACGCTCTTCAAGAAGTGAATGAGGACTTCCTTTATCCGTCTGCCATCCTGGCCACTTCAGAGGCTGGGCGGTGGTATCTCGTTGTAGTTTGTACTTGCATTTCAGTTATGACTAATGATCAGAGCATTTTTCACGTGCTTATCGGTCATGGGCATGTCTTCTTTGGACATCTATCTATGCATATTCTTTTCAGATATTTGAATGGAGATATATTTTTTAAAGATTTTATTTATTTATCTTTAGAGGGGAAGGGAAGGAGAAAAGGAGAGAAATATCAATGTATGGTTGCCTCTTGTGGGTCCCCTGCTGGGAACTGGCCTGCAACCCAGGCATGTGCCCTGACTGGGAATCGAACCGCGATCCTGTGGTTCGCAGGCTCTCGCTCAATCCACTGAGCTACACCAGCCAGGGTGCTAGACTTTCTTTTTTTTATTTTTTAATTTTTAAATATATTTTATTGATTATACCATTACAGTTGTTCTATTCCCCCCTTCAATCCCCTCCACCCACACCCTCCCTCCCCCACCATTCTCCCCCCCTTAGTTTATAACCACGTGTCTCAAGTTCTTTGGATTCTATATTTCTCCCACTATTCTCNAGACTCTGCGAATGCAAAATTTCTTCCACCCTCTCACCATCCCAGCAACCAGCCGATCCCCCAAGGTCGGGGAGAGTTGCTGGATCACATGGCAACTCTGTTAACCAGTCTGAGGAATGGCCAGAACATGACACAAAACGCTCTTCAAGAAGTGAATGAGGACTTCCTTTACCCGTCTGCCATCCTGGCCACTTCAGAGGCTGGGCAGTGGTATCTCGTTGTAGTTTTTACTTGCATTTCAGTTATGACTAATGATCAGAGCATTTTTCACGTGCTTATCAGTCATGGGCATGTCTTCTTTGGACATCTATCTATGCATATTCTTTTCAGATATTTGAATGGAGATATATTTTTTAAATATTTTATTTATTTATCTTTAGAGGGGAAGGGAAGGAGAGAAGGAGAGAAATATCAATGTATGGTTGCCTCTTGTGGGTCCCCTGCTGGGAACTGGCCTGCAACCCAGGCATGTGCCCCAACTGGGAATCAAACCGCGATCGTGTGGTTCGCAGGCTCGCGCTCAATCCACTGAGCTACACCAGCCAGGGCGTTATACTTTTTTAATGAGTTTCTTTGAAGGGCAAAATTTTGATGAGGTCCAATTTATGTATTTTCTCTTTTGTGCTTGTAGCCCGGATCTAAGCACAGGTCCCACAGAGCATGTGGTATCAATCTATAAAGCCCTCCTTTTTCTACCAACTTGACTCTCTGTAGGGCCTAGGCTCGTGGTCTTTGGGGGTCCATGTCTGGGTCTGCTGGACATTTCCTCCTGGTTGCCTTCTCTTTTTCCTCCATGTTCCCCACTTCTGTAAACTGCAGACAAAGCCCACATTTGTGGCTCGTTGCAGATGCCAGGAGAGCCCCTGTAAGCGAAGCCCCAGAACCACCCAAATCCCACCACGGACTGGAGCACAGGATCCGGCTGCCTGCAGAGGGCTGAGTGGGGGGTTCCCCCTGAAGTATGTTCACATCCAAACCCCTGGAACCTGTGAATTTGACCTGATTTTGAAATAGGTTCCTTTTTAAAAACAATGTTTTAATTAACAGTTTCAACTTTACATCAAATTAGACAACAATTACATATAGATCACACAGTTAATAAATGAAGCATATTTGATCGATTTGCTTTGACATACTTCAGGTCAGATTTAACAGTCTCTTCACTGATTCTTTGTACTGAGAAAGGGTAGTTTCATTGTCCCCCTCATTCTTAAGACTAACAACAGACTTTTTGCAATCTCCAGCTTCTTTTGTACCAAGGAGCTCTTCTTTATTTACTTCCAGGTTTTTCTCCACAGCTTTAGTTTGGAGAAGTGTCTCTGGGGTACTTTTTTTCTGAGGAGCTGTTTGTCTGTATGTAGGCTTCCATGTCTGCTTCAATCCTATGTTCCATTCCTCCATTTTCCAAGACTCATGGTAGAAAGCTGTTAGCAGACACATTGCATAATCATAATTCGGTCTCTTTGAAGGGCCCTCACCTGTTTTGATGGTAAGCACAGCTGTGTGTGGTCTTACAGTCTTGCTTCCCTACAAGTTTGATACGTTTCTGCTTTGCATGATCATGTAAATTCAAACTGGAGAGTTTAACCTTTAAGGTCACTGCTTGTGTTTTGTGATTTCAAACAGGTGGTCCTGATGAAACATAATCAGCAGTGTCAATTTCAACTGGAAAATTTTTCTCACGTTTTTCATCACCGGCCAGCGCAGCAGGCACTCAGTGCAGACATCTTTAAAAGCCTCACATGCCTTTTAATTGTTACAAGAGTCAAATGCAGGGAATTGGGGGAACTTTAGAAGTTCTGGATTTCCCTCCTTTGCCACGGGCACGCCCCTCCTTACTGGATGACCCTTTCGAACAGGAGGAGGCCCTGCAGAGGGTCAATTGGTGCTGCAAAAGGGTAACCCCTCGGCCAACTCCGGTCAGCAGCCATATTCTCCATCCTAGGAGGTAGTACCTTTCTTCTCGATGACCTTTCAGAGTTGGATGCTTTTTCTGTTGTACGTGAGCTTGGTTCTGAGCGAGAGTGGCTGGAGACACAGTGGTGGAGAGGGCACGCAGGTTCCCTCCACCCCACCCCTCTGCAGGGACAGCCACGTGGGGAGTGAGGCAGCCACCCTAGCTGTGAAGACGGCAAGACAGAGAGCTGGAATAGGTTCTCTGGCAATATAATTAAGTTACATATTTCAAGCTGAGATGACGCTGGGTTATCTGTGTGAGCCCTAAACCCAATGATATGTTCTTTTTACAAAACAGAAGTTGAGATGCCCTGCAGAGAAGAAGGCCACGTGAAGACAGAGGCCGAGAGGGGAGTGACGTGGCTGCGCGCCCAGCAGTGCCAGCAGCCACCCAGGTCGCACAGACTCTCTCCTAGAGCCTGGGGAGGAAAGCAGGTCTTGGCCACACTTCGATTTAGATTTCTGACCTCCAGAATGCCGGAGAATGAGTTTCTGTTATTTTAAGCTGTTCTGACTGTGGAGATTCATTAGAGCAGCCACAAGAAATGGATGCACCGTCAAGGAGAGGGAGACCATCTCCCAGTGCAGACAGACAGCTCAGTCTCCCAGTGTTAACTTCATAGCCCCTCACTTCCTGTGGGAACCTGACGGGGACACCTAAGTGCCTGTGGGTGTCACATCCCCAGCACCACCCGCCTTGTTCCTGGCCTGAGCTCATTGTGTCTTTCTGTGCACAGGGACCGTCCCTGACTCTCTTGTCCATCCTGCATTTAGATGCTGACACATCCTGTGCAGAGGGGGCTCCCCTCACCCCTGGGCTCTGGTACATGCTGGGCAAACAGGCCCAGGCTGGACACTGTTCCTAAAAGCCATGACTTTTAGAGTAAGGAGTGGGTCCCGTCACCTCTAATGGGGAACCTGTAGGCTATGGCTTCTGGTGTCTTTTTGCAAGATAAGTATGTTTTTAAAAATATAATCAATGTGTCTAATTTATTCTTGTTGATGCTAAAATCATCTCAGATTTTGTCAGTGCTTTGGTCAGAGCAAAACACCGAATGATTGTTGGAGCCCAACATGTGGAATTTTTAAAGGAAGAGAGCCCTCCGACGGGAGAGTGAAGACGCTCAGGGACTGCCATTTCTGAGGGTTTTCATGGCTGGCGTCGACGAGTAACTCATGCGGAGGACTAACCATGTGTTTGCCCTGTGAGTCAGGGCTGGTGTCTCAGGCTAGCAACTTGTGCAGTTGCAATCACTTAAAAGGGCCTGGGTTAGGCTTAATGCTCGGCAGAGGCCATCTTTAAATTCTCAAATAGTCTTCAACATGGAGCCCTCCATTTTCATTTTATATTTGGTCTTTCTTGAAACTTACGTCGCTGGTTCTGGCCTTACTTAGGGTTGCCCTTGGGAAGCTGGGCTCCGTGGAAAAAGAAAGGTGTGACGCCACCAGGAGCTGCAATATGCGCTTCAGCCACCAGAGGGCGGCACCACACAGGGTAACCTCAGTCGGCAGCAGTTGGGCCTTTCCTACTCTGTGTGTCAGTCCTCATGGGACGATGACTTTCATCTCCAAAGCCCGGGCTCACAGAGGGAATGTTCTCCAGCCGTGATGCACTTCAGAGATGGAAATGTCTCACTCCACAGTTCAAGAGGGTTGGGAAAAACCACAGCTAGTTGGATCAAATGTGAATAGCCTAAAACAGACATAAAGTCCACACTAAATATCAGTCTTGGGAAAAGACTGCGGAGACAAGGCTGGGAAGTGTGCATGCTTTGGTGATGGCAAGAAGTCAGCCGAGTGTTCCCGTTCTTAGCTACTACCTCATGGGCAGCGCCAGTAAGTAGCAGTGGAAGTGCGTCTCCTCGGGGTCGCAGATGATCTGCCTGCAAACAGAAGTGCCGTCCCTGAGGGAGCCTTACGCACCTCATTAGGATTCACCCGAGAACCCCAGATATCTTGGGTCTTTGTCAGTCTGACAGATGATGAGCACTGACTGGTAGCTCTGTTTATTCGACATTGCAGTCAGGGAATTAAAAACATCATGACCCTGTTTGGACAAGATACACGCACTTTCGTGTTTGGCGCAGCCTTGTTCATGATAATTTCAGACATGAGAGCAACTCAGACGCTCATCTGTGGACGGAGGGGTAAAAACGGTGTTGTGCATGTAGACAGTGGAAAGACATTTACCTGTGAGAAAGAAAAATGTCTCCTTATTGTCAGCCACATAGATGGGCCCTGAGCACATTATGTTAAATGAGCCAAGTCAGACAAAGACAAGTACTGTATGGTATCCCTCACATGTGAAATCACAGTCAAATCTGTAAAACACAGGGATGCGTGGAGGCAGGGACAGGAGCAATGCTGTTGAAAAGTACAAACTCGAAGTGAGTAGCAAACAAGCCACAGAGGTTTAATGTACATTATAATGAATAAGACATTATTCACTTTATATGTGTAATATGTAATGTGTATGTATGTAATATATAAACATCACTACATTGTGTGTGTAATGTGTAAATATGTAACATGTAAACATTATACGCAGCATGTAAATATTGCTACACTGCCACTTTATATATGTAATGTGTAAACACTACTACATTTTATACATGTAATATGTAAATATTTATATGTGTAAATGTATATGTGTAATGGGTAAAGATCACACATATATGTGTTTATGATGGCCATTCTGACTGGTGTGAAGTGGTATCTCATTGTGATTTTAATTTGCATCTCTCTGATAGCTAGTGATACTGAGCATCTTTACATATGTGTCTGGGCCCTCTGCTCCCAAGGTGACCTTTCTTCCCCTAGCAAATGCTTGGTCATGAGGTCCAGACCCTCTGACCTTTCATATTACTGGTCATGTGGTGCAGACCTTCCCTTTCCTTGTGGTCCCCTGGAATGTTGGCAGTTATGCCAGTTAGATCCCCTAGAAAAGGAACAAACCAGGGGACTAGAGACCAGCCCTTAAGCATTGAGCCCCCAGGACCTTGAGGCTCTGACCCACATCAGATGCATCGAGGCCTCAGAGGTGTTTCAGCTCCAGACCCAGAAAGGCAGGACACCCTACAGCAGCGCCATGGCCGACATCAGGACCAGCTGCACTGACCAATGAATGACCTCCTGCCCTGGTGCTGACCAGTCAGTGACGACCTTGATCCTGAAAGGACATGTGTGGACATTGGATGAATATTCTATTGAAATCCTTCCCTGAGACCCCCAGACAAATACCCTCAAGGGGCAGGACCCAGTGCGGCTCCCTCTTTTGTGCACAGCCACAACTTTCCTGCCCTTTTTTCCCTCAAGGCACATATTTTCGTTCTGTTTTTCCCGAGCTCCAAGGACACTTCTTTTGCTTCTGTAACTTGTTTCCTGAGCCTACTTCTATGATTTGCTTTGGTCTCTGTGACTTTCTAAACAAATTTTCTCTTATAACTTGAATTCTTGGCTCTGAATTCTTCTCTCACCTAAACGCATGTGGTAGGTTGCAGAACAGAGGTCTGCTCTAACTCCACCAGTTTACACCTGGGGCTGTCCCTCTCCTCACAATGAGCCAAGCTCCAGCTTGGGGTGTCTGTGTGCAGGGCATCCCCACAGCTCTGCGTGGGGTGCAAATTCGCCTCCCTACAGCCCTCTCTCACCCCCATTGGCTTTTCTCTTCAGAGCAGGAGCCCAGGGGCTACACCACGAGGTCTTGTCACAGGGATGTTACCTCCAGTACATCTGATCATTGGTGGAAGTTTCTAAAAATTACGGTGCCCCGGTGACACCTTAGAAATGGGGCTTGAGCAGCTGTCCAGCTGTGGATCCCTAGCCAGGCTGAGACCCCATGATGTGGGGTGGGGAAGCCCCCTCCTTCCCTCCCCCATGCACAGGGAGGGCCTGCAGATCTTGCTCCAATGCAGATTCTGACCCAGCAGGTGTCTGGCCCCTCCCAGTCTCCATCTAACAAGCTGTCCAGGGTGCTGATCCTATTGGTCTGCAGAGTACTCTCAGTGGCAAGGGTGATGGGGACTCCTGACCCCTGACCCCTGATCCCCGAGGGCACGACCTTACCAGTGAACACCACTGCTGACCTGTGCTGTGTCCTGGCCTTTGCTCTGTCAGCACCATAGAGAGAGTCCCAGGGGTTCCCAGACCTGGAGATTGTTTCCGTCTGTGACACAGAAGCCCATCTGGGCCCCAGGTCTTCCCCAGGCTCTCAGATGCTCTGGGGAGGTGAGTGTCCTCCCAGCAGGAAGGTCACAGAGGTGACTCTGGGGTGAGAAAGGAACAAGCTGGGTGATGAATGGTGAGGGGACCCACCCTCTGTCTTCAGGTGTCACCAGCCTGGTTTTTGCTTCCAGGGACAGAGACGAGGACCAGGAGCCTGGTAGGACCCGCAGCTCATGCTGTGAAGGGAGAGGTGTCCTGAGTGTCCTGGGAAGAAGGGCCTGTGGTGGGTGGTCAGGTGGTTGTGGGCTCCCTGGTTGTTGAAGTTGATGATTTTAGGGAGACCCCCCATGTCTGTTGGCTGAGCCTGTCCATGTGCTCTCTGACCATTGGGGCTGCCTGTGTCCTCTGCCTGGGGGACTTCCCTGAGGCCACCCTGTCCTGCCCACAGGTGGTGCACAGGGACCCCTGAGAGAACAGGTGCCCCTAGGCCCCTGGGAGGAGTGGGTGGGACAGAGCACACACATGGTAGGGACCCAGAAGGGTCTGTGGTACGTACATCAGGCTCCTTTCCTACCTCCTTCCCAAAGCCAGGGTCATGTGTTCCTTTTCTCTGTGTTGTGCGTACCCTAATGTCACCCCCTGAAGGGCATAATGAGGCCTGTGGCCAAGTCAGGGATGCACCAGGGATGCTGCCAGGCTCCAGAGGGTGGGAGCTGACCCTTAGCCCTGGCAGAGGTGGATTATGTCCACCAGGCTGAGGGGCAGGGACCTGCACTATCCCTGGGGGTCACAAACTGTCTGACCTCACCCCAGGGCAGGGTGAGCCCAGGGAGAGGATGTCGTTTGTCCAGGGGAGACCTAATCCAGTGTCAGGAGACCTGTCCACCCAGGAGGAGCTCTCTGTTCCCAAGGATTCAAGGAAGGGCTTGGTGAGGGGTCTTAGGGAGCTTTAAAAATGATGCCAGCTTGGGGATCTGATGCTCAGAATGTCCCATGTGTCCCCCATCACAAAGTAGGGGTGCTGCATCCAAGTCATCTGTGTCCCTGTCTGTCATCTGCTCTGGGATCCCCACTGGGCCCAGGAGCTGGAGCAGCTCCATGTGGAGACTCACCCGGGGGACCCTGTAGGTTCCTCTGTTAGGGTTGGAGAGACCCTCAGCCCCTCTGGGATGGAAGCAACCACAGAGCCTGGGTGCTCCTGTCCTGCACAGGAAGGGCTCCTTTTCCCCCAGGACACCATGGGCTGGTGAGATGGGTTCAGGGCCCACAGCCAGGTGTCCCCACAGACCAGGGCCCCTTGGCACAGGGAATTGTCCCCTGACTTCCTTTGTGGTCAGGCTGGGCTCCTTCCTCCTCTGGTAGTATTTCTACCTGGGGTTGAGAGTCCAGAGTTTGTGCCAGGTCAGGTGGCCTTGAGAAGAGGAAGGACACAATGTGTCCCCAAGGCCCACCCCAGGGAGAGGTGGGCAGGCCCACCAGGTGGAGGTGGGCAGGGCTATGATGTTGGGGGAATGAAGGGGGGTCCAGCCTACCCTGTTAGGAGACCCCTGTCCTCCCCCGGAATGTATGAGGGGAATGGCCCATCCCTGGGGCAGCCATGGGCACTTGCTGGTTCTGCCCACACTGACACCAGTGCCCCTGTGTCTAAAAGGAACATGTTCTGACCCCCATGTGTGACACAGAGGGTCACAGGATTCTTCCATGTGGCTTCCATCATCCAATTAAGGTCTACTTATCGAGTGTCTGTGAGGGGCAGACAGGCAGAGCTGAATATCCGGCCTGGCTGCTATGTCATCCTCCCAGACATTGCCACTGGCTTGGGGTGGGGGGATGCGCTTCTGCTCAGAGTCCCTGCCTGGGCACGAGGCCTGGACTCCTCATCTGTCGACAGGGGTTCATCTCAGATGCCAGCTCCCTGGCTCTGCCTCCTGCTGTCACTGTGGGTTCCAGGTCCACCTCCCTTTGCACCTCTTAGCCTGGCCTCCAGCTTCAGCAAGGCCTCTCTGACCCAGGGTCTTCGTGCTCAGGGTGTGCACTGACTGGTCCACAAGCCACAGTAACCCTCCTGGTATTTCAGAAAGGAGTCCAGCAATGGGATTGGGGCTGCCTCCTGGTTTCTGTAGCCCCCACTTGTGGGGACTGAAGGGTCTTGGATTGGGGCAGCAGGGTGGTTGTTTGAGGCTTCTGGGTGTGCCTGGGAGCTGCCCTGAGAGCCGAGTGTGGTGTAGGTGCTTTCCAGTAGGGACTCAGCTCCCAGAGCTGCCCCCACCCCACCCAGTCTGTGCACTGGCCCAATGGCTGGGACAGATCCATAGAGACTGTGCCAGACTGTTCCAGCTGTGGATGACCCGCCAATCAGCGGCCAAGCTTTGGGACAGCAGGGACATCAAGGGCTCAGGGACAGCATGCAGGCACTGCCCTCTGTCTTGAGAACCAGGGGTCTCAGCTGCTCCTGCTGGAGGAGGTAGGATCTGGGTGCAAGCCTGAGAGCTGCCTCTAGTTTTGTGTTTGAGGTTTAAGGGGGAAAGAGTGGGAATGTTTTTTACCAGGTCTCAAAATTATAGCTAGCCTATCGACAGAAGGGAAGTCCCATCAACATAGTGAAAGGAAGATAATGCACTGGAATGTTCTTTTAAAGAAAACAAACAATTTTCAATTTAACAGCAACTGTGATGCACATTTCACTTTTCTAGTTCATCATTAATATCACTTATAGTTCAGCTCTAAGGAAATAGTGAAAACCACCCATGATCCATACTTTAGCTCAGGAATGTGGATTTTACATAGACTTTCCATGATTTTAGGCTTTTACATAGATTGTGTTCCTTGAACACTAATGTGATTTCTCTCTGTCCATTTCTGTCACTCATCTCTGTACAAAGTCACATTCTCCCCCCCCCCCGAGCTGTGAATTGCTGACTACAGTAAAAAAAGAAAAAAAGAAAGAAGGAAAGAAAGAAAGAAAGAAAGAAAGAAAGAAAGAAAGAAAGAAAGGCATCCAAATGCTGCTGGTAATGATGATGGTGTCAGGATGGGCGGGGTAGGACAAAATGGCAGCTGCACTACAATCCAAATGGTGGCTGGACTACAATCCAAAATGGCGGCTGACGTCAAACCAGAGAGCTGAAAGGCGAGCTTTGACAAAACGGATATCCGCATAGCAACCACCAGTGGTATGTTGCCACTTTGTTCAAAGGGGACCAATCCCAAGCTCCCGCAAAGAGAGCCAACCAAAATAAAACCCCACCACATTCCCTGCTTGGGCGCAACTTCCTGGTCCCACTCTGTGGACTGGAGAACCTTGCCCGGGTGCACAAACCCCAATAAAGCTTTATAATGCCTAAATTTGTGGCTGATTGGCATTTCTTCCTCAGCAGAGCCTAAGAAAACCTTTCAGATGGCACTCAAGGTGTAGGGCTGGTCAAGATGGGTGAAGGCAACTGTTGTGAACTTGTCTCTCAAAATCACAGGTGACAGAAGTCACCTCATAAGCCTGTCACATGTTGGGGTGGATGAAGGAGAGAAGTAGAAGTCACAGTTTAGGTATCACATCCATGAGTGTGCAACAGATGGTGCTCCCAGTCTGAAAGGTAGAAGGGTGAAGATACTACAAAGACCCCTGAGTGTCCTTAATGAGAGTTTGTTTAGAGAGAGGCCCAGAGATGGGGGACAGGGTGCTGTGAGTCCACAGGTGATGGAAATGAGACCTGATAATGTCTAGCCACCAACTAAATTCATTTAGGCGGTGGGGAGGTGTTCATACATAATAAATGATGCCATGGTGTGTGATCCTGAAATGCCTATAATATAGTATTCTTTTAAATAACATGTTGCTCCCACTGACAGCCGGGACCCTGCATTCATTGTGTTCACTGTTGGTAAGACGGTGAGGACACCAGAGTAGACGGTGTAATGACGCTGCGTGTGTGCCTCTGCCATGTGTCTCCCCTTCCCCGTGTCTGCAGAACCCCCCCATCTGCCTGCAGCACAGCCCAGTGCTGTCACTCTGACCTGAGGTCGCACCTGTGATCACCCCAGTCCTGCAGCTGCTGAGCTATGGGCAGACGTCACTTATCACCTCCAAATATGCCTGCAACTGCCACATCGACTTCTGGTGGATTAAAGTGAATTTTTCTTACATAGTGAGGAAGTCTATTTCTCCCTTCTTCGCTCACAGAGAGGTGCGGGGCGTCCCTTGGTCAGTTGATGTTGGAGACCAGTGCAGGTCAGTGGTTCTCACCCAGGGGCGATGGTCCCACCTCTTCTCCCCTTTCCCCAGGACACACAGTGATGTCAGAGGAAATGCCCTTCACGCTCGGGGTGGGGGCGAGGGTTCCATGGCATCTGGGGGCAGAGTCCTTGGGGCGGTGCTAACCACCCCACAGCACACAGCACAGCCCCAGCCAGAATCAGCAGCCCCCAGGCCCCTGTTGAGGACATGGAGATCCCTGCTGGGTGTCCTGCCCCCAGCGTTCCCAGGAGGCTGCCCTGGCCCTGTTGTTCTCATCTCTCCTGACCTTGTCCCCCTCAAGCCCTCTTCCTCTTGCTTCTTCAATTCCAGTCCTTCTGACCCTGAACATGCCCTTTGTCCAAGGTTAGCCCTAACCTCTCAACGACATTCCGTCCCATTTTACTCCTCTTTGAGCAGCAATCATCCACTAGAGGGCAGTCACGCTCCTGCTTGGGGCCCTGATGTCCTCTGCCATCACCTGAGACAAGTAACTGCAAGTGTTTTCACTGCCACAGCCCCCAGCTCTCAAATACTCTTTAGATTTTCTCAGAGTGAAGCTCCTGAGACAGACCTCAGCATCCCCCCAGATAACCTGACATTGGAGTGTGTGGCAGCATGGACTGGAACCCAGAATCAGCCACAGGACCCGAGTCACTAGGGAGTAGGCTGGACGTACATGGACCAGAGGCCTTCCCCTGTGTGTGGGCACTGGGGGAGGTGACAGTGAGTCCATGGTTATAGAGAATTGGGTCACCCCCTTACCTGTCCCTTCTCTCCCCACTGTGTACAGCCACTCCCTTCCTCTCAGACCTGGCTCTTCCCCCAACTAGAGAGGAGCCTGTCCCCCCCTCCCCATTCATCTCCAGAAGAGCTGCTGGTCTTGGCTGGTTCCAGACAGCCAACAGGAAGCTCACGGTTTCCTTGTTTGCCCCAAGTGGCCACAAGAATATTGTCTCTTGGTGGCCCCTTTATTTGAGATTCCCCCCTTGGAGGCCCNAGAGGCCTTCCCCTGTGTGTGGGCACTGGGGGAGGTGACAGTGAGTACATGGTTATAGAGAATTGGGTCACCCCCTTACCTGTCCCTTCTCTCCCCACTGTGTACAGCCACTCCCTTCCTCTCAGACCTGGCTCTTCCCCCAACTGGAGAGGAGCCTGTCCCCCCCTCCCCATTCATCTCCAGAAGAGCTGCTGGTCTTGGCTGGTTCCAGACAGCCAACAGGAAGCTCACGGTTTCCTTGTTTGCCCCAAGTGGCCACAAGAATATTGTCTCTTGGTGGCCCCTTTATTTGAGATTCCCCCCTTGGAGGCCCAGCACCAGCTCCTCCTGTCTTTGGTCTGAGCTCTGAGCTGTGAACCTGGTCTTCCCATCCAGGGAGCTGCCCGCCCTGAGGCCCAGGTCGCCTCTGGACACTCTGACTCCAGGCAGGGCCTCTGTCACCAGCCTGACTGTGACTCTGACCCTTCCCTTGAGCTGTCCCCATGGGTTAGTCTTGTAGGAAGTGAAGTCCGAGGGGTGAGCACAGACAGTCACCCTCCCTCTTGACCAGTGAGGTGGGTCAGGGAATCTCCAGGGCATCTGGGGGGGGGGTGCTGCAGCATTGTGGGCCCCTCCTCAGGCTAAGGGGCTCCCCTCTCCTCTTCTTTGGCTGTCAGTATCTGCTTTGTCCCAGTGTGCGTGGGTGTGGAGTGCCATCAAAGTCCATTTTGTTTCTCTTGTAATTAATATACTTTCTAGTTAACCTGTTTTTTCATGAAAAAATAGAGTATTTTAACAGTTATTTTTAAGTACTTCTAATTAATTATACTATTACAGTTTTCCCAATTTTTCCCCTTGTATCCTCCTTCCCCCCTCCCTCCAACCCTCCAGCATCCCCCTCCTTAGTTCACCTCCATGGGTTGTACATATAAGTTCTTTGACTTCTGTTTCTTACACCATTTTTATCTCTCCCCATCTATTTCGTGTCTACTAATTATGCTTCTTCTCTGTACCTCTTCCCACCATTCCTCCCCTCTCCCTCCCCATGGAAATCCCTGCCTGTGATGTCCATTCCTATGGTTCTGTTCCCATTCTAGTTGTTTGCTTAGTTTTTGTTTTCATTGTTTTTTTTTTCTTTTAGGTTCATTTGTTGACAGTTGTGAGTTTGTTGTCATTTTAGTGTTCATATTTTTTATCTTCTTTTTCTTAGATAAGTTCCTTTAACATTTCATATAAGAAGGGCTTGGTGATGATAAACTCCTTCACTTGACCTTATCAGGGAAGCACTTTATCTGCCCTTCCATTCTAAATGAAAGCTTTGCTGGATAGAGTAATCTTGAATGTAGCTCCTTGCGTTTCATAACTTGGAATAATTCTTTCCAGCCCCTTCTTGCCTGCAGGGTTTCTTTTGAGAAATCAGCTGATAGTCTAATGAGCACTCCTTTGTAGGTAACTATCTCCTTTCCTCTTGCTGCTTTTAGAATTTTCTCTTTATCTTTAATCTTGGGTAACTTAATGATGATGTGCCTTGACATGTTCTTCTTTGGGTCCAACTTCTTTGGGACTCTCTGGGCCTCCTGGACTTCCTGGAAATCTATTTCATTTGCCAGATTGAGGAAGTTTTTCTTTATTATTTGTTCAAATAAATTTTCAATTTCTTGCTGTTGTTCTTCTTCTGGCACCTGTATTATTTAGATATTGGAATGTTTCAAGTTGTCCCAGAGGTCCCTAAGTCTCTCTTCATTTTTCTGGATTCTTGTTTCTTCCTTTGCTTCTGGATGGATGTTTATTTCTTTCTTTTGTTCCAAATCATTGCTTTGAGTCCTGGTTTCTGTCCTGTCCCTGTTGGTTCCCTGAATATTTTGCTTTATTTCACTTTGGGTATCCTTCATTTGTTTTCTAATTTTCCAACCAAGCTCAATGAGATCTGTGAGCATTTTGATTACCAGGGCTTTAAATTCTTCATCAGATAGGTTGACAATCTCCCTGTTGCTTAGTTCTGAGGTTATGCTCTGTTATTTCATTTGGGCCATATTTCTTTATCTTGGTGCACCTGATAGGTTGTAAGGGGGTGAGGTCTTATGATTCACCTGGGCAACCCTCCTTACTGAACTGAGGTGCTACCTGTGGTGGTGGGTGGGGGGGTGAGCCAGAGAGGGACCAGTGCAGCTCACCTGCTCATCTCTAGTGCACTTTTAAAAATATATATATTTTATTGATTATGCCATTACAGTTGTCCCATTACCCCTTCACTCCCCTCCACCCTGCACACCCCTCCCCCACCCCTTCCCACTTTTGTTCATGACCATGTGTCACAAGTTCTTTAGTTTCTATATTTCCCATAGTATTCCTGCCCTCCCCCCTGTGTATTTTCTCCCTACCGTCTATGGTACTTATTCTCTGTACCTTCTCCCCCCTTCTCCTCCTCCCACTCCCCTGTTGCTAACCCTCCATGTGATCTTCATTTCTATGGTTCTGCTCCTGATCTAGCTGTCCTCTTGGTTTGCTTTTGTTTTTGGTGTGGTTGTAAATAACTGTGAGTTTGCTGTCCTTTCACTATTCATATTTTTATCTTCTTTTTCTTAGATAAGTCCCTTTAACGTTTCATAGAATAAGGGCTTGGTGATGATGAACTCCTTGAATTTGATCTTATCTGAGAAGCACTTTATCTGCCCTTCCATTCTAAATGAAAGTTTTGGGACTTCCGCCAAGATGGAGGCATAGGTGGAAACACTGTGCCTTCTCCCACAACCAAGTTTTAATACAACAAAAGTTTTGGAGAACTAGGACACACCCAAAGACCAGAAAACAGAATTATACGGAAGTCCGACAGCTACGAACCGTTCAATGGGGACAGTAAGAGAGATGGAGCCAGCAGCGGAGCTGGGTTGGGCAGGACAGATCCCCCGACCTAGGCGTGCAGGCAGCCCGGACGGAACCAGTCGGGGTGCGGGGCAGACTGACCAAGGTCACACATTCGCACACGGTGAGACGGACCACGAAGGCCCCAGGGGGCGAACCCAGTGGTGGAGGGCTACAGCGGTGGCACACTCGCGTGCAGTGGAAGGAAACGCGTGGGCCTGGTGACGGTGGTGGCTGCGGTGCCGGTGGGGGTCGAGGCGGCAGGCGGCAGAGGGAAGCCATTGTCCCTCTTTGACCCCGCCCCCACATACAAGGTCACAACCCAGTGACTGAGTTGCCCGGCTCTGGTGAAAACCTAGGGCTCTGATCCTGCTACTTAACAGGCACGAACAGCCCAAAAGATGGCTCAAGAAGAACTCAAAGTCCCAGAGCCAATAACGCTAAGCAGCCAACAGATTGCCAGCCTCTCAGAAGCCCAATTTAAGACACTATTTATCAGGATGCTCACAGAATTGGTAGATTACAGTCACAAATTGGAGGAACATATGAAGGCTAAACTAATTGAAATGAAGGGAGATGTCCAGGAAACCAATAGCGATGGAAAGGAAACTGGGACTCAAATCAATGGAATGAACCAGAAGGAAGAATGAAACATCCGACCAGAAAGGAATGAAGAAATGAGAATTCAAAACAATGAGGAGAGGCTTAGGAACCTCCAGGACATCTTTAAACGTTCCAACATCCGGATTATAGGGGTACCAGAAGGGGGAAAGAAACAGCCACGAGTGGAAAATGTATTTGAACAAATAATAAAGGAGAACTTCCCCAGTCTGGCAAAGGAAATAGACTTCCAGGAAATCCAGGAAGCTCAGAGAGTCCCAAAGAAGTTGGACCCAAGAAGGAACACACCAAGGCACATCATAATTACATTAGCCAAGACTAAAATGAAGGAGAGAATCCTAGAAGCAGCAAGGGATAAGGGGACAGTCACCTACAAAGGAGTACCCATCAGACTGTCAGCGGATTTCTCAAAAGAGACCTTACAGGCAAGAAGGGGCTGGAAAGAAGTATTCCAAGTCATGAAATCCAAAGACCTACAGCCAAGATTGCTTTATCCAGCAAAACTTTCATTTAGAATGGAAGGACAGATAAAGTGCTTCTCAGATAAGGTCAAGTTCAAGGAGTTCATCATCACCAAGCCCTTATTATATGAAATGCTAAAGGGACTTATATAAGAAAAAGAAGATGAAAAATATGAACAGTGAAAGGACAGCAAACACACAGTTATTAACAACCACACCTAAAACAAAAGCAAACCAAGAGGACAGCTAGATCAGGAGTGGAACCATAGAAATGAAGAACACATGGAGGGTTAGAAACAGGGGGGTGGGAGGAGGAGAAGGGGGGAGAAGGCACAGAAAATAGCATAGATGGTAGGTAGAAAATAGATAGGGGGGAGGGCAAGAATAGTGGGGGAAATATAGAATCTAAAGAACTTGAGACACGTGGTTATAAACTAAAGGGGGGAGAGTAGTGGGGGAGGGAGTGTGCGGGTGGAGGGGAATGAAGGGGGAAATAGAACAACTGTAATGGCATAATCAATAAAATATATTTTTTAAAAAAGAAAGTTTTGCCACATAGAGCAATCTTGGTTGTGGGTCTTTGGATTTCATGACTTGGAATACTTCTTTCCAGCTCCTTCTTGCCTGTATGGTCTCTTTTGAGAAATCCAATGACAGTCTGATGGGCACTCCTTTGTAGGTGACTGACCCCTTATCTCTTGCTGCTTCTAGGATTCTCCCCTTCATTTTAATCTTGGCTAATGTAATTATGATGTGCCTTGGTGTGTTCCTTCTTGGGTCCAGCACCTTTGGGACTCTCTGAGTTTCCTGGGTTTCCTGGAAGTCTATTTCCTTTGCCAGACTGGAGAAGTTCTCCTTTATTGGTTGTTCCAATAAGTTTTCCCCGTGTTGCTCTTCCGCTTCCCCTTCTGGTACCCCTATAATTCGGATGTTGGAACGTTTGAAGATGTCCTGGAGGTTCCTAAGCTTCTCCTCATTTTTTTGAATTCTTGTTTCTTCCTTCCTTTTTGTTTGGTTGCTTCTTTCTTCCTTCTGGTCCACTCCCTTGATTTGAGTCCCAGTTTCCTTTCCATCACTATTGGTTTCTTGAGCATTTCCCTTCATTTCAATCAGTTTAACCTTCATATATTCCTTTAATTTGTGGCTAAAATCAACCAATTCTGTGAGCATCCTGATCACCAGTATTTTGAAGTGTGCATCTGAAAGGCTGGCTATTTCTTGGTTGCTTAGAGTTATTGGCTCTGGGGCTTTGAGTTCTTCTTGAGCCATAATGTTTTGGTCTGTTCATGCCTGTTACATATGAGGAGTGCAGCCCTAGGTGTTCAACAAGGCGGGGCAACTCAGTCATTGGGTTGTGACACCGTATGTGGGGGCGAGGTCAGAGAGGGAAAAAAAATGACGCTTTGCTCCGCTCTGCTGTCTCAGATTTCTGCCCCTCTGCATCTTCCCAAAAGCAAATTGGGCTCCTCTGGTACTGGTTCCTGGGTGTGTGGGCCCATGTACTCTCCAGGACCCTGTGGGTCTCTCCAATGAACTCTCCGTGGACCTGGGAGCCTCTCCTGGCCCCTCGACCCCAAGAAAGTCTTTCCTGTTGGTGCTTTCAGGCTCTAATTCCCATTGCTGGGGCCCTAGCCTGCAGGGTCTGTCTCAGTGTTTGCTCTTTTGCTTGGTTTATCTGTGCGCTAATGTGTGACCACAGTCAGCCAGCCGCCCTGCGCCCTCACTGGGTCCGCCCGTCGCCTCCCCACACCTGGGATCCACCAACCGCCTCTGCCTCTGCTCCTGGGTCAGTCAGACCAAATGATCTTTCCAGCCCGACCCGCTCCACTGCCGACTCTGCCCCTCTTACCAGTTTGGCTGAGTGGATCGTTGTTGTCGGACTTCCATACAGTTCAATTTTCACTGTTTTGGCTGTGTCTTTGTTTCTCAAACTTAGCTGTCTTTAAATTTATTTGTGGGAGGGGGCACAGTGTTTCCACCTATGCCTCCATCTTGGATGGAAGCTCTCCAGTGCACTTTTCAACCAACTCTTGTGTGATACTGGGAGTATCTCCCACCACAGCGACCCCAGCCGTAGCCCACAGCTACAAGTCTCCGTTTTCCCCTTAAGTCAGCCCCTCTAGCGCAGCCCACTGAATTTTGTACCCAACCCTGCCCCCATGGTCTGCTGCATAGCTGAGGTTTTTCTGAATCGGCCATTGTGGTCTGCCGCCTTACGGATCTGGTTGGTTCTGGTCAATTTTTTCTTTATTTCCTTAATTGGTGGAGTTCCATGCAGTTTGATTTTCTGGCACTTTTGGTTGTTAATTGATTTTAGATTAGTTGTTATCCTCCTTTTGGTTGTGTGAGGTAGCAAAGGGTTTCTACCAACACCTCCATCTTGGTCGGAACTCTAGTTAACTGATAAATGTCGTAAAAGGCAATGGTTGTGTTGTGGCCAATAAGCCCCATTGCATTACTGGGGACCAAAGTCAACTTGAAAAATGAATCCATGTGGACAAGACGGAGGCATAGGTAGATACACTGTGCCTACTCACACAACCAAAATATGGACAACAACTAATTTAAAAATGAAAAACTACCAAAACTGACAGAAAATCAAACTGTATGGAAGTCTGACAACCAAGGAGTTAAAGAAGAAACATTCATCCAGACTGGTGGGAGGGGCAGAGACAGGCATCTAGGCAGAGAGGACTCATGGCAAGGCAGTGGCTGGAGGAGCAGGCGGTTCCACATTTGTGAGCAGATAAACCAGGAGGAACAACTGGGGAGAGAGACAGCCTACACAATCCAGGTTTCCAGGGCAGGGAAATAAAGTCTCAAAACATCTGACCAAAAAATATCTATGGGAGTTGAGGCAGCGGGAGAAACCCCCAGTCTCACAGGTGAGTTTGTTGGAGTGACCCGCAGAGTCCTTAAAATGTACACTAACCTGCGCTCCCAGGAATCAAAACCAGAAGGGCCCAACTTGCTTGTGGGTAGTGGCAGAAGCGACTGACAGCTAACAGAGAGCTGAACCAGTGGCACTGTTCCCTCTTGGGCCCCCCCCCCAGTGCCACAAAACAGCCACCTGGGTTGCTCTACCCTGGTGAATATTCAAGGCTCTGCCCCCTAATACATAACAGGGGCATTGAGGCTAAAGAATTTGGCCCAAGTAAAAGAACAGATCAAAGCTCCAGAAAATATATCACTAAATGACAAAGACATAGCCAACCTATCAGATGCAGAGTTCAAAATATTGCTAATCAGGATGCTCACAGAATTGGTTGAGTATGGTCACAAAATAGAGGAAAAAGTGAAGGCTATGAAAAATGAAATAAAAGAAAATGCACAGGGAACCAACAGTGAAGGGAAGGAAACCAGGACTCAAATCAATGCTTTGGACCAGAAGAAAGAAATAAACATTCAATCAGAACAGAATGAAGAACTAAGAATTCAAAAAAATGAGGAGAGGCTTAGGAACCTCCAGGACAACTTTAATGTTCCATCATCCTAATCATAGGAGTTCCAGAAGAAGAAGAAAAGAAAGAGCAAGAAATCGAAGACTTATTTGAACAAATAATGAAGGAGAAGTCCCCCAATCTGGCCAAGAAAATAGACTTCAAGGAAGTCCAGGAAGCTCGGAGAGTCTCCAAGAAGTTGAACTAAAGGAAGTACACATCAAGGCACATCCTAATTACATCACCCAAGATCAAAGATAAGGAATCTTAAAAGCAGCACGAGAAAAAAAAATTAGTTATTTACAAAGGAGTTCCCAAAACACCATTAATTGATTCCTCAAAGGAAAACTTATAGGCAAGCAGGGGCTGGAAAGAAGTATTGAAAGTCAGGAAAGGCAAGGACCTACATCCAAGATCACTCTATCCACCGAAGTTTTTTATTTAGAATGGAAGGGCAGATAAAATGCTTTCAAAATAAAATCAAGTTAAAGGAGTTCATCATCACAGAGCACTTACTATATTAAATGTTAAAGGGGCTTAACATTTAATAACTAAAAAAAAGAAGATCAAAATTATGAACAGTAAAATGACAAACTCAAAACTATCAACCACTGAGGGTAAAAAAAACAATCTGAGAAAAACAAGTAGGAGAAGAACAGAACCACAGAAATGAAGATCACATGGAGGGTTATCAACAGGGAGTGGGAAGGGGGGAAATGAGGTAAAAGGTACATGAAATAAGAAGTATAAATGGTAGGTACAGAATAGACAGGGGGAGGTTAAGAGTAGTCAAGGAAATGGGGAAGCCATTAAGAAGCCTATAGGAGAAGGCTACATGAAAGAACTTATATTTACAACCCATGGATATAAACTAAGGGCAGGGGGAATGTGGGAGGGAATGGGTGTACCAGGCAGAGAAAGATAAATGGGAGAAAAATATGGGACAACTGTAATAGCATATTCAATAAAATATACTTTAAAAATTTTTTATTTTTATTTAATTCTTGTTCAAGTACAGTTTTCTGTCTTATATTCCCAGCCCTTCCCACCCCCCAGTGCTCCCCACCTCCCTCCCATTTCTGCCCCCCACCTTAGTTATTGTCCATGTGTCCTTTATACTTGTTTATGTGAGTCCATCCCCCTTTCCCCTATGATTCTCTCCCCTCTCCCCTTTGGACCCTATCAGCCTGTTCCGTATTTGAGTGTCACTGGTCATATTTTGCTTGCTTGTTTGTTTTGTTCTTTAGGTTCCTGTTAATGGTGATATCATATGGTATTTGTCTTTCACAGCCTGGCTTATTTCGCTCAGCATAATGCTTTCCAGTTCCATCCATGATGTTGCAAAGGGTAGGAGCTCCTTCTTCCTTTCTGCAGCATAGAATTCCATTGTGTAAATGTACCATAGCTTTTTGATCCAGTCATTTACCAATGGGCATCTAGGTTGCTTCCAACTCTTGGCTATCATAAATTGTGCTGCTATGAACATTGGGGTGCATAGGTTCTTTTGGATTGGTGTTTCAGGGTTCTTAGGATATACTCCTAACAGTGGAATTGCTGGGTCAATTTTCTAAGAAAACTAAAAATGAGCGTGCCTTTTGACCCGGCAATTCCAATAAAATATACTTAAAAATGAAAATAAAAGAATTCTGGCCAAGATGGAGGCGTAGGTGGAAACACTGTGCCTCCTCCCACAACCAAGTTTAAAGACAGCAAAGTTTTAGTAACAAAAACGCAACCAACACACAGAAAATTGAACTATACAGAAGTCCAACAACAACAAACCATTCAGCCAGACTGATAAACCAGGTGAAGGAGTAAGCAGTGAGACAGACCACGTAGGCCCCAGCGGCTTGCAGGAAGCAGCAGAGGGGACTGCCATTGCCCCTCTTTGACCCCGCTCCCACATACAGCATCATAACCCAGTGACTGAGTTGCCCCGCCTTGGTGAACACCTAGGGCTCCAGTCCTCGTATGTAACAGGCATGAACAGACCAAAACATTATGGCTCAAGAAGAACTCAAAGCCCCAGAGCCAATAACTCTAAGCAACCAAGAAATAGCCAGCCTTTCAGATGCACACTTCAAAATACTGGTGATCAGGATGCTCACAGAATTGGTTGATTTTAGCCACAAATTAAAGGAATATATGAAGGTTAAACTGATTGAAATGAAGGGAAATGCTCAAGAAACCAATAGTGATGGAAAGGAAACTGGGACTCAAATCAAGGGAGTGAACCAGAAGGAAGAAAGAAGCAACCAAACAGAAAGGAAGGAAGAAACAAGAATTCAAAAAAATGAGGAGAAGCTTAGGAACCTCCAGGACATCTTTAAATGTTCCAACATCTGAATTATAGAGGTACCAGAAGGGGAAGCGGAAGAGCAACACGGGGAAAACTTATTGGAACAACCAATAAAGGAGAACTTCTCCAGTCTGGCAAAGGAAATAGACTTCCAGGAAACCCAGGAAACTCAGAGAGTCCCAAAGGTGCTGGACCCAAGAAGGAACACACCAAGGCACATCATAATTACATTAGCCAAGATTAAAATGAAGGGGAGAATCCTAGAAGCAGCAAGAGATAAGGGGTCAGTCACCTACAAAGGACTGCCCATCAGACTGTCATTGGATTTCTCAAAAGAGACCTTACAGGCAAGAAGGGGCTGGAAAGAAGTACTCCAAGTCATGAAATCCAAAGACCTACAACCAAGATTGCTCTATGTGGCAAAACTTTCATTTAGAACGGAAGGGCAGATAAAGTGCTTCTCAGATAAGATCAAATTCAAGGAGTTCATCATCACCAAGCCCTTTGTCTATGAAATGTTAAAGGGACTTATCTAAGAAAAAGAAGATAAAAAATATGAATAGTGAAAGGACAGCAAACTCACAGTTATTAACAACCACTCCTAAAACAAAAGCAAACTAAGAATACAGCTAGATCGGGAGTAGAACCATAGAAATGAAGATCACATGGAAGGTTAGCAACAGGGGAGTGGGAGGAGGAGAAGTGGGGAGAAGGTACAGAGAATAAGTACCATAGACGGTATGGAGAAAATAGACAGGGGGGAGGGCAAGAATAGTATGGTAAATATCAAATCTAAAGAACTTGAGACATGTGGAAATACACTAAATGGGGGAATGGTAGAGGAGGGGGTACGCAGGATGGAGGGGAATAAAGGGGGGAATAGGACAACTGTAATGGCATAATCAATAAAATATATTAAAAATTATAATAATGACATACTAAAAAAAAGGCCACTCTTTAAAAAACAAAGGTGACACATGCTTGTCAGGTGGCCTGCTCCTTTTGTTGGTAACAGAGAGGGAAGAAGCCCTGCATGGGGGCACAGTGGAAGCTCTTTTTCCTGATCACCTGGGAAGTGGATCATGATGGAGCCAGGGGCTGCTGCTCTGATTGACTTCTGTGTCTTTTCCTATTGCCCAGGAGGGTGGGCCTGGACATAGGTGTGAACAGAAGAAACCAGGAGGTCTGCAGGGTGGAGGAAGCAGAGCAGGGCAGTGCAAGATGGAGTGAAGGAGAAGGATGAGGGACATGAAAGGAGCAGTGAGGGGCCAAGATGATTTTGTGGGTAGTGGGGGTTACACATGACTCAAAAAATTCCAGGGCCCTGGCCAGTGTGGCTCAGCTGGCTGGAGCATTGTCCTCTGAAGGAAAAGATCATGGGTTTGAATCCTGGTCATGACACATGCCTAGGTTGGGCACTTCATCCCCGGTGGGGGCACATGTGACAGACCACAGATCAATGTGTCTCTCCCTTCTCTCCTTCTGTCCCTCCCTCTCTTCCCCTGTCTCTAACATCAATATGCAATTCTTGGTAAGGATAAAACAAACAAACCAAAACAACAGCAACAATAAAAATCCCCTGCGGAAACCAAGAGCCCACAGTTGCCCCAGGGCAGGTCCAATGCAGCCCAGAGAACTCTCCCACATCCCAACACCCAGAGCAGTGAGACTTGGCTCCTGGGAAGCATTAGGGACATGTGGTCATAAATATGGAGCCTGGGTGTCAGCCCCTGGAGGGGAGGGAACAAGGGTGTCCAAAATCTCCTAACACTCTTTATCCAGGTACTAGTCCATAAAGAGATTATGCATCGCTCATTCATTTGTTCATTTGCACTCCACACCTTCCCTCCTTCATGAATGAGCAGTTGAGTGCTGGTTCCTGAGCTGGTTGCAGGTGTAGAGTGAGGAGGGAAAGAAAAGGGGCCTTTCCATTCCTTCATATTTAATGAAAGTGACACCAACAAAACACATCAGGAAAGAAGTGAGTGATTTCAAGTCCAGAGCAGAAAGGTGTGGAACAGCCACTTGTAGGGGAAGTCTGGGTGTTCCCACCATGGACTCTGAATGTTTATGAAGGTAATTTTGTTGCACAGTTAAAAACTAATTAATTCTCTATCTGCTGTCACTCCCCAGACCAGAATATTTACCTTGAGTGGGGATGTCTAAGAAGAAGAGACCTGAACCAATGGCTGGTCTTGGGGTCCACAGACCCCCCAGGGTGGGCAAGAGGGTCAAGCTCTGCTTATACAAGGAGCTTGCTGTGTCTCATCTGCTGCTCATGCTCTGTGTCATCCTGATCCAAGGACTGAATCACACTGAGCCTCAGTTTCCCCTGAATGAATATTGAACACATGGTAAAAGGGATTATATATTAGCATTTGGTCTGTGAATAAACCTTAGAACATCCTCAAATGCTTGACCAAACTTAGTATGGAGACGCTGACTCCAAAATGACAACTGATACTATTTCCCTCAAAGACAGCAAACCCCGAGGCCATTTCCTGGTGGAGGAGCAACTGCCAGGAACACATTTCCTGCTCCTCCGTGGGGACGCTGACCATCCACTGGAGTCTCCTGTGTCCTCCAGGGCATTTGGCCAATGGTCCTGGGAGCTTGTCCACCTGTGCTCTCCACACACCATCTCAGGTTAAGGATGAGGTTCCATCACTGCCCCAATGTGGCTGTTGGGGCTGAGCTCTGACTGGTCACCAGCTCAGGAGCCTTGGGCATGAAGCTCCCTAGGAGGCCAAACCCACCCTGACACAAACTCTGCCCAGGGTCCCCGGAGTCAGCATGTTTGGGACAGGGGTGTGGGGAGGGGCTCCTGGGCGGAGCTTCTTTGTGAGGATCCCAGGGGACTCCTCAGTTCAGGCCCTGATGAAGCCCTACAGGGTCTTTCTCAGGGTCATGGTCATGTGGAGAGTCCAGGCAGCTGGACTGAGACTGGTCTCTTTCTGCTGAGTCACTCCCATCTGAGTGGTCCTTCTCTCAGGTGAACATCAGCAGGGCTGTATTTCTGGAAGGGAACTCTTGATAAGGGATTCACAGCCAAAATACATAAAGAACTTATACAACTCAACAGCAGGAAGACAAAAAATCTTATTAAAACATAGGTAAAAACCCTGAACTGATATTTCTCCAAAGAACACATTGAGATGACCAATAGACATAGGAAAAAATACTCAACATCACTAACCATCAGAAGTACACAAATTAAAACCATAATGAATGTCATCTCACACCTGCCAGAATGTCCACCATCAATAAATCAACAAATAACAAATGGAACCTTAGTGAACTGTTGGTTGGGTACAGACTAGTGCAGTCACTGAGGGAAACAGTATGGAATTTTCTCAAAAATTAAAAAATGGAAGTTGCTTTTGATCCCGTGATATCACTTCTTGGAATAAATCCTAAGAATCCAAAACAACCAACTTAAAATAATATGTGCACCTTGTACCTCTATAGTTATAGCACCACTATGTACTACAGCCAAGATTGGAAACAGCCCAAGTGTCCATCAGCAAAACATTAGATAAAATAGCTGTGGTGCATTTACACAAGGGAATACTATGAGACCATAAAAAGGAGGAACTTTTACCTTTTGCAATAGCATGCATGGACCTGGAGATTATTGTGCTAAGTGAACTAAACCAGTCAGAAAAAAACCCCAAATATTATATAATCTCAGTTCTATGTCGATTCTAATGAACAAAATAGAAACAGAGGCATGGATACATAAAACAGGCTGGCTGACAGATGTCTGATGAAAAGGGAAAGGGACGACTGAATAAAAGGCAAAGGAGTTTTCCAAAGAAAATATACGCATAGCCCATAGACACAGTCAACAGTGTGGTGATGGCCAGAGGGAACAAGGGTGGGGGCTAGGTGGAGCTGGGTGCAGGGAGAGAGATGGGAACACCAGTAATAATGACAATAATAAACAAAATTTAAAATATTCAAGGTTATTTTAGTACCAAAAAAAAAAATTAAACACATTCATTTTGTTTATAAAAACCACAATCATCCTATGAAAGAGACTCAAAAGCCATCCTTAAATATTCTTTATTAGAGGGGACAGTACCAACTCCTTACCCTAAAAGCCATGGCTTTTGGGAACAGTGTACAGCCTGGGTCCTGTTTCCCAGCAGGAATGAGTGTCCAGGGGTGAGGGAAGCCCCTCTGCACAGGAGGTGCCTGCATCTCAGTGCAGGAAGGAGCAGAGTCAGTGACTGCCCTTGTGCCCCAGACAATACAATGGGCTCAGGCCAGGAACAGGGCGGGGGATGCAGCAGTGGAGCTGGGGATGTGACACCTGCAGGCGCTTAGGTGTCCCATAAGGTCCCCACAGGAACTGAGGGGCTATGAAGTTAATATTGGGAGACTGATTGTCTGTTTGTACTGGAGATGGTCTCTGTTGTTTTGTTCTGTTTTCTTTTTCTTTGTTTTTTGATGGGTACAGTGCATTAGTTTCTTGTGGCTGAAATAATAAATTTCCACAAAGTAAATGGCTTAAAATTTTAAAAACTTATTCTCTGGCATTCTGGAAGTCAGAAATCCAAATCACAGTATGGGCAAGACCTTCTTTTCTCCACAGGCTCTAGGACACATTCCATTCCTTTTCTCTCTGTCCTGGGTGGCTGCTGGCATTCCTTGGCTTGTGGCTGCATCACTCCCATCTCTGCCTCCATCTACACATGGCCTTCTCCTCCTCGTGTCATTTCATCTTCTGTTTCTTAGAAGGAACATATCATTGGATTTAGGACTCATGCAGAACACCCAGTATAATTTCATCTTGAAATCTTTAACTTAATTATATTGTCAAAGAACCTATTTCAAACTTAGGTCACAGTCACACGTTCCGGGAGTGAGATGTGAACATATTTTGGGAGATACTCCCCCTCAACTCTCTACAGGCAGCCTGGTTCTTTGGTACTGTCTATGCTGGCATTTGGGGTGATTGCAGGGCTTCATCTGTGGGGGCTCCCCTGAACATTTCAATGAGTGCCACAGAATTTAGGCCTGCACTTTACAGAAGTGGGCCACATAAAGGGGAAAGAGAGAGAGATCCTAGGAGAGAACTCCCAGACAGAT